>NC_091287.1:207337210-207643638 GCF_032444005.1 Ranitomeya imitator | reverse complement strand
CAGGAGAAAGAAATTGTAGCTGTTGGACCTTTGTAGTACAGTTCCAGATATTTGTTGTGTGTTTGTTTTGATTGTTAAAATGTCTGCATTTGAGATCTCAACACGATCTTATTTTTTATAATCAAATTAATTTTTTTTATATTTAATGATGTTGGTTCAAGGGGTACACGGGCAGCAATAGACAGGTCAGTGGAGGCCTAGTGGAAGGAGTGACGGCAGACAGGCATCAAAGGCCTAACATTGGGCTGGCTGTAGGCAAGTTAAAATTGGTTCCAGGGGAACACGGCCATCAGTGGCCTGGTCAGTGTAGTTGTAGTTGAAAGAACGGGACGCAGACAGGCTTCGAAGGCCTAACATAATAACATAGGGCTGGCTGTAGGCAAGTTAAAATTGGTTCCAGGGGAACACGGCCATCAGTGGCCTGGTCAGTGTAGTTGTAGTTGAAAGAACGGGACGCAGACAGGCTTCGAAGGCCTAACATAACAAACTTGGGCTGGCTGTAGGCACTTTTAAATTGGTTCCAGGGGTACACGGGCAGCAGTGGTCTGGTCAGTCGAAGTCTAGTGGAAGGAGTGACCGCAGACAGGCTTCCAAGGCCTAACATAACAAACTTGGGCTGGCTGTAGGCACTTTTAAATTGGTTCCAGGGGTACATGGGCAGCAGTGGTCTGGTCAGTGGAAGTCTAGTGGAAGGAGTGACCGCAGACAGGCTTCCAAGGCCTAACATAACAAACTTGGGCTGGCTGTAGGCACTTTTAAATTGGTTCCAGGGGTACACGGGCAGCAGTGGTCTGGTCAGTGGAAGTCTAGTGGAAGGAGTGACCGCAGACAGGCTTCCAAGGCCTAACATAACAAACTTGGGCTGGCTGTAGGCACTTTTAAATTGGTTCCAGGGGTACACGGGCAGCAGTGGTCTGGTCAGTGGAAGTCTAGTGGAAGTCTAGTGGAAGGAGTGACGGCAGACAGTCTTCGAAGGCCTAACATAACAAAATTGGGCTGACTGTAGGCACTTTTAAATTGGTTCCAGGGCAACACGGCCAGCAGTGGCCTGGTCAGTGTAGTAGTTGTAGAAAGAAGGGACCGCAGACAGGCTTCGAAGGCCTAACATAACAAAAATGTCAAAACAATGGTATTGTCAGTGGCATTGAAGGATGTCAGCGCCTAGACTACACATTGGTGAAGCTGTGAGAGATAATTTTGCTAGTGGTAGAGCACTGTTTGAGCTGGGGGGGGGGAACTGTCTTGTGGCCGGCGGTACAGGCACAGGGCCCCTCATATTACAACGGTGTGTCTGACGTTGGGTGCGCACCACCACCGCCAGAGACACTTTATTGTACTATGAGGGACCCAGTGGCAGTGCCGTCGACCAAAAGCGGCCACACCCACCTCTTCAGACAAACAGCACTCTCAAGGGTCCAAGCGCAAAGTGGCGATAGCACGGCCCCGTGTGGGGAGTTTGGCCATTTCGTGAGGTGGAAACATGTCGTATGCTGGACAATCAGGTGAAGAAAATTACGAGATTGGAAAAGTCATTCAGAATAGTCCACAGGCAAGACCTTTTCATAGGAAAGCTAGGTGTCAGCCGGGCAGGGTGGGGCAAAAGATTTTGAAATCCAGTTGTGGTTCATTTTAATGAAGGTTAGATCATCTACATTTTGGGTAGCCAGACGAGTCCTTTTTTCTGTTAGTATTGAACCTGCAGCACTGAATACTCTTTCTGATAGGACACTAGCTGCCGGGCAAGCAAGCTCCTGCAATGCATATTCTGCCAATTCTGGCCAGGTGTCTAATTTGGATGCCCAGTAATCAAATGGGAATGACGGTTGAGGGAGAACGTCGATAAGGGATGAAAAATAGTTTGTAACCATACTGGACAAATGTTGTCTCCTGTCACTTTGAATTGATGCTGCAGTACCTGTCCTGTCTGCGGTCATAGAAAAATCACTCCACAACCTGGTCAGAAAACCCCTCTGGCCAACGCCACTTCTGATTTCTGCCCCTCTAACACCTCTGGTCTGCTGGCCCCTGGAGCTCGTGTGAGAACGATCACGGGCGCTGTGTGCAGGGAATGCCAGAAGCAAACGGTCAACAAGAGTTGATTGTTTTGTTGCTAATATTAGTTCCAAGTTCTCATGTGGCATAATATTTTGCAATTTGCCTTTATAGCGAGGATCAAGGAGGCAGGCCAACCAGTAATCGTCATCGTTCATCATTTTTGTAATGCGTGTGTCCCTTTTGAGGATACGCAAGGCATAATCCGCCATGTGGGCCAAAGTTCCCGTTGTCAAATCTGCGGTTGTGCTTGGTTGAGGGGCAGTTGCAGGCAAATCTACGTCACTTGTGTCCCTCAAAAAACCAGAACCCGGCCTTGCCACGCCACCAATTTCCCGTGCCCCCGGGAAAGCTTCCTCATTAAAAATATACTCATCCCCATCATCCTCCTCATCCTCCACCTCCTCTTCGCCCGGTACCTCGTCATGTACACTGCCCTGACCAGACAATCGCTGACTGTCATCAAGGCTTTCCTCTTCCTCTGGTGCAGACGCCTGATCCTTTATGTGCGTCAAACTTTGCATCAGCAGACGCATTAGGGGGATGCTCATGCTTATTATGGCGTTGTCTGCACTAACCAGCCGTGTGCATTCCTCAAAACACTGAAGGACTTGACACATGTCTTGAATCTTCGACCACTGCACACCTGACAACTCCATGTCTGCCATCCTACTGCCTGCCCGTGTATGTGTATCCTCCCACAAAAACATAACAGCCCGCCTCTGTTCGCACAGTCTCTGAAGCATGTGCAGTGTTGAGTTCCACCTTGTTGCAACGTCTATGATTAGGCGATGCTGGGGAAGGTTCAAAGAACGCTGATAGGTCTGCATACGGCTGGAGTGTACAGGCGAACGGCGGATATGTGCGCAAAGTCCACGCACTTTGAGGAGCAGGTCGGATAACCCCGGATAACTTTTCAGGAAGCACTGCACCACCAGGTTTAAGGTGTGAGCCAGGCAAGGAATGTGTTTCAGTTGGGAAAGGGAGATGGCAGCCATGAAATTCCTTCCGTTATCACTCACTACCTTGCCTGCCTCAAGATCTACAGTGCCCAGCCACGACTGCGTTTCTTGCTGCAAGAACTCGGACAGAACTTCCGCGGTGTGTCTATTGTCGCCCAAACACTTCATAGCCAATACAGCCTGCTGACGTATGCCAGTAGCTGCCCCATAATGGGAGACCTGGTGTGCAACAGTGGCAGGTGCGGATGGAGTGTTTGTGCGACTGCGGTCTGTGGACGAGCTCTTGCTTCTGCAGGAGGACGAGGAGGAGGAGGAGGAGGAGGAGGAGGGGGTGCGAACGGCTACAGACAACTGTTTACTAGACCGTGGGCTAGGCAGAACTGTCCCAAACTTGCTGTCCCCTGTGGACCCTGAATCCACCACATTTACCCAGTGTGCCGTGATGGACACGTAACGTCCCTGGCCATGCCTACTGGTCCATGCATCTGTTGTCAGGTGCACCTTTGTGCTCACAGATTGCCTGAGTGCATGGACGATGCGCTCTTTAACATGCTGGTGGAGGGCTGGGATGGCTTTTCTGGAAAAAAAGTGTCGACTGGGTAGCTCGTAGCGTGGTACAGCGTAGTCCATCAGGTCTTTGAAAGCTTCGCTTTCAACTAACCGGTAGGGCATCATCTCTAACGAGATTAGTCTAGCTATGTGGGCGTTCAAACCCTGTGTACGCAGATGCGAGGCTAAGTATTTCCTTTTTCTAACCATAGTCTCATGTAGGGTGAGCTGGACTGGAGAGCTGGAGATCGTGGAACTAGCGGGGGTGCCGGTGGACATGGCAGACTGAGAGACGGTGGGAGATGGTATTGTTGCCGCCGGTGCCCTAGATGCAGTGTTTCCTACTACGAAACTGGTGATTCCCTGACCCTGACTGCTTTGGCCTGGCAAAGATACCTGCACAGATACAGCAGGTGGTGCGCTAAATGGTGGTCCTACACTGCCGGAAGGGATGTTGCGTTGATGACTAGCTTCATTGGCCGAGGGTGCAACAACCTTAAGGGACGTTTGGTAGTTAGTCCAAGCTTTCAAATGCATGGTGGTTATATGTCTATGCATGCAACTAGTATTGAAACTTTTCAGATTCTGACCTCTGCTTAAGGAAGTAGAACATTTTTGATAGATGACTTTGCGCTGATCAATTGGATGTTGTTTAAAAAAATGCCAGACTGCACTCTTTCTAGCATCGGATACCTTTTCAGGCATTGCAGACTGAGCTTTAACCGGATGGCCACGCTGTCCTCCACCAGGTTTTGGCTTTGCCACGCGTTTTGGGCAAGATACGGGCCCGGCAGATGGAACCTGTGGCGATGTTGATGCCTGCTGCGGCCCCTCCTCCTCCTCTGCTTCAGAACTGCTGCCGCCTGCACCCTGTTCCCCCAATGGCTGCCAATCGGGGTCAAGAACTGGGTCATCTAATAACTCTTCTTGTACCTCCTGCGCAACTTCGTCCGTGTCACCGTGTCGTTCGGTGGTATAGCGTTCGTGATGGGGCAACATAGTCTCATCAGGGTCTGATTCTTGATCAGCACCCTGCGAGGGCAATGTTGTGGTCTGAGTCAAAGGACCAGCATAGTAGTCTGGCTGTGGCTGTGCGTCAGTGCACTCCATGTCAGATTCAATTTGTAATGGGCATGGACTGTTAACTGCTTCACTTTCTAAGCCAGGGACGGTATGTGTAAAGAGCTCCATGGAGTAACCCGTTGTGTCGCCTGCTGCATTCTTCTCTGTTGTTGTTTTTGCTGAAGAGGACAAGGAAGTGACTTGTCCCTGACCGTGAACATCCACTAACGACGCGCTGCTTTTACTTTTACCAGTTTCACGAGAGGAGGCAAAAGAGCTAGAGGCTGAGTCAGCAAGATAAGCCAAAACTTGCTCTTGCTGCTCCGGCTTTAAAAGCGGTTTTCCTAATCCCAGAAAAGGGAGCGTTCGAGGCCTTATGTAGCCGGACGACGAACCTGGCTCCACAGCTCCAGACTTAGGTGCAATATTTTTTTCCCCACGACCACCTGATGCTCCACCACTACCACTACCCTCATTACCAGCTGACAATGAACGCCCCCGGCCACGACCTCTTCCACTAGACTTCCTCATTGTTTTAAAAACGTAACCAAACTAACGTTATTTGTTGCAGTCACACAACTTACACGGTGAGCTATAACTTCAGTATGATTTAGCTACCCCTTTACAGGTTGGTGAGACCACAGCGAAAATCAGGCCCAATGTTACACACTCTTTTTTTGGTGGCTGCAAATTAGAGAGATGCCCCACACGCAGGACTGTCACTGAAGCACAAATGTTAATATTAATGTCACACTATTATTTTTTTTTTATTTTTATTTTTTTCAGGAACACTTTAGAAACCCCCCAAAAAAAAAAAAATAGATTTTTGCAGGGAGAATTTAGAAAACAAATGTAACAAACTATATGCTTTCTATGGGCCACTGAGTGAGAGATGACGCACACAGGAATCAGGAGTGGCACACAAGCCCAGAGGCCAATATTTTTCTACCAATGATTGATGGAGTTATTTTCTCTGGTAGATTTTGGAACCCAAATCAAGGAAAAAAAATATAGGCTTTCTATGGACCACAATTGGAGAGAGAGAGAGAGAGAGAGAGAGAGAGAGAGAGAGAGATGGCACACCCAGGAGTCAAGACTGGCACACAAGCAGAAAGGCCAATATTAATCTCCCATTTTTTGGGGGGTTTGTTTTTTGTTTTTTTTCCAGGGAGACTTTAGAAAAAAAAATAATAAAAAAAATATGATTTTATCAGGAAGAATTTAGAAACCAAATAAAATAAAATTATTTTTTCAGGGAGAATTTATAAAACAAATAAAACCAAAAATAGGCGTTCTATGGCCCACTGACTGAGAGATGACGCACCCAGGAGTCAAGACTGGCACACAAGCAGAAAGGCCAATATTAATCTCCCACTGTTTTTTTTTTTTTTTTTTTTTTTTTCAGGGAGACTTTAGAAAAAAAAATAATAAAAAAAATATGATTTTATCAGGAAGAATTTAGAAACCAAATAAAATAAAATGATTTTTTCAGGGAGAATTTAGAAAACAAATAAAACCAAAAATAGGCGTTCTATGGCCCACTGACTGAGAGAGAGAGAGAGAGAGATGGAACGCTTAGTACTGGCACACAAGCCCAAAGGGCAATATTAATCTCCCTTTTTTTTTCAGGGAGAATTTCTAAAACCCAAAAAAAAAAAAAAATAGGCTTTCTATGGCCCACTATTTGTGAGAGAGATGGGACGCTCAGGACTGGCACAGATGGCACGCTCAGGACTGGCACAGAAGCCCAGAGGCCAATATTAATCTCCCTTTTTTTCTGGGAGAATTTATAAAACCAAAAAAATATTTAAATAGGCTTTCTATGGCCCACTATTTGTGAGAGAGATGGCACGCTCAGGACTGGCACAGATGGCACGCTCACAACTGGCACACAAGCCCAGAGGCCAATATTAATCTCCCTTTTTTCAGGGAAAATTTATAAAACCAAAAAAAAAATTAAATAGGCTTTCTATGGCCCACTATTTGTGAGAGAGATGGCACGCTCAGGACTGGCACAGATGGCACGCTCACAACTGGCACACAAGCCCAGAGGCCAATATTAATCTCCCTTTTTTCAGGGAAAATTTATAAAACAAAAAAAAAAATTAAATAGGCTTTCTATGGCCCACTATTTGTGAGAGAGATGGCACGCTCAGGACTGGCACAGATGGCACGCTCACAACTGGCACACAAGCCCAGAGGCCAATATTAATCTCCCTTTTTTTCAGGGAGAATTTATAAAACCCCCAAAAAAATAAAATAGGCTTTCTATGGCCCACTATTTGTGAGAGAGATGGCACACTCAGGACTGGCACACAAGCCCAAAGGCCAATATTAATCTCCCACTGTATTTTTATCAGGGAGAATTTATACACCCCACAAAAAAAAATACAGAAAAATGAAAAGGCTTTCTATGGCCCACTATGTGAGAGAGATGGCACACACAGGGATGGCACTCTAGCAGAAATGCCAAATTGCCAATCTTAATCTCCCACCAAAAAAAAAAAAAAAAAAAAAACAGGGAATGTCCTACAATTACTATCTCCCTGCCTGCAGTAATCTCAGCCAGGTATGGCAGGCAGCTACTATCTCCCTGAAGACACAAAAGAGAATAGTAAAACCAAAAACACTCAGTTTGAAAAAATGTTGCAGTAATCCGCAAGTGCTAGTAAAAGATGTAAAAAACAGGGTATTTGGTTGATACGTTTTTTGCAAAAAATGTATACTAAGCTGCTCTACCAATCTTCACGGTATACCCTTATCAGAGCAGTCCTAACTAATGTATGCAATCCCTATCTGATGTATTTAAAAACCTGATCATCTGTATATAACCTGTGTGAACAGGGTTCAGAGAGGAAAAATCCATGTGTGCATACAGGGTAGAACAGCTTTTGTGCAGATAGCCCAAGAGGAGTGGTGGAACTCCCCAGTCTTGTAGACACTATCTACTATCTCCCTGCCTGCAGTAATCTCAGCCAGGTATGGCAGGCAGCAATAAGGAGTGGACTGATGCACAAATGAAATAAAAAGTGTGGACAAACAAAAAAGATAGCTGTGCAGAAAGGAAGGAACAAGAGGATTTGTGCTTTGAAAAAAGCAGTTGGTTTGCACAGCGGCGTACACACAGCAATGCAGCTATCAGGGAGCCTTCTAGGGCAGCCCAATGAGCTACAGCGCTGAGGGGAAAAAAAAAACAAAAAAAACTTCCACTGTCCCTGCACACCGAGGGTGGTGTTCGACAGTGCAAATCGCTGCAGCACAAGCGGTTTTGTGGTTAATGGACCCTGCCTAACGCTATCCCTGCTTCTGAAAAAGCGGCAGCAACCTCTCCCTAAGCTCAGATCAGCTGCAGTAAGATGGCGGTCGGCGGGAACGCCTCTTTATAGCCCCTGTGACGTCGCAGACAGCAAGCCAATCACTGCAATGCCCTTCTCTAAGATGGTGGGGACCAGGACCTATGTCATCACGCTGCCCACACTCTGCGTTTACCTTCATTGGCTGAGAAATGGCGCTTTTCGCGTCATTGAAACGCGACTTTGGCGCGAAAGTCGCGTACCGCATGGCCGACCCCGCACAGGGGTCGGATCGGGTTTCATGAAACCCCGACTTAGCCAAAAGTCGGCGACTTTTGAAAATGTTCGACCCGTTTCGCTCAACCCTATTACTGAGTTCAGTTTTTGTCCCCTTTTTGAATATTGGCACCACATTTGCTATACGCCAGTCCTGTGGTACAGACCCTGTTATTATGGAGTCTTTAAAGATTAAAAATAATGGTCTATCAATGACTGTACTTAGTTCCTGCAGTACTCAAGGGTGTATCCAATCCGGGCCCGGAGATTTGTCAATTTTAGTGATTTTTAGACGCCGCCGTACTTCCTGCTGGGTTAAGTAGGTGACATTTAATGGGGAATTTTTGTTATCACTGATCATATTGTCAGCCACGGGATTTTCTGGTGTAAATACCCCCCTTCTTGTTGGGTCCTGAACCAGTTGTGAAAGGTAATTGTCTCTCATAGTTGTCAAAAACTGATTACCTTTGCTGGAACTACAGGTTTCAGTTCCCCAATCTATTTCAGGGTAGTTGAAGTCCCCCATAATAATGACTTCCCCTTGAGTCGCAGCTTCATCTATTTGCTTTACGAGGATATTCTCCGTTGCTTCCATTATTTTTGGAGATTTATAACAAACCCCTATCAGTAATTTATTATTTCCCACCCCCCCCCCCCCCCCCCTTATCTCCACACACAGGGACTCTACATTTTCATTAAATTCACCTATATTATCACGCAGGATGGGTTTTAAGGATGATTTTACATATAGACACACCCCTCCCCCTTGCCTATCCATTCGATCATTTCTGAACAGACTATAACCCTGCAAGTTAACAGCCCAGTCATGGCTCTCATCCAGCCATGTTTCAGATATCCCCACCATGTCATAATTATGCTCCAACAACATTAGTTCTAATTCGTCCATTTTGTTGGTGAGGCTTCTCGCATTAGTATACATACATTTTATGTATCTCTCTGCACCTCTATTCTTTCTTAAATTATTAATTGTTCTAACCCCACCCCCCATGCCACCGCCACCCCCAACTTCCTTATTTGTGCTCAGGTCTCTATCTGCACTATCTTCCCCTCTTATAAAATGAACACCCCCCCAATCCCTAGTTTAAACACTCCTCCAACCTTCTAGCCATTTTCTCCCCCAACACAGCTGCACCCTCCCCATTGAGGTGCAGCTCGTCCCTAGCATAGAGCCTGTAGCCAACTGAGAAGTCGGCCCAGTTCTGCAGGAACCCAAACCCCTCCTTCCTACACCAATTCTTGAGCCACTTATTAACCTCCCTAATCTCCCATTGCCTCTCTTGCGTGGCACGTGGTACAGGCAGTATTTCGGAAAATACCACGTTGGAGGTCCTTGCTTTCAGCTTGCAGACTAATTCCCTGAAATCATCTTTAAGGACCTTCTACCTACCTCTAACTTTGTCATTTGTGCTGATGTGCACCATGACCGCTGGGTCCTCACCAGCCCCTCCCAGTAATCTGTCCACCCGATCAGTGATGTGTCAGACTCGAGTACCAGGTAGGCAGCACACCGTGCGACGATCCCTGTCTTTGTGACAGATTGCCCTATCTGTTCCCCTAATAATTGAGTCCCCCATTATCAGCACCTGTCTGGCCTGCCCTGCTCTCCTATTTCCCTCCTTACTGGAGCAGTCACTCCTCCGGCTTTCAGAGGACATGTGTGGCTGCAGCAGTGCTACCCCTGTACTGGCACCCCCCTCATCTGTCAACTTAGCAAACTTATTGGGGTGTGCCAGATCAGGACTAGCCTCCCTGACACTCTTCCCTCTACCGGGCCTTCTAACTGTCACCCAGCTTGCTACTCCACTGTCCTGCAGCTCCATCCTACCATCCCCCCTTCATCTATCCCACTGAGCATCTGCGCAGTGAGCAGAAGACTCCTTTCCATATTGTTTATGGATCTCAGTGTTGCCAGCTGCACATTTAGATCCAGAATCTGGGCTTCCAAATGCACAACGTGCTCACATCTCGCACAGCAGTATGCACCCTCGACCGGCTGCTCAAGGATTGCATACATGTGGCAAGATGTGCACTGGATGGCATTAGCAATAGTGGAACACATTTCCTAATGGGGATTGCACCACAGAGAAATGTTAAATAAAAAAACAAAAAATAAATGCAAAGTATTAATAAGATACAGACAGCAATTCAGTAAATCCTCCCTTGGAAACTCCCTGACTCCAAAGGCACTGAATCACAAGTCACACTTACCGCCGTTCACACTTATGCTCAGGTCACACTCAGCTCGCTCACACTCGTTAAGCTGAAGATTTAAAGATTTTTTTTCTCTCCCTCAGCAGCAAACCACCTTGCTGTTCAATGCACTTCCAAAAAGGACTTGAGCCCCAAACAGCTGCCCCTTATAAACCCTTGATTATGAGCCCCCACCCTAAGTTAACCCACTGTGAATATAGCTACTCCCAATTCAGCAACTCACACCAATTCACACAGGTATTTGTTAAAGGCTTTCCAAATACCTCCTCACTGAATCACAAGTCACACTTACCGCCGTTCACATTTACGCTCAGGTCACACTCAGCTCGCTCACACTCGCTAAGCTGAAGATTTAAAGATTTTTTTTTCTCAGCATAAGCTTGAATAGCCCAACAAGACATATAAAAACAGATTTAACAGGTGAATAGCCATGAGAATAATTAACTCCACCCCGACAAATCCCATTGGACATCCAGAACATGCAGTCATTAGGACAGGTACAAAAGGAAAAAAAAAAAAAAATCATTGAGCACATATTATATACATATACCATGAATACTGCACAGGCAGGTGTAATTATCCCCCGGAAAAAAAAAAAAAAACAACAACAATAATAACATGTTAATAATGTAACATCATCTCTTTTCTCAGGTTTAACCCTGTGGGCACTCTGGTGTTCAATAGATAAATCCAGAAAGCCTCTCTATCGCGTAATTTACTTTCTCTTTCACCGCCTCGTATATTTTTGTAAGTTTGTTGTATCGCATAAACCTTTAGGTGATTTGTGTGTCTGTCATGTTTATTAATGAAATGGCTTGATGCATTTGACACATGACGTATTGTTGGTTGAACAATGTCCAATAAATGTTCCCTAAATCTGTCTTTTAGTCTCCTTATTGTCGATCCAACATATAGGAGTCTGCATTCCAGACATTCAATAATGTAAACCACATAGTCGGAATTGCAGTTTAAGAAACTTTTTATCGGAAAATTTTTTTGATTGCTAGAACAATGAAAACCTACAGTTTTTTTGGTGTACGAGCAAGTCTTGCATGGGTGTGAGCCACATCTGAAAAACCCTTTTGTTGATAGCCAGTGAGTGGGAGTTTTTGGTTTAGTTTGATTCAGAAAACTGGGGGATAACGCATTACCTAATGTGGGTGCGCGTCTAGAGACTATTTTGATACCATTCTGTAAGATTATATCCATTGTTTGATCAGCTCTCAGCAAATTAAAATTGCGCAGTACGATTTCTGAGATGGATTTGAAATGTGTACTATAAGTGAGTACTGACACTGGCTGCTCAACAGGCAATTCTGATTTTATCTGTTCATTATGGACATTAGTAGTTTGTATAAGATCTGATCTTGTTTTTTTATCTGCAATAGAAAAAGCACGATCTATAGTCCAATTAGGGTATGCTCTGTTATTGAGACGTTTTTTAATAATGTTTTTTTCCCGGGTAAAAGCTGGTTCATTATTACAATTTCTTTTGGCTCGTAATACCTCTCCTACTGGAATTGAATGAATGGTGTGGGGAGGATGAAAACTGTGTGCATGTAATATAGTATTGCCAGCGGTTTGCTTGCGATATGTTTTACTTTGAAGGAGCAGCAGAAAACATCACAAACGCTCCCTTCGGAATCGATTGAGGAGTTACAACAGGATGTTTTGTTAAATGTTATAAATTTATCCTCCCATACTCTCACGGACAGTGAAAGAAAATTATTATCTCGAGGATTAAACTTTGTGCCCACAAATACCAACTTGGATGTTTTCTCTACCTTGAAAGACATAAACAAATTTGTCAGAAACTTGACAGTAAAAAAACATTTTTTCATGGAAAAAGACACGCCACCTCTGCCAGTATCAGTTCATATGAATGAATTCATGAATAAAATTTTTTCTGAACAAAACGGACTTTTATGTCTTATGGACTTAGATACAGAAAATACATTATCACAGGACATTAATATGATTTTTTCCTTTAACCCCTTCCCGACCCATGACGCCACGTAGGCGTCATGAAAGTCGGTGCCAATCCGACCCATGACGCCTATGTGGCGTCATGGAAAGATCGCGTCCCTGCAGATCGGGTGAAAGGGTTAACTCCCATTTCACCCGATCTGCAGGGACAGGGGGAGTGGTAGTTTAGCCCAGGTGGGGTGGCTTCATCCCTCCGTGGCTACGATCGCTCTGATTGGCTGTTGAAAGTGAAACTGCCAATCAGAGCGATTTGTAATATTTCACCTATTATAACGGGTGAAATATTACAATCCAGCCATGGCCGATGCTGCAATATCATCGGCCATGGCTGGAAACAGTAATGTGCCCCCACCCCACCCCACTGATTGCCCCTCCAGCCCTCCGATCTGTCCGGTACACTGCCCCGCTCCCCTCCGTCCTGTGCTCCGCTCCCCCCCGTGCTCTTGTCCGCTCACCCCCGTGCTCCAATCACCCCCCGTGCTCCAATCACCCCCCCTGCACTCCGATCCACCCCCCCGTGCTCCGTTCCACCCCCCCGTGCTCCGTTCCACCCCCCCGCGTTCCGATCCACCCCCCCATGCTCCGTTCCCCCCCCCCGTGCCTCCCACCCCACCCCATCATACTTACCGATACTGCCGGGGTCCGTCCGTCTTCTCCCTGGGCGCCGCCATCTTCCAAAATGGCGGGCGCATGCGCAGTGCGCCCGCCGAATCTGCCGGCCGGCAGATTCGTTCAAAGTGCATTTTGATCACTGAGATATAATCTATCACAGTGATCAAAATAAAAAAATAATAAATGACTTCCCCCCTTTGTCACCCCCAAAGGTAGGGACAATAAAAAATAAAGAATTTTTTTTTTCCACTAATGTTAGAATAGGGTTAGGGCTAGGGTTAGGGGTAGGGGTAGGGTTAGGGTAGGGTTAGGGGTAGGGTTAGGGTAGGGTTAGGGTTAGGGTTAGGGGTAGGGTTAGGGTTAGGGTTTCGGTATGTGCACACGTATTCTGGTCCTCTGCGGATTTTTCCGCTGCGGATTTGATAAATCCGCAGTGCTAAACCGCTGCGGATTTATGGCGGATTTACCGCGTTTTTTCTGCGCATTTCACTGCAGTTTTACAACTGCGATTTTCTATTTGAGCAGTTGTAAAACCGCTGCGGAATCCGCACAAAGAAGTGACATGCTGCGGAATGTAAACCGCTGCGTTTCCGTGCAGTTTTTCTGCAGCATGTGTACAGCGATTTTTGTTTCCCATATGTTTACATTAAACTGTAAACTCATGGGAAACTGCTGCGGATCCGCAGCGTTTTCCGCAGCGTGTGCACATACCCTTAGAATTAGGCTATGTTCACACGGTGCGGATTTGGCTGCGGATTTGCAGCAGTGTTCCATCAGGTGTACAGTACCATGTAAACATATGGAAACCAAATCCGCTGTGCCCATGGTGCGGAAAATACAGCGCGGAAACGCTGCGTTGTATTTTCCGCAGCATGTCAATTCTTTGTGCGGATTCCGCAGCGTTTTACACCTGTTCCTCAATAGGAATCCGCAGGTGAAATCCGCACAAAAAACACTGGAAATCCGCGGAAAATCCGCAGGTAAAACGCAGTGCCTTTTACCCGCGGATTTTTCAAAAATGATGCTGAAAAATCTCACACAAATCCGCAACGTGGGCAAATAGCCTTAGGGTTAGGGTTGGAATTAGGGTTGTGGTTAGGACTGTGATTAGGGTTATGGCTACAGTTGGGATAAGGGTTAGGGGTGTGTTGGAGGTAGAATTGAGGGGTTACCACTGTTTAGGCACATCAGGGGTCTCCAAACGCAACATGGCGCCACCATTGATTCCAGCCAATCTCGTATTCAAAAAGTCAAATGGTGCTCCCTCACTTCCGAGCCCCGACGTGTGCCCAAACAGTGGTTTACCCCCACATATAGGGTACCAGCTTACTCAGGATAAACTGCGCAACAATTACTGGGGTCCAATTTCTCCTGTTACCCTTGTGAAAATAAAAAAATGCTTGCTAAAACATCATTTTTGAGGAAAGAAAAATGATTTTTTATTTTCACGGCTCTGCGTTGTAAATGTCTGTGAAGCACTTGGGGGTTCAAAGTGCTCACCACATATCTAGATAAGTTCCTTGGGGGGTCTAGTTTCTAAAATGGGGTCTCTTGTGGGGGGTTTCTACTGTTCAGGCACACCAGGGGCTCTGCAAACGCAACGTGACGCCCGCAGACCATTCCATCAAAGTCTGCATTTCAAAAGTCACTACTTCCCTTCTGACCCCCGATGTGTGCCCAAACAGTGGTTTACCCCCACACATGGGGTATCAGCGTACTCAGGAGAAACTGGACAACAACTTTTGTGGTCCAATTTCTCCTGTTACCCTTGTGAAAATAAAAAAATGCTTGCTAAAACATCATTTTTGAGGAAAGAAAAATGATTTTTTATTTTCACGGCTCTGCGTTGTAAACATCTGTGAAGCACTTGGGGGTTCAAAGTGCTCACCACATATCTAGATAAGTTCCTTTCGGGGTCTAGTTACCAAAATGGGGTCACTTGTGGGGGGTTTCTACTGTTTAGCCACATCAGGGGCTCTGCAAACGCAACGTGACGCCCGCAGACCATTCCATCAAAGTCTGCATTTCAAAAGTCACTACTTCCCTTCTGAGCCCCAGCATGTGCCCAAACAGTGGTTTACCCCCACACATGGGGTATCAGCGTACTCAGGAGAAACTGGACAACAACTTTTGGGGTCCAATTTCTCCTGTAAACCTTGGGAAAATAAAAAATTCTGGGCTAAATAATTATTTTTGAGGAAAGAAAACGTATTTATTATTTTCACGGCTCTGCATTATGAACTTCTGTGAAGCACTTGGGGGTTCAAAGTCCTCACCACTCATCTAGATAAGTTCCTTTCAGGGTCTAGTTTCCAAAATGGGGTCACTTGTGGAGGGTATCTACTGTTTAGCCACATCAGGGGCTCTGCAAATGCAATGTGACGCCCACAGAGCATTCCATCAAAGTCTGCATTTCAAAACGTCACTACTTCACTTCCGAGCCCCGGCATGTGCCCAAACAGTGGTTTACCCCCACATATGGGGTATCAGCGTACTCAGGAGAAACTGGACAACTTTTGTGGTCAAATTTCTCCTGTTACCCTTGGGAAAATAAAAAATTGCAGGCTAAAAGATCATTTTTGAGAAAATAATTTTTTTATTTTTATTTTCATGGCTCTGCGTTATAAACTTCTGTGAAGCACTTGGGGGTTCAAAGTCCTCACCACACATCTAGATTAGTTCCTGTGGGGGATCTCCAATGTTTAGGCATACAGGGGCTCTCCAAACGTGACATGGTGTCCGCTAATGATTGGAGCTAATTTTCCATTTAAAAAGCCAAATGGCGTGCCTTCCCTTCCGAGCCCTGCCGTGCGCCCACACAGTGGTTTACCCCCACATATGGGGTATCAGCGTACTCAGGACAAACTGGACAAGAAGATATGCGGTCCAATTTCTCCTATTACCCTTGGCAAAATAGGAAATTCCAGGCTAAAAACTCATTTTTGAGGAAAGAAAAATTATTTTTTATTTTCATGGCTCTGCGTTACAAACTTCTGTGAAGCACCTGGGGGTTTAAAGTGCTCAATATGCATCTAGGTAAGTTCCTTGGGGGGTCTAGTTTCCAAAATGGGGTCACTTGTGGGGGAGCTCCAATGTTTAGGCACACAGGGGCTCTCCAAACGCGACATGGTGTCCGCTAACAATTGGAGCTAATTTTCCATTCAAAAAGTCAAATGGCGCGCCTTTCCTTCCGAGCCCTGCCGTGTGCCCAAACAGTGGTTTACCCCCACATATGAGGTATCGGCGTACTCGGGAGAAATTGCCCAACAAATTTTATGATCCATTTTATCCTATTGCCCATGTGAAAATGAAAACATTGAGGCGAAAAGAATGTTTTTGTGAAAAAAAGTACTTTTTCATTTTTACAGATCAATTTGTGAAGCACCTGAGGGTTTAAAGTGTCCACTAGGCATCTAGATAAGTTCCTTGGGGGTCTAGTTTCCAAAATGGGGTCACTTGTGGGGGAGCTCCAATGTTTAGGCACACAGGGGCTCTCCAAACGCGACATGGTGTCCGCTAACGATGGAGATAATTTTTCATTCAAAAAGTCAAATGGCGCTCCTTCCCTTCCGAGCCTTACCATGTGCCCAAACAGTGGTTTACCCCCACATGTGAGGTATTGGTGTACTCAGGAGAAATTGCCCAACAAATTTTAGGATCCATTTTATCCTGTTGCCCATGTGAAAATGAAAAAATTGAGGCGAAAAGAATTTTTTTGTGAAAAAAAAGTACTTTTTCATTTTTACGGATCAATTTGTGAAGGACCTGGGGGTTCAAAGTGCTCACTATGCATCTAGATAAGTTCCTTGGGGCATCTAGTTTCCAAAATGGGGTCACTTGTGGGGGAGCTCCAATTTTTAGGCACACGGGGGCTCTCCAAATGTGACATGGTGTCCGCTAAAGAGTGGAGCCAATTTTTCATTCAAAAAGTCAAATGGCGCTCATTCCCTTCCAAGCCCTGCCGTGCGCCCAAACAGTGGTTTACCCCCACATTTGAGGTATCAGTGTACTCAGGACAAATTGGACAACAACTTTCGTGGTTCAGTTTCTCCTTTTACCATTGGAAAAATAACTAAAAAGTTAAATGTTCATTTTTTCCTTCCATGTTGCTTCTGCTGCTGTGAAGTACCTGAAGGGTTAATAAACTTCTTGAATGTGGTTTTGAGTACCTTGAGGGGTGCATTTTTAAGAATGGTGTCACTTTTGGGTATTTTCAGCCATATAGACCCCTCAAACTGACTTCAAATGTGAGGTGGTCCCTAAAAAAATGGTTTTGTAAATTTCGTTGTAAAAATGAGAAATCGCTGGTCAAATTTTAACCCTTATAACTTCCTAGCAAAAAAAAATTTTGTTTTCAAAATTGTGCTGCTGTAAAGTATACATGTGGGAAATGTTATTTATTAACTATTTTGTGTCACATAACTCTCTGGTTTAACAGAATAAAAATTAAAAATGTGAAAATTGCGAAATTTTCAAACTTTTCGCCAAATTTACGTTTTTATCACAAATAAACGCAGAATTTATTGACCTAAATTTACCACTAACATGAAGCCCAATATGTCACGAAAAAACAATCTCAGAACCGCTAGGATCCGTTGAAGCGTTCCTGAGTTATTACCTCATAAAGGGACACTGGTCAGAATTGCAAAAAACGGCAAGGTCTTTAAGGTCAAAATAGGCTGGGTCATGAAGGGGTTAAAACCAAAAATCCTTCTTTCTATCCAGTTCACACCAGAACAGAATCTATGGATCGTTTCCAAGAAAATGTGGAAAGGGATATTCGCAATCTCCTCCTGAACTCTTCCACCAGTTCCCCTAAACTCAATCTAACTAGAAAAGAACGAGACACTTTGGAAGAGATGAAAAATAAAAATTATCTAGTCATAAAAATGTCGGACAAAGGGGGATCTGTTGTTGTTATCAATAGATCTGACTATTTTGAATCTATTCATGAAATGCTTTCTGAAAATGATACTTATATTCAATTGGATTCTGATCCCACTGCTGAGTTTTCGTCACAATGTAAAAGTATCATAGAGGATGGTTTACAACAGGGTTTTTTTTCCAAAGGACAGGCTGAATATTTGTATGTCATTAATCCCAAAATACCATTCTTACATGTTTTACCAAAAACGCATAAAGATGTTTATCCACCTCCCATGCGCACCATAATTTCGGGTATAGGCTCTTATAGTGAGCGTTTAGGGGAGTGGCTGGATACCATTCTCCAACCACTAGCACAAAGAGTCCCAGGATATCTGAAAGACTCCAGAGATGTTCTAACCATGCTAGATAATGTCATCTGGAATTCGCACTGGACATGGCTCACCTGCGACGTAGTTGCACTTTATACATCCATCCCACACAGAATTGCTTTAGTGGCTGTACAATTTCATCTAAACAAATACAGTAATTTAACCCATGACTTACAAACATTCATTGGAACAGTTTTATCCTTTTTATTATCTCATAACTATTTCCTATTCGATAATAAATTTTTCATTCAAAGTAAGGGAGTTTCCATGGGGGCTAAATTCTCACCCTCAGTAGCAAATCTAGTAATGGCTTGGTGGGAGGAAATGTATATTTTCAGTGATAATAACCCTTTTTCTCAGGACATTGAATGGTATTTAAGATATATTGATGATTTATTAATGGTTTGGAAGGGCAATCAGAACTGCTTGGAGCAATTTATCTTTTATATAAATAACAATCCATTCAATCTAAAATTCACTTACATGTTTGATAAATTCACTATAAATTTTTTGGATTTATGTCTTCAGGGCTTTCCTGATACCATCATTCAAAGTAAAACATATCGCAAGCAAACCGCTGGCAATACTATATTACATGCACGCAGTTTTCATCCTCCCCACACCATTCATTCAATTCCAGTAGGAGAGGTATTACGAGCCAAAAGAAATTGTAATAATGAACCAGCTTTTACCCGGGAAAAAAACGTCTCAATAACAGAGCATACCCTAATTGGACTATAGATCGTGCTTTTTCTATTGCAGATAAAAAAACAAGATCAGATCTTATACAAACTACTAATGTCCATAATGAACAGATAAAATCAGAATTGCCTGTTGAGCAGCCAGTGTTAGTACTCACATATAGTACACATTTCAAATCCATCTCAGAAATCGTACTGCGCAATTTAAATTTGCTGAGAGCTGATCAAACAATGGATATAATCTTACAGAATGGTATCAAAATAGTCTCTAGACGCGCACCCACATTAGGTAATGCGTTATCCCCCAGTTTTCTGAATCAAACTAAACCAAAAACTCCCACTCACTGGCTATCAACAAAAGGGTTTTTCAGATGTGGCTCACACCCATGCAAGACTTGCTCGTACACCAAAAAAACTGTAGGTTTTCATTGTTCTAGCAATCAAAAAAATTTTCCGATAAAAAGTTTCTTAAACTGCAATTCTGACTATGTGGTTTACATTATTGAATGTCTGGAATGCAGACTCCTATATGTTGGATCGACAATAAGGAGACTAAAAGACAGTTTTAGGGAACATTTATTGGACATTGTTCAACCAACAATACGTCATGTGTCAAATGCATCAAGCCATTTCATTAATAAACATGACAGACACACAAATCACCTAAAGGTTTATGCGATAGAACAAACTTACAAAAATATACGAGGCGGTGATAGAGAAAGTAAATTACGCGATAGAGAGGCTTTCTGGATTTATCTATTGAACACCAGAGTGCCCACAGGGTTAAACCTGAGAAAAGAGATGATGTTACATTATTAACATGTTATTATTGTTGTTGTTTTTTTTTCCCGGGGGATAATTACACCTGCCTGTGCAGTATTCATGGTATATGTATATAATATGTGCTCAATGATTTTTTTTTTTTTTTCCTTTTGTACCTGTCCTAATGACTGCATGTTCTGGATGTCCAATGGGATTTGTCGGGGTGGAGTTAATTATTCTCATGGCTATTCACCTGTTAAATCTGTTTTTATATGTCTTGTTGGGCTATTGAAGCTTATGCTGTGGACAAAGAGCACCATGCGTGCTCGAAACGCGTTCAGCTAACTTATGGCTTTTTTTCTGGAATAGTTGTGCAGCTACTTGCAAGCAGCTTTTTCCGAATTTTAAATTTGTGGAAATAAAATTGATGACTTTTACTCCGGAGCTGGATTTTTTTCTTACTTACTCAGCAGAGGACGTTGGGCGGTGGCGTTTTCCTTGCTCGGATGTTCCTGTGGACTCTCATGGATTTGCTGATGGGGGTGAGCTGAAACTTAACTTTTCCACTGTTTTTTTTTTCTCTCCCTCAGCAGCAAACCACCTTGCTGTTCAATGCACTTCCAAAAAGAACTTGAGCCCCAAACTGCTGCCCCTTATAAACCCTTGATCATGAGCCCCCACCATAAATTAACCCCCTGTGAATATAGCTACTCCCAATTCAGCAACTCACACCAATTCACACAGGTATTTGTTAAAGGCTTTCCAAATACCTCTTCACTGAATCACAAGTCACACTTACCGCCGTTCACACTTACGCTCAGGTCACAATTAGCTCGCTCACACTCGCTAAGCTGAAGATTTAACCCCTTTACCCCCAAGGGTGGTTTGCACGTTATGGACCGGGCCAATTTTTACAATTCTGACCACTGTCCCTTTATGAGGTTATAACTCTGGAACGCTTCAACGGATCCCGGTGATGCTGACATTGTTTTCTCGTGACATATTGTACTTCATGACAGTGGTAAAATTTCTTTGATATTACCTGCGTTTATTTGTGAAAAAAACGGAAATTTGGCGAAAATTTTTAAAATTTCTCAATTTTCCAACTTTGAATTTTTATGCAATTAAATCACAGAGATATGTCACACAAAATACTTAATAAGTAACATTTCCCACATGTCTACTTTACAACAGCACAATTTTGGAACCAAATTTTTTTTTGTTAGGGAGTTATAAGGGTTAAAAGTTGACCAGCAATTTCTCATTTTTACAACACCATTTTATTTTAGGGACCACATGTCGTTTGAAGTCATTTTGAGGGGTCTATATGATAGAAAATACCCAAGTGTGACACCATTCTAAAAACTGCACCCCTCAAGGTTCTCAAAACTACATTCAAGAAGTTTATTAACCCTTCAGGTGTTTCACAGGAATTTTTGGAATGTTTAAATAAAAATTAACATTTAACTTTTTTTCACAAAAAATTTACTTCAGCTCCAATTTGTTTTATTTTACCAAGGGTAACAGGAGAAAATGGACACCAAACGTTGTTGTATAATTTGTCCTGAGTACGCCAATACCCCATAAGTGGAGGTAAACCACTGTTTGGGCACATGACAGCTCGGAAGCGAAGGAGTGCCATTTGACTTTTCAATGCAAAATTGACTGGAATTGAGATGGGACGCCATGTTGCATTTGGAGAGCCACTGATGTGCCTAAACATTGAAACCCCCCCACAAGTGACACCATTTTGGAAAGTAGACCCCCTAAGGAACTTATCTAGAGGTGTGGTGAGCACTTTGACCCACCAAGTGCTTCACAGAAGTTTATAATGCAGAACCGTTAAAATAAAAAATCATTTTTTTTCACAAAAATTATATTTTCGCCCCCAATTTTTTATTTTTCCAATGGTAAGAGAAGAAATTGGACCACAAAAGTTGTTGCACAATTTGTCCTGAGTACTCTGATACCCCATATGTGGGGGTAAACCACTGTTTGGGTGCATGGGAGAGCTCGGAAGGGAAGGAGCGCCGTTTGACCTTTTAATGCAAAATTGACAGGAATTGAGATGGGATGCCATGTTGCGTTAGGAGAGCCTCTGATGTGCCTAAACATTGAAACCCCCCACAAGTTACACCATTTTGGAAAGTAGACCCCCTAAGGAACTTATCTAGAGGTGTGGTGAGCACTTTGACCCACCAAGTGCTTCACAGAAGTTTATAATGCAGAACCGTAAAAATAAAAAATCATTTTTTTTTCACAAAAATTATATTTTCGCCCCCAATTTTTTATTTTCCCAATGGTAAGAGAAGAAATTGGACCACAAAAGTTGTTGTACAATTTGTCCTGAGTACGCTGATATCCCATATGTGAGGGTAAACCACTGTTTGGGCGCATGGGAGAGCTCGGAAGGGAAGGAGCGCCGTTTGACTTTCAATGCAAAATTGACAGGAATTGAGATGGGACGCCATGTTGTGTTTGGAGAGCCACTGATGTGCCTAAACATTGAAACCCCCCACAAGTGACACCATTTTGGAAAGTAGACCCCCTAAGGAACTTATCTAGATGTGTGGTGAGCACTTAAACTGACCAAGAGCTTCACAGAAGTTTATAATGCAGAGCCGTAAAAATAAAACAAAAATTTTTTTCCCACAAAAATTATTTTTTAGCCCCCAGTTTTGTATTTTCCCGAGGGTAACAGGAGAAATTGGACCCCAAAAGTTGTTGTGCAATTTGTCCTGAGTGCACTGATACCCTATATGTGGGGGGGAACCACCGTTTGGGCGCATGGGAGGGCTCGGAAGGGAAGGAGCTCCATTTGGAATACAGACTTAGATGGAATGGTCTGCAGGTGTCACATTGCGTTTGCAGAGCCCCTAATGTACCTAAACAGTAGAAACCCCCCACAAGTGACCGCATATTGGAAACTAGACCCCCCAAGGAACTTATCTACATGTGTTGTGAGAACTTTGAGCCCCCAAGTGTTTCAGTACAGTTTATAACGCAGAGCCATGAAAATAATAAAAAAAAGACTAGTTCCCTGGATCAACGTCCTATCAAGGAATCTAGTGTATATACCCTGTAACATTATACTTTTCCAGAAAGGTATCCAGTCCCCTCTTAAATTTAAGTAATGAATCACTCATTACAACATCATACGGCAGAGAGTTCCATAGTCTCACTGCTCTTACAGTAAAGAATCTGCGTCTGTTATTATGCTTAAACCTTTTTTCCTCCAAACGCAGAGGATGCCCCCTTGTTCCTGTTTCAGGTCTATGATTAAAAAGATCATCAGAAAGGTCTTTGTACTGTCCCCTCATATATTTATACATTAAAATAAGATCACCCCTTAGTCTTCGTTTTTCCAAACTAAATAGCCCCAAGTGTAATAACCTATCTTGGTATTGCAGACCCCCCAGTCCTCTAATAACTTTGGTCGCTCTTCTCTGCACCCGCTCTAGTTCAGCTATGTCTTTCTTATACACTGGAGACCAGAAGTGTGCACAGTATTCTAAGTGTGGTCAAACTAGTGACTTGTATAGAGGTAAAATTATATTCTCCTCATGAGCATCTATGCCTCTTTTAATGCATCCCCATTATTTTATTTGCCTTTGTGGCAGCTGCCTGACACTGGCCACTGAATATGAGTTTGTCATCCACCCATACACCCAGGTCTTTTTCATTGACGGTTTTGCCCAGAGTTTTAGAATTAAGCACATAATTATACATCTTATGACTTTTACCCAAGTGCATGACCCTATATTTATCCCCATTAAAGCTCATTTGCCATTTATCAGCCCAAGCATCTAGTTTACATAAATCATCCTGTAATATAAAATTGTCCTCCACTGTATTGATTACCCTGCAGAGTTTAGTGTTATCTGCATATATTTAAATTCTACTCTGAATGCCCTCTACAAGGTCATTAATAAATATGTTAAAAAGAAGAGGGCCCAATACTGACCCCTGTGGTACCCCACTTCTAACCGCTACCCAGTCCGAGTGTGCT
The DNA here is from genome assembly GCF_032444005.1 of Ranitomeya imitator. NCBI lineage: Eukaryota > Metazoa > Chordata > Amphibia > Anura > Dendrobatidae > Ranitomeya > Ranitomeya imitator. The sequence goes on along the minus strand of NC_091287.1, from coordinate 207,619,887 downwards.
CCATTAATAACCACCCTTTGTGTCCTATCCTTGAGCCAGCTCTCAACCCACTTGCACATATTTTCCCCTATCCCCATCATTCTCATTTTATGTATCAACCTTTTGTGTGGCACCGTATCAAAAGCTTTTGAAAAGTCCATATACACTACATCCACTGGGTTCCTTTGGTCCAATCCGGAACTTACCTCTTCATAGAAACTGATCAAATTAGTCTGACATGAACGGTCCCTAATAAACCCGTGCTGATACTGGGTCATGAGGTTATTCCTCTTCAGATACTCCAGTATAGCATCCCTTAGAATGCCCTCCAGGATTTTACCCACAGTAGAGGTTAAGCTTACTGGCCTATAATTTCCGAGTTCAGTTTTTGTCCCCTTTTTGAATATTGGCACCACATTTGCTATACGCCAGTCCTGTGGTACAGACCCTGTTATTATGGAGTCTTTAAAGATTAAAAATAATGGTCTATCAATGACTGTACTTAATTCCTGCATTACTCGAGGGTGTATCCAATCCGGGCCCGGAGATTTGTCAATTTTAGTGATTTTTAGATGCCGCCTCACTTCCTGCTGGGTTAAGCAGGTAACATTTAATTGGGAATTTTTATCACTAGTCATTTTGTCTGCCATGGGATTTTCTTGTGTAAATACTGATGAAAAAAAGTCATTTAGCATATTGGCTTTTTCCTCATCCTCATCCACCATTTCACCCAGACTATTTTTAAGGGGGCCAACACTATCATTTTTTAGTTTCTTACTATTTATGTAGTTAAAGAATATTTTGGGATCATTTTTACTCTCTCTGGCAATGAGTCTGTCTCAATCTTAGCTGCCTTGATTTGCTTTTTACAGAATTTATTTAATTTTTTGTATTTATTTAATGCCTCCTCACTACCTAGTTCCTTTAATTCTCGAAATGCTTTCTTTTTGTCACTTATTGCGCCCCTTACAGCTCTATTTAGCCATATTGGTTTCCTCCTATTTCTAGTATGTTTATTCCCATACGGTATATACTGTGCACAGGTCCTATCCAGGATGCTAATAAATGTCTCCCATTTTCTGTGTATTTTTGTGTCTCAGGATATCGTCCCAGTTAATTGCACCAAGATCCTCTCTCATCCGTTGGAAATTTGCCCTCCTGAAGTTTAGTGTCCTTGTAACCCCTCTATTACACATCTTTTTAAAGGATACATGAAAACTTATTATTTTGTGATCGCTATTTCCCAAGTGACCCCCAACCCTTATATTTGCTATGCGGTCTGGCCTGTTGGTTAATATTGGGTCCTGAACCAGTTGTGAAAGGTAATTGTCTCCCATAGTTGTCAAAAACCGATTACCTTTGCTGGAACTGCAGGTTTCTGTTCCCCAATCTATTTCAGGGTAGTTGAAGTCCCCCATAATAATGACTTCTCCTTGAGTCGCAGCTTCATCTATTTGCTTTACGAGGATATTCTCCATTGCTTCCATTATTTTTGGAGATTTATAACAAACCCCTATCAGTAATTTATTATTTTTTCCCCCTCCCCTTATCTCCACCCACAGGGATTCTACATTTTCATTAAATTCACCTATATTATCACGCAGGATGGGTTTTAAGGACGATTTTACATACAGACACACCGCTCCCTCTCGCTTATCTGTACGGTCATTTCTGAACAAGCTATAGCCTCAGTGTCCTGAGTATGCTGATACCCCATATGTTGGGGTAAACTCCTGTTTGGGCACACGGGAGAGCTAGGAAGGAGCACTGTTTTACTTTTTCAACGCAGAATTGGCTGGAATTGAGATCGGACGCCATGTCGCGTTTGGAGAACCCCTGATGTGCCTAAACAGTGGAAACCCCCCAATTATGACTGAAACCCTAATCCAAACACACCCCTAACCCTAATTCCAACGGTAACCCTAACCAGACCCCTAACCCAGACATACCCCTAAACTTAATCCCAACCCTATTCCCAACCGTAAATGTAATCCAAACCCTAACCCTAACTTTAGCCCCAACCCTAACTGTAGCCTTAACCCTAACTGTAGCCCTAACCCTAGCCCTAACCCTAACCGTAACCCTAGCTCTAACCCTAGCCCTAACCCTACCCCTAATCCTAATGGGAAAATGGAAATAAATACATTTTTTAATTTTTCCCTAACTAAGGGGGTGATGAAGGGGGGTTTGATTGACTTTTATAGCGGGTTTTTTAGCGGATTTTTATGATTGGAAGCCGTTACACACTGAAAGACGCTTTTTATTGCAAAAAATATTTTTTGCGTTACCACATTTTGAGAGCTATAATTTTTCCATATTTGAGTCCACAGAGTCATGTGAGGTCTTGTTTTTTGCGGAACAAGTTGACGATTTTATTATTAACATTTTCTGACACGTGACATTTTTTGATCGCTTTTTATTCTAATTTTTGTGAGGCAGAATGACCAAAAACCAGCAATTCATAAATTTCTTTTGGAGGAGGCGTTTATACCGTTCCGCGTTTGGTAAAATTGATAAAGCAGTTTTATTCTTCAGGTCAGTACGATTACAGCGATACCTCATTTATATCTTTTTTTATGTTTTAGCGCTTTTATACGTTAAAAACTATTTTATAGAAAAAATAATTATTTTTGCATCACTGTATTCTATAGCTATAACTTTTTTAATTTTTCGCTGATGATGCTGTATGGCAGCTTGTTTTTTGCGAGACAAGATGACGCTTTCAGCGGTACCATGGTGATTTATATCCGTGTTTTTGATCATGTGTTATTCCACTTTTTGTTCGGCGGTATGATAATAAAGCGTTGTTTTTTGCCTCGTTTTTTATTTTTTTCTTACGGTGTTTACTGAAGGGGTTAACTAGTGCGACAGTTTTATAGGTCGGATCGTTACAGATGCAGCGATACTAAATATGTGTACTTTTATTGTTTTTTTTTATTATTTAGATAAAGAAATTTATTTATGGCAATAATATAAATATTTTTTTTCATTATTTAGGATTTTTTTTTTTTTTTTTACACATTTGGAAATTTTTTTTTTTAACTTTTTTACTTTGTCCCAGGGGGGGACATCACAGATCGGTGATCTGAGAGTTTGCACAGCACTCTGTCAGATCACCGATCTGTCTCAGAGTGCTGCAGGGTTACCAAGCGCCTGCTCTGAGCAGGCACTTGGTAAGCCACCTCCCTCCCTGCAGGACCCGGATGCCGCGGCCATATTGGATCTGGGCCTGGAGCAGGGAGGGAGGTAGGAGACCCTCACAGCAACGCGATCACATCCCTGCGCGATGCTTCCCTGCACCGCCGGCACATCGCGATCATGTTTGATCGCGGTGTGCAGGGGGTTAATGTGGCGGGGGCGGTCCATGACCGCTCCTGGCACATAGTGCCGAATGTCAGCTGCGATAAGCAGCTGACACCCGGCTGCGATCGGCCGCGCTCCCCCCTGGATGTACTATTCCGTCCTTGGGAAGTAGGGCTCACCCCACATGGACGGAATAGTACGTCCATTGGCAGAAAGGGATTAAAGATTTTTTTTTCTCTCCCTCAGCAGCAAACCACCTTGCTGTTCAATGCACTTCCAAATAGGACTTGAGCCCCAAACAGCTGCCCCTTATAAACCCTTGATTATGAGCCCCCACCCTAAGTTAACCCCCTGTGAATATAGCTACTCCCAATTCAGCAACTCACACCAATTCACACAGGTATTTGTTAAAGGCTTTCCAAATACCTCTTCACTAGTGTTGAGCATTCTGATACCGCAAGTATCGGGTATCGGCCGATATTTGCGGTATCGGAATTCCGATACCGATTTCCGATATTTCCCGCATATCGGATACCGGAATCGGAAGTTCCCAGAATTCAAAACTGCACGCAGCAGCCAATGAGGAATGAATGGAAGTGTGGGCACATCCTGTTTAGCATGGTGGGCATGTAACTACTGGCAAGGCTGTGATTGGCTGCTGAAATGATGTCACGATGCACTATAAAAAACGCTGCCGCCATTTTGCGCTCACTCTGCTGTGATTTCAGTTAGGGACAGGACGCTGTGTTCTAACTGAGGGCCAGTTGAGATAGCGAATTGCTTCATTGCGCTTTTCCAAGGCTAATTTAGCAAACGCTGTGTGTTCACCTTGCTCTTGCCTTGCAGCGCTGTTTTAACAGGGTTCTGCAAGGTCTCTCTCAGTGTGTGTGTGTGTGTGTGCAGCTCACTCTGTAGTCTGTGTGCAGCCATATACCCGGTTGTATTCAGCTCAGGGGGGGTTCACACTGCCTCATACTGTTCTATCCATTGTCCTTTTTTGCTCATAGTGCAGCCTGCTGCAAATTTTTTCTAAAATTTCCTATTAGTGTCTTTCCACTCGTCTCCAGCTAAATTGTGGAAAAACACTACATAGGATAACCTAGAGGAGGGTTTTTGGGCCTTGCAGCGCCATTTACGGCAGTCTGCACGGGCTCCGTGTGAGCGCAGCTCGCCCTGTAGTCTGTGTGCAGCCACAGCCGGTTGTATTCAGCTCAGGGTGCGTCACTGCCTCATACCGTAAAATAACTTGTCCTTTTTTGCAAATAGTGCAGCCTGCTGCACATTTTTTCTAAAATTTCCTATTAGTGTCTTTCCACCCGTCTCCAGCTAAATTGTGGAAAAACACTACATAGGATAACCTAGAAGAGTGTTTTTGGGCCTTGCAGCGCCGTTTATGGCTGTCTGCACGGTCCCCGTGTGAGTTAAACTCGCTCTGTAGCCCGATCTGCAGAAAAAAAAAAGTAAAGTTCACCAAACACCACTTAACACTTGTGTAGGCCACATTTGATCAATAATAAAGTCTAGTCCACACTTTACAAAATTAGTGTTTCTGACACCTGTTAGGAGGAGCATTTCAGGAATAAGCACACTAAGGCCTTAGTACTTTTCTGCTTATCTTTATCTGTCAACCAAGATGAAGAGGGCAGGGAGTAAGGCACGTGGGCGCGGAGCAGGGAGAGGAGCAGGGAGAGGACGTGGTGATTCTGTGCCTGCTGCGGGCATCGGTGACTCATCATCACCCAGTTTCAGCAGGGAACAGTCCTTCATGCGCAGCTTTGTCGGAGAGCGCCGTGCACCGCTGCTGCGTGAAGATCAAATTGAAGCCGTTGTCGGATGGAAGGCAGCTAACGCATCGGCATCGACTTCAATTAGTGCCACATCCTCTCAGGCACAGACCACTGGAGAGCAGCCATCTGTCTCTTCACCACCTGCCAAATTGGCCAGGCAGTCAGAGAGCCCAGGACAGGAGCCGTCTCTACTTCTCTTCTCTGAATCTCTTGGCTTGGAAACAGGGGGCCAGCCAAGCAGCATTGGAGAAATGGAAGAAGAGGCAGTGTGCAGTGATGCCCAACAGCTTTGACTCTCTGACTCTGAAGAGGCAGGTGGGCCAGTGCCTCCGGTGACCATAGCACAGTAAGCATCTGATGATGAAACTCAGGTGCCGCTTTCTGGTGCGTACTGTGCTTCCGAGACTACCCAGGAGGAGCAGTTGGTGGCAGAGGGTAGTGGAGATGATGAGGTCTGTTGTGAATTCTGTGGCAGAGCTCCCTCCTGTGGTCACAAGTGGTACTTCGGCTGATTCTCTCTGGGAGCTTCCGTTTGTGGAGGAAACTGGTACTGCTGCTTCTGAGTTTCCTCCCTCAGGTGATCTGGTGAGGTCGTTAGGTGCTTCTCTACTTAACCCCACCTAATACTTTGATTCATGCTTCCTGTCAATGTTCCAGTGTTGGACTTGTGTTTCTCTGGATCATTCCTGTGGCCTGCTGCTCTGCATAGCTAAGTGCTTCTTTGCTATTTGTTGCTATTTTTTCTGTCCAGCTTGTCTATTTGTTTTGCTGGAAGCTCTGGGACGCAAAGGGTGTACCTCCGTGCCGTTAGTTCGGTACGGAGGGTCTTTTTGCCCCTTTGCGTGGTTTTCTTTAGGGTTTTGTGTAGACCGCAAAGTTATCTTTCCTATCCTCGTTCTGTCTAGAATATCGGGCCTCACTTTGCTGAATCTATTTCATCCCTACGTTTGTCTTTTCATCTTACTCACAGTCATTATATGTGGGGGGCTGCCTTTTCCTTTGGGGTATTTCTCTGAGGCAAGGTAGGCTTATTTTTTCTATCTTCAGGCTAGTTAGTTTCTCAGGCTGTGCCGAGTTGCATAGGTAGCGTTAGGCGCAATCCACGGCTGCCTCTAGTTGTGTTTGGAGAGGATCAGAGATTGCGGTCTGCAGAGTTCCCACGCCTCAGAGCTCGTTCTATTATTTTGGGTTATTGTCAGATCACTGTATGTGCTGTGACCTCCATGTCCATTGTGATACTGAATTGCCTTTCATAACAGAGGTCCTTGACCCATCGTGGCGTGAGGAACAGGAAGGTGGTGGGAGCAGCTCTGAGGAAGAGATTCCCCGAACGGGCCAAAGAGGGAGAGGGAGGGGGAAGACTGCGGAGCCTGTAGCCTCCACTTTGGCACCCGTTAGGAGCCTGTCTCTTCCAAAAGCCAAAAAGGGCGCTCCCAAGACTTGCAGTGCCTGGTCCTTTTTTGACACAGTTGCAGATGACATTTGTTTTGTCAAATGCAAGCTGTGTCATCAGAAAGTCAAAAGAGGGAAAAGTGTCAGCAACCTCAATACCACAAATATGTGGAAACATGTGCGGACCAGGCACGCGGTGGAGTTACAAAAACACACTGAAGACCTAGGCCAACCAACAGCGGCAGCTACCACCTCTTCAGCTCGTGTTGCCTCTTCCTCCAGCTCACACACAGCTGGTTCGGCTTCCTCCCAGGATCGCCATGGAAGAACCTCTGGCACTGTTGTCCAGAAACCTAGTGTGAATTCACCCACAGCACCACGTTCCCAGTCATCCTCACACTCCCAGCCTAGTCTACAGCCATCGGTAGTACAGGCATGGGAGAAAAGGCGGGCATTCTCGGCAAACCACCCCCAAGCACAGGCTCTGAATGCAGGCATTGCCAAACTTCTGTCACTGGAAATGCTCTCATTCAGGCTGGTGGAGACTGACAGCTTCCGTGACTTGATGGCATTGGCAGTCCCACAGTACAAGGTGCCCAGCCGCTTTTACTTCAGCAGGCAAGCTGTCCCTGTCCTGCACAAGCATGTGGAGGGACACATAAAACACGCGCTACTGAACACCGTCAGTAGCAAGGTCCACCTCACCACCGATGCGTGGACCAGTCAACATGGACAGGGGCGATACCTTTCCCTCACTGCCCATTGGGTTAATGTTGTTGAGCCAGGTACAGATCGGGCGAGTGGCGCAGGACGTGTCCTGCCCACTCCAAGGATTGCAGGAATCCAGTCTGTACGCATTGACTCCTCCTCATACACAAGTTCCTCAGAATCATCGCTGCAGGAGCCGTCACAGTCCACCTCCACATGGACCCGTGAACGTTTACCTGTTACGACCGACATGAGCACAGCCGTGGCCAAACGTCAACAGGCCGTCTTGAAATTAGTTTCTTTGGGGAATCGAAGCCACACAGCGCAGGAGCTCTGGAATGCCATCAAGCAGGAGAGCGATGTGTGGTTTGTGCCAGCGAATCTCCAGCCAGGCATGGTAGTGTGTGACAATGGCCGAAATCTGGTGGCAGCTTTGGCCATTGGCAACCTCACTCACATCCCATGTCTGGCACACGTGCTCAATTTGGTTGTGCAGAGTTTTCTGAGGGACTATCCGGATCTTGATGCACTGCTGCACAAGGTCCGCCTAGATTGTGCTCACTTGCGGCGTTCCAGCTTGGCAAGATCCCACATTGCTTCTCTGCAGCGCCGATTCCGCCTTCCAGAACACCACATCATATGTGACCTACCTACCAGGTGGAATTCCACGTTACATATGTTGGAGCGGTTGTGTGAGCAGCAGTAAGCAGTAATGGAGTACCAGCTGCATCAGGCACAAAGAAGTCGCAGTCAGCGCCGATCAGACTTCACAACCACAGAGTGGGCCACTATGAAGGACGTCTGCCAGGTTTTGCGTCCTTTCGATTATTCCACACGGATGGCAAGTGCAGATGATGCACTAGTCAGCATGACTGTCCCCCTTATCTGCCTGCTTCAACAAACACTGCAAGCGTTAAGGGATGATGTTGCGGAAGAGGTGGAGGATGAGGAGTCACCTTTTCCATCAGCTTCTGGAGAGTCAGCGCCACGTGGTTCCTCACAAAGTGGTAGGCAGGGGACACTTTGTGAGGAGGATGAGGAGGAGTCAATGGAGGAGGAAGAGCTCCGTCCAGAGGAGGGAGTTACACATTTGTCCAGTGGTCAGTGTGTACAGCGAGGGTGGGGTGATGACGAGCGGGCAGAGATCATGTCTCAAGCAGGGGACAGCGTTTCTGGGCCAGTTGGCAGTCTGCAGCACATGGTTGATTTCATGCTGCAGTGCCTGAGAAACGACCGCCGCATCGACCACATTCTCAACATGCTTGATTATTGGGTGTTCACCCTCCTCGATCCTCGCTACCGGGACAACGTCCAAAACCTCATCCCAGCATTGACCCGAGAGCGTAAAATGCAGGAGTACCACGACACACTGGTGAATTCCATCATCTTCTCCAGTCCAACTGAGAGGAGTGCTGCTAGTGCTTTACAAAGCAGCTCAGTGCGTCGAGGCAGTGGAGGAGGCTCTGCACAAAGAGGGAGCAGAAGCAGTGCCTCTGCCCAAGGCAAGACCAGTATGGCACAACTGTGGCAATCTTTTGTGTGCCCGCCCCAAATGTCTACACCATCACCGGCGGCTCCAGTCAGCAGGAGGCAACGGTTCCGTCAGAGGGTGACATACTACATGTCTTGCCCTCTTACTGTACTCCCAGACGGCTCTTCCCCTTTCAAGTTTTGGGTCTCTAAGCTGGATACATGGCCAGAGCTAAGCCAGTATGCATTGGAGGTGCTGGCTTGCCCTGCGGCTAGAGTCTTATCGGAACGTGTCTTTAGTGCCGCAGGTGGTGTACTAACAGACCGTCGCATGCGACTATCCTCCGATAACGTTGACCGGCTTACTTTTCTGAAAATGAACCAGTGCTGGATCTCGCAGGAATTTGCCACTCCTCTGCCTGATTAAGTAATTGGGTGTCATCCAGGTCTCCTGATGTGTTCATCTTTCTACCACCTGAACTGCTATTCCTGGGCTCCAACACCGCCAGTTGCGGCTCAGAAGTGCAGGCTGCACAGTCAAAACATACGACCCAGTGTTATTGGGTTTCAGTAACGTCAGCTGATCCCCAGCTGTGTAGCCGGCAATGTGTCCTGCGACCGCCACGCTGGCACAACAACCTAAATGTAAGGGAGCCTTTCCCCCCCCCCGGCGTTTGTTACTGAAAGAGCCACCTTGTGCAACAGTAATGCTGCACAAGGAAAAGGTAGCTCTTTTAGTTTAGCCACTTGCACACGCAGAACTTACATAGTAACATAGTAACATAGTTAGTAAGGCCGAAAAAAGACATTTGTCCATCCAGTTCAGCCTATATTCCATCATAATAAATACCCAGATCTACGTCCTTCTACAGAACCTAATAATTGTATGATACAATATTGTTCTGCTCCAGGAAGACTTATAAGACACTTATAAAATGTGTTCACTGATACCGTTATACCGTCCCGGAGCTGGGACTTTCCTTCGTAATGTGAAGCAGCACAGCCGTCATTCCTACCCCCTTGGTGCCGTGCGCTGCCTCCTCAGCGTTGTTTTAAGCTGTCACGGACCCTGCACTGCTCTGTTATCCCTTGGCCATGCCCAATTTGCGCTGCCTGTCTTCTGACATAATTTGGTGTCAGGCTGGCTGCGCCTGTGCGGCCGCGCTGCCCGAGATCCCGCCTCGCAGTGTCTTCTGATTGAATCACACTGCGGGCCTGGGATCCATGGGCATGCGCAGTGCATATCTTCCCCTCAGGCTCTCGTTCATCTCCCTCCGCCTTTTTCAGACTGTGCGCCGTCAGCTGATCCCTCATAGCATGCCATGGCCGTGACGCCGCACAGTCTGAAGAGGGAAGGAGGGGAGTGAGAGTCGAGGATATGCACTGTGCATGCCCATGGATCCAAGGCCCGCAGTGGGATTACATTAGACGACACTGCGAGGTGGGATCTCGGGCAGCGTGGACGCACAGGCACTGACAGCCTGACACCTAAATGATGTCAGAAGACGGGCACCGCTAAGTGTGCATGGCCAAGGGATAACATAACAGCGCAGGCTCCGTGACAGCTTAAAACAACGCTGATGAGGCAGCGCACGACACCAAGGGGATAGGAATGACAGCTGTGCTGCGTCCCATTACGAAGGAAATTCCCACCTCCGGGACGGTTTTACGGTATCAGGGGACACATTTTAAGTGTTTACTTCTGTGTTTGCAAGGAGCATAATTAAAAGAGCAACCTTTTCCTTTTGCATCCTTAGTGCTGCACAAGATGGCTCATTCAGCTACAAACGTCTTGGGGGGAGGGGGGATAAAGGTTCCCTTTCAACTTGCTCCAATCAGGCTTCGGCCTACACTCTGTTCCTCTGCTACTCGTGCTGTCCCTGGGCTCTAACACCGCCAGTTGGTTCCTGGAAGTGCTGTCCGCACAGTCAACAGTCGCTCCTCTGTTATTGGGGTTCAGTAACGTCAGCTGATCCCCAGCTGTGTGTGCGGCAATACCTCCAATCTGCTCCTCCTGCTGTCCCTGGGCTCTAACACCGCCAGTTGGTGCCTGGAAGTGCTGTCTGCACAGTCAACAGTCGCTCCTCTGTTATTGGGGTTCAGTAACGTCAGCTGATCCCCAGCTGTGTGTGCGGCAATACCTCCAATCTGCTCCTCCTGCTGTCCCTGGGCTCTAACACCGCCAGTTGGTGCCTGGAAGTGCTGCCTGCACAGTCAACAGTCGCTCCTCTGTTATTGGGGTTCAGTAACGTCAGCTGATCCCCAGCTGTGTATCTGGCAACGTGTCATGCGACCGCCACGCTGGCACAACTAAAATGTAAGGGAACCTGTCCCCCCCCCCTAGGCGTTTGTTACTGATAGAGCCACCTTGTGCAGTGCTGTGCGTCCACGCTGCCCGAAATCCCACCTCGCAGTGTCGTCTAATGTGATCCCACAGTGGGCCTGGGATCCATGGCCATGCGCAGTGCATATACTAGCCTCTCACTCCCCTTCTTCCCGCTTCTTCAGACTAGGCGGCGTCTGAAGAAGCAGGAAGGAGGGGAGTGAGAGGCGATGATATGCACTGCGCATGCCCATGGATCCCAGGTCCGCAGTGGGCTTACATTAGATGACACTGCGAGGTAGGATCTCGGGCAGCTTGGACACACAGGCACTGCCAGCCTGACACCTAAATGATGTCAGAAGACGGGCACCGCTAAGTGTGCATGGCCAAGGGATAACATTACAGCACGGGCTCCATGACAGAATCAAACAACGTTGAGGAGGTGGCACACGGCACCAAGGGGGTTGGAATAACGGCTGTGCTGTGTCATATTACAAAGGAAAGTCCCACCTCCGGGACGGTTTAACGGTGTGAGGGGACACATTATATGAGTGTGTAGTTCAGCGCTTGCAAGGAGCATAATTTAACCCTCCGTCAGATACAACTGATCTGACAGGCGCTTCTCTTTTACTTTCATTTCTCCTTCCTCACCAGATTGTGAGGAAACCCCCTCCCTCCAGGTAGTCTCCTGTCTCTTGAAGGTCTGTGAAACCTGATATCACAGTTGGATTTCAGAGCTTCAGGGGAGAGGATATAGCTGCACAGATCTCTCAGGCTCATTGTATGTGAATACGTCACATTCAGTAAGGTTGGTATTTTATGTTTTTATTCATCACAATAGTTTATTTAGCTTGTTTTATGAATGTATAGCACAAAATGTGAGGATATTTCATAGAAATAAGGGAGATTTTATAAAAAAAAGTGTGCTGCTCAGGCATATACAGTAGTTCCCTAACATATTCCTTCTCTTGCTTCAGATTATCTGCTGAAATGGAGAGGAAAATGTACAATTAATCCAAACAACTTGATGTTGAGGAAGTAACAAACATGCTGTTAGATGATAGAGACCTCACACTGAATGAGGATTTAGGAGAGGAAAGTGAGATTGATTCTCATGATGAGGTGGAAGAATGTGTCCTTGATTCTGAAACAGAGCAAGATGGTGACAGTGGTGAGGATGAAGAAGTTGGATCATATTATATTGGAAAAGATAAAAATACTAAATGGAACAAGAAGCCATTCCAGAAAAAACATAGGGAACCTTTAAACATTATTACTCACCTTCCTGCAAGTAATAGGAACTGCACGTAATGCAAAAACTGCAGTTGAATGCTGGAACAGTATATTTACAGATGACATTCTGGACTCTATTGTCACATATACCAACCAATATATAGACATTATAAAGGACAAGTACATCTGCAACAGAACCATCAAGCCCATAGATGAAATAGAACTGCGTGCTTTTTTTGGATTACTGTACCTTGCAGCTTTGGGGTAAAGATGGGGATGGAGTTGAAAAATTTAGCCTTGTTATGTCCATAAACAGATTCAAGATTCTAATTAGTTGCCTTCGGTTTGACGACAGAACTACCCGAACCGAACGCAAAACACATGACCGACTTGCTCCAATTCGTGATATATTTCAAAGATTTGTTGTAAACTGTAAACAAAGTTATTACCCTGGAGAGAATCTCACTATTGACGAAATGCTCCCTGGTTTTCGTGGTAGATGTGCCTTTCGTCAATATATTCCATCAAAGCCAAACAAATATGGAATAAAAATTTATGCCCTTGTTGATGCCAGTAAGACCTACACTTACAACCTGGAAGTTTATGCAGGAAAACAACCAGAAGGTCCTTACTGTGTGAGCAACAAACCCATTGATGTTGTAAAAAGACTGGCTGAACCCTTATTTGGATCGGGTCGCACTATTACAGCTGACAATTGGTTTACAAGTTGTGATCTGATTGATTATCTGAAAATTCAGAAGCTGTCATATGTGGAAACTGTAAGAAAAAACAAAAGGGAATTGCCGCCACAGTTTGTAAGTGTGAAAGAGAGACAACAGTACAGCAGTATGTTTGCATTCCATAATGGAAAGGCTTTAGTTTCCTATGTACCACATGCCAAAAAAATCGTACTTCTTCTATCAACACTTCATGATGATGCTGCCATCGATCCTGGGACTGGGGCAGAAAAATACCAGGAGATAATTACATTTTACAATGCCACCAAAGGGGGTGTGGATACAGCAGATCAGATGTGCTCCACTTTCAACGTCAGCAGAAACATCAAACGCTGGCCAATGGTCATATTTTTTGCTATGTTGAATTTGGGTGGTATAAATTCACAAGTAATTTATCTTGAAAACAAGCTTGAACCACTCCGTAGACGATTGTATCTGAAAAAATTGGCCCATGAACTAGTACTTGGAGAGCTACGCAGGAGAAGCGTGAAAACAATCGGTATCCCCTCTCGCCTTCAAGTTCAGCTCAAAAGGTTCCGCCCAGAAGATGATGGTGAAAAGTCACCATCTGCACCACCTCACAAAAGAAGGAGATGCACCACCTGCCAAACGGAAAGCGGAACCAGAAGGCTTTCAAATTATGAATGTCTCAAATGTCATAAAGCAATTTGCCTGACACATGCAAAAATGGTGTGTAATTCTTGCTATTTGCTCTGCAAGTGTGACTTTTCTGGGGAAACCTCAGCATCTACTTCTGATTTAATATGTTTTTAATAGTACTTAAGGTACCTTAAAATTAAGTTTGTGTTCAAAAATTTTCTTTGTACATTTTTTTGAGAGAGTCGAACTGGGGACTATTTGGCGGGAGTTTTGAAAAGTTTGTATTTCATAGTTATTAGTTTTATATTAAGTAAATGTTTTTTTTTGCAACTGATTATGTGTAGTCTCTTTTATTACATCCCTATGAAGGTCACTGATCACTTTTAGAGCACTGAAATTGCAAACATTAGATATTATAGGTATTTTTCCAGCAGGCGCCTGACAGGCACATTGTATGTGAACTCGTTAGTCCGAATATTGTATGTGACGGAGGGTTAAAGAGCCACCTTTTTCCATTTGCAGTATTACTGCTGTACAAGATGGCTCTTTCAGCAACAAATGCCTGGGAGGGGGGTTAAAGGTTCCCTTTCAACTTGCTCCACTGCAGGCTTCGGCTTACACTCTGCTCCTACTGCAGACCCTGGGCTCTAACACCGCCAGTTGTTGCCCGGAAGTGCTAGCTGCACAGAGAAAAACACCCGCCAATGTGTCAGTGGGGTTCAGCAATGCCAGCTGTTCCTCTGCTGTGTAGACGGCAACGTGTCCCGCACAAGCCACGCTGGCACAATAACAGACATTTTCCTGCCTCCAGTGCAGGCTTCGGCCTACACTTTGCTCCTCTTTGATTTCCTGGGTTTCAACACTGTCAGTTGTCACCTAGAAGTGTTGTCTACACAGAAAAAACACTCGCTGATGTGTCAGTGGGGTTCCGCAACGCCAGCTGTTCCCCTGCTGTGTAGTCGGCAATGTGTCCAGCACAAGCCACGCTGGCACAACACACCAAAAGCTGCCACTAGTGCAGGCTTCGGCCTACACTCTGCTCCTCTCCCCCTCCTGCTGACCCTGGGCTCTAACACCGCCAGTTGTTGCCCGGAAGTGCTAGCTGCACAGAGAAAAACACCCGCCAATGTGTCAGTGGGGGTCAGCAACACCAGCTGTTCCCCTGCTGTGTAGCCGGCAACGTGTCCTGCAAACGCCATGCAGGCACCTCAACTGAAATGAAAGGGAACCTGCCCCCCCCAGGTGTTTCTATGTATAACAGCCACCTTGTACAGCAGTAATGCTGCATTTGTACAAGGTGGCTAACTTTTTCTCCTTGCCCACGTGGAACTCAACACGTACAAAATGTGTCTCATTAAAGACCATTACACTGTCCCTGAGGTGTGACTTTCCTTTTTAATGACACGCAGCACCCCTCTTGGTAGTGCTGCCCATCTTCTGACATCATTGGTTGGCTGGCTGCACCTGTGCGTCCGCCCAGCCCGACACAACGCCCCTCAGTGTGTTTTTTTTTTTGACTGCAAGGGTGTGATTGATGGGCATGTGCAGTGCATATGTTCGCCTGTCTTCACTCATCTCCTTCCTCCTTCAGACTGTGTGGCCTCATGGCCGCGGCATGAGATAAGGGATCAGCGGAGGCCGCCCAGTCTGAAGCAGGTGTAAGGACATGTGCGAGCGGCGAACATATTTACTGCACAAGGCCATGAATCCAAGGCCCGCAGTGTGAGTTTTTGAAAAGGCACTGCGGGTCTGGGATTCATGGGCATCGCTAACCGCAACGGTCAACATGAAATGAGGTCAGAAGACGGGCAGCGCTAACAGGGCATTGCCAAGGGATAACACAAGAGCGCAGACTCCTGTACAGCAAATAACGATGCTTATGAGTCTGCGCCCACCACCTAGGTGTAAACTTTGACACCTCTGCTGCGTCTCCTTAAAAAGGCAAGTCAGTCACGCCTCCAATACAGTTTGACTGTATAATGGGCTAAATTGTGTACGTGTTTCATTCAGCGTGTGCAAGTAGAAAAATTCATAGAGCAACCTTTGACTTGTGCAGCATTAATGCTGCACAAGGTGTGGCTCTTGTACTTTGTAACACCTGAGGGGGGTTAAAGGTTACCTTTGAAATTGGTTCTACTAGGCTTCGGCCTACACTCTGCTCCTCTTTGATTCCCTGGGTTTCAACACTGTCAGTTGTCACCTGGAAGTGTTGTCTACACAGAAAAAACACTCGCTGATGTGTCAGTGGGGTTCCGCAACGCCAGCTGTTCCCCTGCTGTGTAGTCGGCAATGTGTCCAGCACAAGCCACGCTGGCACAACACACCAAAAGCTGCCACTAGTGCAGGCTTCGGCCTACACTCTGCTCCTCTCCCCCTCCTGCTGACCCTGGGCTCTAACACCGCCAGTTGTTGCCCGGAAGTGCTAGCTGCACAGAGAAAAACACCCGCCAATGTGTCAGTGGGGGTCAGCAACACCAGCTGTTCCCCTGCTGTGTAGCCGGCAACGTGTCCTGCAAACGCCATGCAGGCACCTCAACTGAAATGAAAGGGAACCTGCCCCCCCCAGGTGTTTCTATGTATAACAGCCACCTTGTACAGCAGTAATGCTGCATTTGTACAAGGTGGCTAACTTTTTCTCCTTGCCCACGTGGAACTCAACACGTACAAAATGTGTCTCATTAAAGACCATTACACTGTCCCTGAGGTGTGACTTTCCTTTTTAATGACACGCAGCACCCCTCTTGGTAGTGCTGCCCATCTTCTGACATCATTGGTTGGCTGGCTGCACCTGTGCGTCCGCCCAGCCCGACACAACGCCCCTCAGTGTGTTTTTTTTTTTGACTGCAAGGGTGTGATTGATGGGCATGTGCAGTGCATATGTTCGCCTGTCTTCACTCATCTCCTTCCTCCTTCAGACTGTGTGGCCTCATGGCCGCGGCATGAGATAAGGGATCAGCGGAGGCCGCCCAGTCTGAAGCAGGTGTAAGGACATGTGCGAGCGGCGAACATATTTACTGCACAAGGCCATGAATCCAAGGCCCGCAGTGTGAGTTTTTGAAAAGGCACTGCGGGTCTGGGATTCATGGGCATCGCTAACCGCAACGGTCAACATGAAATGAGGTCAGAAGACGGGCAGCGCTAACAGGGCATTGCCAAGGGATAACACAAGAGCGCAGACTCCTGTACAGCAAATAACGACGCTTATGAGTCTGCGCCCACCACCTAGGTGTAAACTTTGACACCTCTGCTGCGTCTCCTTAAAAAGGCAAGTCAGTCACGCCTCCAATACAGTTTGACTGTATAATGGGCTAAATTGTGTACGTGTTTCATTCAGCGTGTGCAAGTAGAAAAATTCATAGAGCAACCTTTGACTTGTGCAGCATTAATGCTGCACAAGGTGTGGCTCTTGTACTTTGTAACACCTGAGGGGGGTTAAAGGTTACCTTTGAAATTGGTTCTACTAGGCTTCGGCCTACACTCTGCTCCTCTTTGATTCCCTGGGTTTCAACACTGTCAGTTGTCACCTGGAAGTGTTGTCTACACAGAAAAAACACTCACTGATGTGTCAGTGGGGTTCCGCAACGCCAGCTGTTCCCCTGCTGTGTAGTCGGCAAGGTGTCCAGCACAAGCCACGCTGGCACAACACACCAAAAGCTGCCACTAGTGCAGGCTTCGGCCTACACTCTGCTCCTCTCCTCCTGCTGACCCTGGGCTCTAACTACGCCAGTTGTTGCCCGGAAGTGCTAGCTGCACAGAGAAAAACACCCACCAATGTGTCAGTGGGGTTCAGCAATGCCAGCTGTTCCCCTGCTGTGTAGCCAGCAACGTGTCCTGCAAATGCCATGCAAGCACCTGAACTGAAATTAAAGGGAACCTGCCCCCCAGGTGTTTCTATGTATAACAGCCACCTTGTACAGCAGTAATGCTGCATTTGTACAAGGTGGCTAACTTTTTCTCCTTGCCCACGTGGAACGCAACACTTACAAAATGTGTCTCATTACAGACCATTACATTGTCCCTGAGGTGTGACTTTCCTTTTTAATGACACGCAGCACCCCCCTTGGTAGCGCTGCCCATCTTCTGACATCATTGGTTGGCTGGCTGTGCCTGTGCCTCCGCCCTGCCCGACACAACGTCCCTCGTTGTCTGATATATTTTGACTGCGAGGGTGTGATTGATGGGCATGTGCAGTGCATATGTTCGCCTGACTTGACTCATCTCCTTCCGCCTTCTTCAGACTGTGTGGCCTCATGGCCGCGGCATGCGATAAGGGATCAGCGGAGGCCGCCCAGTCTGAAGCAGGTGCAAGGACATGAGTGAGCGGCAAACATATTTACTGCGCAAGGCCATGAATCCCAGCTCTGCAGTGTGACTTTATGAAAAGACACTGCAGGTCTGGGATTCATGGCCATCGCTAACCGCACTGGCCGACATGAAATGAGGTGAGAAGACAGGCAGCGCTCACAGCGCATGGCCAAGGGATAACAAGAGCGCAGACTCCTGTACAGCAAATAACAACGCTCAGGAGGCTGCGCCCAGCACCAAGGCGTTATTTTGGACACCTGTGCTGCGTCTCCTTAAAAAGACAAGTCACGCCTCCAATACAGTTTTACTGTATAATGGGCAAAATTGTGCATGTCTTTCATTCAGCGTGTGCAATATGAGCAAAATTTAAAGAGCAACTTTTCACTTGTGGAGCATTACTGCTGCACAAGGTGTGGCTCTTCTACATTGTAACACCTGAGGGAGGGTTAAAGGTTACCTTTGAAATTGGTTCTACTAGGCTTCAGCCTACACTCTGCTCCTCCTGCAGACCCTGGGCTCCAACACCGTCAGTTGGTGCCTGGAAGTGCAGGCTGCACAGAGAAAAACACCTGCCATTGTGTCAGTGGGGTTCAGCAACGCCAGCTGTTCCCCTGCTGTGTAGTCGGCAACGTGTCCAGCACAAGCCACGCTGGCACAACAGAACAAAAGCTGCCACCAGTGCAGGCTTCGGCCTACACTCTGCTCCTCTCCTCCTCCTGCTGACCCTGGGCTCTAACACCGCCAGTTTTTGCCCGGAAGTGCTAGCTGCACAGAGAAAAACACCAGCCAATGTGTTAGTGGGGTTCAGCACCGCCAGCTGTTCCCCTGCTGTGTAGCCGGCAACGTGTCCTGCAAACGCCACGCAGGCACCTGAACTGAAATTAAAGGGGCCCTGCCCCCCCCAGGTGTTTCTATGTATAACAGCCACCTTGTACAGCAGTAATGCTGCATTTGTACAAGGTGGCTGACTTTTTCTCCTTGCCCACGTCGAACTCAACAAACACGTACAAAATGTGTCTCATTAGAGACCATTACACTGTCCCTGAGGTGTGACTTTCCTTTTCAAATGACACGCAGCACCCCCATTGGTAACGCTGGCCGTCTTCTGACATCGTTGGTTGGCTGCCTGTGCGTCCGCCCTGCCCGACACAACGCCCCTCGTTGTCTTACTTATTTTGACTGCGAGGGTGTGATTGATGGGCACGAGCAGTGCATATCTTCGCCTGTGTTCAATCCCCTCCTTCCGCCTTCTTCAGACTGTGCGGCCTCATGGCCGTGGCATGTGATAAGGGATCAGCTGAGGCCGCCCAGTCTGAAGCAGGTGTAAGGACATGAGTGAGCGGCAAACATATTTACTGCGCAAGGCCATGAATCCCAGCTCTGCAGTGTGACTTTATGAAAAGACACTGCGGGTCCGGGATTCATGGTTATCGCTAACCGCACTGGCCGACATGAAATGAGGTGAGAAGACAGGCAGCGCTCACAGCGCATGGCCAAGGGATAACAAGAGCGCAGACTCCTGTACAGCAAATAACAACGCTCAGGAGGCTGCGCCCAGCACCAAGGTGTTATTTTGGACACCTGTGCTGCGTCTCCTTAAAAAGACAAGTCACGCCTCCAATACAGTTTTACTGTATAATGGGCAAAATTGTGTACGTCTTTCATTCAGCGTGTGCAATGAGCAAAATTTAAAGAGCAACCTTTCACTTGTGGAGCATTACTGCTGCACAAGTTGTGGCTCTTCTACATTGTAACACCTGAGGGAGGGTTAAAGGTTACCTTTGAAATTGGTTCTACTAGGCTTCGGCCTACACTCTGCTCCTCCTGCAGACCCTGGGCTCTAACACCACCAGTTGGTGCCTGGAAGTGCAGGCTGCACAGAGAAAAACACCCGCCATTGTGTCAGTGGGGTTCAGACACGCCAGCTGTTCCCCCGCTGTGTAGCCGGCAACGTGTCCTGCAAACGCAACGCAGACACAAAGCTGCCTCCAGTGCAGGCTTCGGCCTACACTCTGCTCCCCCTGCTTACCCTTTGCTCCAACACCGCTAGTTGGGGCTCTAGGAAGACAATCTTGAATAGGCAACGCATCCGGGTTCCAGCACCGTCAGCTGGTTCTCGGCAGTGTCTTTGTCACGGGTACTCCCTCCTGCCCAGCAGCTATGTGGGCTGCGGGAATTGGCAATCAAGGCTGGTTCTGTAGTGCCAGTAGGCCAAGCTCCCCCTGTAGGACTGTTGGTGTTCGGTAACTGCGGCAGCCTCGCGGCCTAGCTGTTCTCTCCTCTCCTGTGGACCTTCTGGTCCACATTATGGTTCCAGCACCGTCAACTGGTTCCGGGCCGAGCCTTTGGCTTAGGTGCCTCCTTCTGGGTATCCGAGTTCCGCCAACGCCAGGCGGTCCTTGGTAGTGCTTTTAAGCGCGGGTACCTACAGCTTTGTAACCGGGTTCCAGCACCGTCAGCTGGTCCTCGGTGCCATTGGCTCTTGCACACTTGGGCAACGCATCCGGGTTCCAGTACCGTCAGCTGGTTCTCGGCAGTGTCTTTGTCACGGTTACTTCCTCGTGCCCAGCCTGGGTCTAGCACCGTCAGCTGGTTCCGGGTAGTGTCAAGGTCACTTAGACGCCTATACGTTGCCCCGTCGTGTTGCGGTCGGGTTAGCCAACTCAATGGTGCCTCCAGTTTAGGAGCGTCCTATGTGGGCTGCGGGAATTGGCAATCAAGGCTGGTTCTGTAGTGCCAGTAGGCCAAGCTCCCCCTGTAGGACTGTTGGTGTTCGGTAACTGCGGCAGCCTCGCTGTCCTCTCCTCTCCTGTGGACCTTCTGTATTTGTTGAAGAGGGTAGGATGAGTTCTCTTCACTGTGGGTGTCTTATGAGAGCACTATGAGGCTCAGGCCGTAGGTCAACGCTTCTTCCCTGTTTGTAGCAAAGTCTACTTTAATCCCCTGCCTGATTTTACTGCTGTTTGTGGGGTGAAATACTTGCAGCGGCTGGGAGCAGCGTATGGAAGCTGTTGTCCCTATGGTATTAGCTCCTATTAAAGTGCCGCAGGCTTGTTGCCTCTAATTCCAGAGGGGAGCCGCGCTCTTAGGGGTTAATAGGGCTCTTCTAGTTCCAAGCCCACGGAGATAGGTGTAATGGTCTCCGGATCTTCCTATGTGGGAGTCGTTGCTGCCGCTATTTACCCCAGCAACAATATGGCACAATGTGGCTTAGGTCCTTTTATGGGGTCTCGGTTACCCCTGCAGGGGAAGGGGGGGGTCGTCTGGTTAATCAGAGCAGCGGTGCGGGAGAGAAGAGTTGGAGCGTGGAGGCGCCGGGATGAACAGCTACAGGCGCATCACTGCAGCTGCGCTATAACAGGATATCTGCTTTCCGAGTGCCGGTCCCGGGACTTCTTACCTCCGGTGTGGGGGAGCTCCGGAACAGTGTCCTGCTTCAGTCATTCTTCCGCGATTCCAGGTGCCGCTCCGGCGTTCGCACCCTCCGGCAGTACCCCGAAGACTACCGCCCTCTCTGCCGCCGATCGTCTCCTCTGGTTATCGCCTGGGAGGAGGAGAGGGCGCCGCTGCAACGCTGGTCACTGCCGAGACCTGGTGACAGAAGGTGTGAGACCCGGCCTAGGATCGTCTCGGGTCGCGTCACCCGGCCCTCGCAGATGTCCTCTTCAGCCGGGGGGGGGGGGGGATATCTTTACTTTTCATTGGCCGGGTCGCTGTGGAGGAGGAGCGGGTGCTCGCCGCAACGCTCCAGCTTCTGGGTCTCGGTGTCAGCGGGGGTGATGTGAGCTGCAGGAGTCCCGCAGGCTGCGTCAGTCAGCTGCCGGTATCTCAGGCGAAGGCAGGGAGTTGATGTGCCCAGGTATAAGGGTGGCTGTGGCTTGGGGCCTGTAACTAGGCCCAGACCATGCGGCCTGACCAGATAAAGATGAAGGGGGAGGCCAAATTAGGTAACCTTGGTCTCACAGGAGGTCTGATGCCGCGTAAAGATGATTTCTAATGTCAGCTGGGCGAGAAAGGGTGATTTTGAGCTGATGTTGGCCAATTTTGGAGGATGCAGACCAGGAGCTCACAAGCCACACATCCTACACCCTTGCTGCCTAGGCCTCGCCCCCCAGCCATTGTCAATCACAGCCAAGGACAAGGTTGTCGCATCAAACCCACAACACTAGATGTTCATTTTAGTGTAGAATTTTCTGCTATAAATTAGCTGCAGATTGTCTGCTGCAACTACTTAGTGCATGTGAATGGACCTTAAAGGGAACCTGTCACCCAATTTTCACCTTTAAGCTGTGGCCACCGGCATCAGGGGCTTATCTACAGCATCCTGTAATGCTGTAGATAAGTCCCCGATGTATCCTGAAAGATGAGAAAAAGAGGTTAGCTTATACTCACCCAGGAGTGGTCCCGGATCTGTTCTGGTCCGCTGGGTGTCCGGTCCGGGGCCTCCCATCTTCTTACAATGATGTCCACTTCTGGTCCTCACGCTGCAGCTCCCGCGCAGGCGTACTTTTCCTGCCCTGTTGAGGGCAGAGCAAAGTACTGCCGTGTCGGGAAAGGTCTGAGAGGCCCAGCGCCTGCGCACTGCAGTACAATCTCCATCTACTGGCCCAAAGTAAAGAGTGGTTTGCTGATGGCATTTGTTCCACTACACTATCCCTGTTCAAGCAACTTTATACAAATCATGTAGTCCACAATGGCCTTGTTGTTCCTGTAGTGTATGCCTTACTGACGGACAAGAGCCGTTCAACATACCAGAGATTGCTACAAGAGCTGAAGAACTTGCAACCTGGACTGCAGCCACACAACCGGATGTTGGATTTTGAACTAGCTGCAATCCAGGCATTTGAGAATTAATTCCTCAACCTCAAGAAGACCGGTTGCTTCTTCCACCTATCACAGTTTGGCGTAAAGTTCAAAATGGAGGACTCAAGGTGCAATATCAAGGTGACCATGAATTTGCTCGTTGGATACACATGATACCTGTCCTTGCCTTTCTACCAACACAGAATGTTGTGCCTTCGTTTGAAGAGTTAGTGGAAAATCCTGAATTTCCACAAGAAACTATATCCATTGCCAACTATTTTGAAGATACCTATATTGGTCAAATGACTCGTAGAGGACATCAGGCACCTTTGTTTCCAGTTGAACTTTGGAATATGTATGATCGAACATTAAATGATCAACAGCGAACAAATAATAATGTTGAAGGATGGCACCATAGTTTTAAAGAAACATGTGGTACTCTTTTCCCGAATATACCCGTATTTTTTCGGACCATAAGACGCACCAGATCATAAGACGCACCCACAAATTTGGTGGAGAAAAAGAGAAAAAAGTATTTTATGTTAAATGGGGGTCTGTCTTATAAAACCAGTGTCCGTCGTACAAATCATATGACCCCCATCCTTGTGCTGGCACATGCCCCCCTGTGCTGCTGGCAGACATGCCCCCCCCCCCAGGTAACTATATGCCCCCTTGTGCTGCTGGCAGGCACATGCCCCCTCGGTCACAATATGTCCCATTGGGCTGCTGGCAGGGACATGCCCCCCGGTCACAATATGCCCTCCTGTGCTGCTGGCAGACACATGCCCCCCCCCCGTTCTGCTGGAAGACACATGGGCCCCCCCCCCCCCCCTGTTCAGCTGGAAGACACATGCCCCCCGTGCTGCTGGAAGACACATGCCACTCCCCCGTGCTGCTGGAAGACACATGATAAAATAACAAACACTTACTCACCTTCAGATGACCGCTCCGTGCTCACAGCTCCTCAGTTGTGCTTCCTGTTTCCCAGGCATCGGATCATGTGACCTGGGCACACAGTGATGTCATCACTGTGCTGTGCCGATCACATCAGTGATCAGTGTCAGCACAGACACAGGAAGCACAACCGAGGAGCTGTGAGCACGGAGCCATCATCAGAAGGTGAGTTAAATGTTTTTTATTTTATCATGTGCCTGCCAGCAGCACAGGGGGCATGTAAGAGTGACGAGGCCATATCCATGATGGGAGGGGGAGAGATGCAGGCACATGTAATATTCGCTGCTCCCCTGTGAATCAACTCCTGCAGCTTCAGCACTGAGGTGATGGACAGCAGGTGCAGTGAATATTACATGAGGCTAATGAGCCAGAGCACAGGACCTCCTGCTCTCTCTGCAGCCGGCCCACTCCAGCCCCCTGACACCACTCCAGAGCTGCCCCCCCCCCCCCCTCAGCACAGCACACAGATTCGGATTATAAGACGCACCCCCCACAAAAATGCATCTTATAGTCAGAAAAATACGGTATACCGGTTCATTAACGGTCTCAAACATCAGCAAGAGCTTCACAGTTTAGAAATTATTCAGATAATAGCAGGAGATCCCATCATTGCAAGAAACAAAAAATTTGGTGCAATTTCAACAAGGATTAAACGTTTTGTGCAAGATTTCAGCAACAGAATCTTGATAGATTATCTGAGAGGCATCGCCTACAGCTTTGAATTTTAGTTGATGGTCACATATTTAGCTGTAAAATAATTAAAACATTAACACCTGCAATTTTTCTTTTCTTTCTTTTTCTCTAACCCTTCCCCCTCTATACCGTTTATGTTTCTTGTTTAACAGATTTAATTTATACAGTTAAAGCATAACTCTAAAAAAAAACAAGTTTTGCTAAGTTATAGTACCAGTGGCACAAATCTTCTTTTCCAATGGAGAACCCCTTCCAGCAACTTCAATTCTGTGTGAAAAGTCCCATCCAAGTTTCAGCAGCAGCTCCATGTGTTGTGCAGGATTTCAGTGGCTAATAAGGAGGTCGTTTCGCCTTAGTAGCAGAACTTGTGGATGGACTCTAGGGGGGGAATGTGTTATGACCTGGTGGTTAGGAGCACCCGGCACGACCTGATAGTTAAACTGACACAAGACAAGCTCTGGGATGTGGGAGCTCTGCTGACCGCAACCCCTAATCCTATCACACACACTCGAAATAGCCGTGGAGCGTTCCTGACTCTCCCTAGACACCTCTTCACAGCCTAAGAGTTAGCTAGCCCTAGAGATAGAAAATAAAGCCTACCTTGCCTCAGAGAAATTCCCCAAAGGTAAAGGAAGCCCCCCACATATATTGACTGTGAGTTAAGATGAAGTCACAAACATAAAAATGAAACAGATTTCAGCAAAGGGAGGCCAGACTTACTAAACAGACAGAGGATAGGAAAGGTATCTTTGCGGTCAGCACAAAAAACTACACAAGACCACGAGAAGGGTGCAAAAAGACCTCCGCACCGACTAACGGTGCGGAGATGCCACTCTGCATCCCAGAGCTTCCAGCTAGCAAGACAAAATCATGATATCCAGCTGGACAAGGAAACAATGAACAAATAATAACTATCAGGAACTTAGCTTCTGCTGGAGAAGACAGGTCACCAGAAAGATCCAAGAGCGAACTGAACAAATGCCGGAACATTGACAGCTGGCATGGAGTAACGATCTGAGTGGAGTTAAATAGAGCAGCCAACCAAAGGATAAACCACGTCACCTGTGTAAGGAACCTCAGAAGCAGCAGCTCCACTCACAGCCACCAGAGGGAGTCCATAGACAGAACTCGCCGAAGTACCATTCACAGGAGGGAACTCGACAACAGAATTCACAACAGTACCCCCCCCTTGAGGAGGGGTCACCGAACCCTCACCAGAGCCCCCAGGCCGACCAGGATGAGCCAAATGAAAGGCACGAACTAGATCGGCAGCATGAACATCAGAGGCAAAAACCCAGGAATTATCTTCCTGACCATAACCCTTACACTTGACCAGGTACTGGAGTTTCCGTCTCGAAACACGAGAATCCAAAACCTTCTCCACCACATACTCCAACTCCCCCTCGACCAACACCGGGGCAGGAGGATCAACGGAGGGAACCATAGGCGCCACGTATCTCCGCAACAACGACCTATGGAACAAATTATGGATGGCAAAAGAAGCTGGAAGGTCCAAACGAAATGACACAGGATTAAGAACTTCAGAAATCTTATATGGCCCAATGAAACGAGGCTTAAACTTAGGAGAGGAAACCTTCAAAGGAACATGACGAGATGACAACCAAACCAAATCCCTAACACGAAGTCGGGGACCAACACAGCACCGGCGGTTAGCGAAACGTTGAGCCTTCTCCTGGGACAATGTCAAATTGTCCACCACATGAGTCCAAATTTGCTGCAAACTGTCCACCACCGTATCCACACCAGGACAGTCCGAAGGCTCAACCTGCCCTGAAGAGAAACGAGGATGGAAACCAGAATTACAGAAAAAAGGAGAAACCAAAGTAGCCGAGCTGGCCCGATTATTAAGGGCGAACTCAGCCAAAGGCAAGAAGTACACTCAATCATCCTGATCAGCAGAAACAAAGCATCTCAGATATGTTTCCAAAGTCTGATTAGTTCGTTCGGTTTGGCCATTAGTCTGAGGATGGAAAGCCGAAGAAAAAGACAAATCAATGCCCATCTTAGCACAAAAGGACCGCCAAAACCTCGAAACAAACTGGGAACCTCTGTCCGAGACGATGTTCTCCGGAATGCCATGCAAACAAACCACATGCTGGAAAAACAATGAAACCAAATCAGAGGAGGAAGGCAATTTAGACAAGGGTACCAAATGGACCATCTTAGAGAAGCGATCACAAACCACCCAAATGACCGACATCCTTTGAGAAACAGGGAGATCAGAAATAAAATCCATGGAAATATGCGTCCTGGGCCTCTTCGGGACCGGCAAGTGCAAAAGCAACCCACTGGCACGAGAACAGCAGGGCTTAGCCCGAGCACAAGTCCCACAGGACTGTACAAAAGAACGCACATCCCGTGACAAAGAAGGCCACCAAAAGGATCTAGCCACCAAATCTCTGGTACCAAAGATTCCAGGATGACCAGCCAACACCGAACAATGAACCTCAGAGATAACTCTACTAGTCCATCTATCAGGAACAAACAGTTTCTCTGTTGGACAACGGTCAGGTCTATCAGCCCGAAACTTCTGCAGCACGCGCCGCAAATCAGGGGAGATGGCAGAAAAAAATCACCCCCTCTTTAAGAATACCCGCCAGCTTCGGAACACCCGGAGAGTCAGGCACAAAACTCCTTGACAGGGCATCAGCCTTCACATTCTTAGATCCCGGAAGGTATGAAACCACAAAATCAAATAGGGAGAAAAAGAGCGACCATCGAGCCTGTCTAGGATTCAACCGTTTGGCAGACTCGAGATAAGTCAAATTCTTGTGATCCGTCAAGACCACCACGCGATGTTTAGCTCCTTCAAGCCAATGTCGCCACTCCTCGAATGCCCACTTCATGGCCAACAGCTCTCGATTGCCAACATCATAATTGCGCTCAGCAGGTGAGAATTTTCTAGAAAAGAAGGCACATGGTTTCATCACCGAACCATCAGAACTTCTTTGCGACAAAACAGCCCCTGCTCCAATCTCAGAAGCATCAACCTCGACCTGAAACGGGAGCGAAACTTCTGGCTTGCACAACACAGGGGCAGAAGAAAAACGACGCTTCAACTCCTGAAAAACCTCTACAGCCGCAGAGGACCAATTGACCACATCAGCACCTTTCTTGGTCAAATCAGTCAGCGGTTTAGCAATACTAGAAAAATTAGCGATGAAGCGACGGTAAAAATTAGCAAAGCCCAGGAACTTCTGCAGGCTCTTCACAGATGTCGGATGAGTCCAATCATAAATGGCCTGAACTTTAACAGGGTCCATCTCGATAGTAGAAGGGGAAAAAATGAAACCCAAAAATGAAACCTTCTGAACTCCAAAGAGACACTTTGACCCCTTCACAAACAAGGAATTCGCACAAAGGACCTGGAACACCATTCTGACCTGCTTCACATGAGACTCCCAATCATCCGAAAAGACCAAAATGTCATCCAAATATACAATCATGAATCTATCCAGGTACTCTCGGAAGATGTCATGCATAAAGGACTGAAACACAGATGGAGCATTAGAAAGCCCGAATGGCATAACCAGGTACTCAAAATGGCCCTCGGGCGTATTAAATGCTGTTTTCCATTCATCGCCCTGTTTAATTCGCACAAGATTATACGCCCCTCGAAGATCTATCTTGGTGAACCAACTAGCCCCCTTAATCCGAGCAAATAAATCAGACAGCAGCGGCAAAGGATACTGAAATTTGACTGTGATCTTATTAAGAAGGCGGTAATCAATACAAGGTCTCAAAGAGCCATCCTTCTTGGCCACAAAAAAGAACCCTGCTCCCAATGGTGACGACGATGGGCGAATATGACCCTTCTCCAAGGATTCCTTTATATAACTCCGCATAGCGGCGTGCTCTGGCACAGATAAATTAAACAGTCGGCCCTTAGGAAACTTACTACCAGGAATCAAATTAATAGCACAATCGCAATCCCTATGAGGAGGTAGGGCACCGGATTTGGGCTCTTCAAATACATCCCGGTAATCTGATAAAAACTCAGGGACTTCAGAAGGAGCGGAAGGCGAAATTGACAACAATGGAACATCACCATGTACCCCCTGACAACCCCAGCCGGACACAGACATAGATTTCCAATCCAACACTGGATTATGGACCTGTAGCCATGGCAACCCCAAAACGACCACATCATGCAGATTATGCAACACCAAAAAGCGAATATCCTCCTGATGTGCAGGAGCCATGCACATGGTCAATTGAGTCCAGTACTGAGGCTTATTCTTTGCCAAAGGCGTAGCATCAATTCCTCTCAATGGAATAGGATACTGCAAGGGCTCCAAGAAAAAACCACAGCGCCTGGCAAACTCTAAGTCCATCAAATTCAGGGCAGCGCCTGAATCCACAAATGCCATAACAGAATAGGACGACAGAGAGCAAATCAGAGTAACGGACAAAAGAAATTTAGACTGTACCGTACCAATGGTGGCAGACCTAGCGAACCGCTTAGTGCGCTTAGGACAATCGGAGATAGCATGAGTGGATTCACCACAGTAAAAAACACAGCCCATTCCGACGTCTGTGTTCTTGCCGTTCAGCTCTGGTCAAAGTCCTATCACACTGCATAGGCTCAGGCCTATGCTCAGAGAATACCGCCAAATGGTGCACAGCTTTGCGCTCACGCAAGCGCCGATCGATCTGAATGGCCAAGGACATAGACTCATTCAGACCAGCAGGCGTGGGAAATCCCACCATGACATCCTTAAGGGCTTCAGAAAGACCCTTTCTGAAAACTGCCGCCAGGGCACATTCATTCCACTGAGTAAGCACAGACCACTTTCTAAACTTCTGACAGTACACCTCCGCTTCATCCTGACCCTGACACAAAGCCAGCAATATTTTCTCTGCCTGATCCACTGAATTTGGTTAATCATAAAGCAATCCAAGAGCCAGAAAAAAACGCATCAACATCACGCAATGCAGGATCTCCTGGCGCAAGGGAAAATGCCCAGTCTTGAGGGTCACCACGCAACAAAGAAATAATGATTTTTACTTGTTGGACGAGGTCACCAGAGGAGCGGGGTTTCAAAGCTAGAAACAGTTTACAATTATTTTTGAAATTCAAGAACTTAGATCTATCCCCAGAAAATAAATCAGGAATAGGAATTCTAGGCTCTAACATCGGATTCAGAACCACAAAATCTTGAATGTTTTATACTCTTGCAGTGAGATGATCCACACAAGAGGACAGACCTTGAATGTCCATATCTATACCTGTGTCCTGAACCACCCAAAGGTCTAGGGGAAAAGAAAGACAAAACACAGTGCAAAGAAAAAAAAATGGTCTCAGAACTTCTCTTATCCCTCTATTGAGATGCATTAATACTTTGGGCCAGCTGTACTGTTATGACCTGGTGGTTAGGAGCACCCGGCACGACCTGATAGTTAAACTGACACAAGACAAGCTCTGGGATGTGGGAGCTCTGCTGACCGCAACCCCTAATCCTATCACCATTACACACTGAACGGGAAACCACTGGGTAAATCTGACAGGGAGAAGGACTTGGGGATCCTAGTTAATGATAAACTTACCTGGAGCAGCCAGTGCCAGGCAGCAGCTGCCAAGGCAAACAGGATCATGGGGTGCATTAAAAGAGGTCTGGATACACATGATGAGAGCATTATACTGCCTCTGTACAAATCCCTAGTTAGACCGCACATGGAGTACTGTGTCCAGTTTTGGGCACCGGTGCTCAGGAAGGATATAATGGAACTAGAGAGAGTACAAAGGAGGGCAACAAAATTAATAAAGGGGATGGGAGAACTACAATACCCAGATAGATTAGCGAAATTAGGATTATTTAGTCTAGAAAAAAGACGACTGAGGGGCGATCTAATAACCATGTATAAGTATATAAGGGGACAATACAAATATCTCGCTGAGGATCTGTTTATACCAAGGAAGGTGACGGGCACAAGGGGGCATTCTTTGCGTCTGGAGGAGAGAAGGTTTTTCCACCAACATAGAAGAGGATTCTTTACTGTTAGGGCAGTGAGAATCTGGAATTGCTTGCCTGAGGAGGTGGTGATGGCGAACTCAGTCGAGGGGTTCAAGAGAGGCCTGGATGTCTTCCTGGAGCAGAACAATATTGTATCATACAATTATTAGGTTCTGTAGAAGGACGTAGATCTGGGGATTTATTATGATGGAATATAGGCTGAACTGGATGGACAAATGTCTTTTTTCGGCCTTACTAACTATGTTACTATGTTACTATGTTACTATGTTACATACACTAGAAATAGCCGTGGAGCGTTACTGACTCTCCCTAGACGCCTCTTCACAGCCTAAGAGTTAGCTAGCCCTAGAGATAGAAAATAAAGCCTACCTTGCCTCAGAGAAATTCCCCATAGGTAAAGGAAGCCCCCCACATATATTGACTGTGAGTTAAGATGAAGTCACAAACATAGAAATGAAACAGATTTCAGCAAAGGGAGGCCAGACTTACTAAACAGACAGAGGATAGGAAAGGTATCTTTGCGGTCAGCACAAAAAACTACAAAAGACCACGCAGAGTGTGCAAAAAGACCTCCGCACCGACTAACGGTGCGGAGATGCCACTCTGCATCTCAGAGCTTCCAGCTAGCAAGACAAAATCATGATATCCAGCTGGACAAGGAAACAATGAACAAATAATAACTATCAGGATCTTAGCTTCTGCTGGAGAAGACAGGTCACCAGAAAGATCCAAGAGCGAACTGAACCAATGCCGGAACATTGACAGCTGGCATGGAGTAACGATCTGAGTGGAGTTAAATAGAGCAGCCAACCACAGGATAAACCACGTCACCTGTGTAAGGAACCTCAGAAGCAGCAGCTCCACTCACAGCCACCAGAGGGAGTCCATAGACAGAACTCGCCGAAGTACCATTCACGACCACAGGAGGGAGCTCGACAACAGAATTCACAACAGGAATGGCTACATGGGACGTGCAACTGTCAGGCCTCTTTCAGACTAGCGGTTTTGCTGGCGATTATCTTAGCAGTTTAAAACCGTGGCCGTAGTCGCCAGCAAAACCACTACATAGCACTCGATTTGCCCAATGCAAGTCAATGGGCTTAAATCGCGGGAAAACTGTGCAGCAAAAGCCGAACGGTTTTCCATTTTAAAAAATTTTCTATCTTCCTGGCGATTACCGCAGCGGTTTTAAACCGCCGCCGTAATCGCCAGGAAAACAGCAAGTCTGAAAGAGGCATCAATGTGCTCCCTATGATGTATACAGGGCTGCTAGTTCACAGCCCCCCTGCAAAGCTCCCCAACGCCCCATGTGCTCAGGCCTTTACTGGCTTTACACAGGGGGGAATCCCTCCTCTTGTCCAGGACATAACACATGAGCAGAGGGGGATGGGGAACTTTCCAGAGGGCTGTGATCGAACAGCCCTGAATGTATCACAGGAACCCTGAATCAGCCCACAATTTCTGCTAACAAGGGGGCCCAACTTCCTTAGTAACCAGTGAAATCCTGCAGCACATAGAGCCTGCTACTGTAACTCAGATGCGACTTTTCACACAAAACTAAATAAAATTTACAAAATATTATATTTAAAAAAATAAACTAAAGCTGCTTGAAGGGGTTCTCCATTGGAAAAGATCAGTGACCCAGGTACTATAACATATCAAAAGTTTTTGGGCTTTTTTTTTTTAGAGTTACGCTTTAAATATATTGTTCTACAATGTTGGTTGGTTTGACCAATTGTTAATATTTTTCTGCTTGTTTGTAAAGTTACTTATCTAGAAAACTTAAAGTTTTGGAATAAAAAAAAACCCTGCAACTTGATCATATTTATACATCTTAGACCACCTGACGAAGACTGTGTATGCCGTTGAAACGCGTTGTGGCTCAACTCAACCTGGTGTCAGAGTGCTTTTTTCTGCACTCCTAGGACGGGATTTTCCTTCTATAACCTGTTATTATATCCTCTATTGGGGGTGCCCGGCTGGAGTTGCGGTGACTCGGATGTCTACCTTCCCCTTCCTGGGACTACTGCCAGCGCTCTACTTACAAACCACCAACTATTGATCTATATATGCAATTCCTTGGTGACAGGAGAGGCATCCTGCCCCCTGGATTGACTGATGAATGGGGCAGGAGTGACATCATGTCAGTGAGAAGCCTGGAGACATTCGGCCTCACTGCTGCAGCATTCATCATGCTTCATGGATCAGTGATCCAGGGAAGATGAAAAGACAGCCAGAAGCAGAAGACATCACGGGGAACTGCCAGACTGCACTCCGTGACCCAAGGAGCTGCAGCTGCGACAGGTATGTCCTTTTTTTTGTTCTAGGGTGATACTACTCCTTTAAGGCCAGCCAGAAGAGACACTGGGTGAGCTGCTGAAAAGGCAGCCACAGGAATCCCCAGCAATTGGGGTCCTGTATATTTTACCCCCAGGTATGTTCAGCCCTAGATGTTTTGATCTCTGCATGTTGTCCCCAAAAGTTGAGGGTGAAACATCTGGGGTCAAAATTTTAGGTGCGAAACATCAGATGGCGACACATCCAGGGACAAAGTGCTGTAGGAGAAACATTCAGGAATGAAACATCTGGGGGCAAACTTCTGGGGGCGAAACATTGATGATGGAAAGGAATTCATGAACCACAAAGGTACAAATATCTGGGGGCGAACTGCCGGGGGCAAATGGCTGGGGGCGAAATATTGATGATGGATGGGAATTCATGAACCACAAGGGTGCAAACAACCGGGGGCGAACTGCTGGGTGCGAAACATCCAGGGGCCAAATGCTGGGGAAACATTGATGACGGACGGGAGTTCATGAACCACAAGGGTGCAAACATCTGAGGCGAACTGCCGGGTGTGAAACATCCAGGGGTGAACTACTGGGGGCAAAACATCCAGGGGCCAAATGCTGGGGACAAAATGTGCGGAGGTGAAATGTGCGGGTGCAAAACATCCTGGGGGCCAAATGCTGGGGACAAAATGTGCTGGGGCAAAATGTACCTAGGGACGAACTTCTGGGAGCAAACTGTGCGGCGGTGAAATGTGCGGGGGCCAAACATCCTGGGGGCCAAAGGCTGGGGACGAAATGTGCGGGGGCGAAATGTACCCATGGGCGAACTGCTGGGGGCAAACTGCTGGGGGCGAAACATCCTAGAACCGAACACACCATCCCCACTTTCAAAAATGGTGGTGGCAGCATCATGGTTTGGGCCTGCTTTTGTTCAGTAAGGACAGCGAAGATGGTTAAAATTGATGGGAAGATGGATGGAGCTAAATACAGGACCATTCTTGAAGAAAACCTGATGGAGTCTGCAAAAGACCTGAGACTGGGATGGAGATTTGTCTTCCAACAAGACAATGATCCCAAATATAAAGCAAAATCTACAATGGAATGGTTCACAAATAAACGTATCCAGGTGTTATAATGGCCAAGTCAAAGTCCAGACCTCAATCCAATCGAGAATGTGTGGAAAGAGCTGAAAACTAGTGTTCACAAACGTTCTCCATCAAACCAAACTGAGCTCGAGCTGTTTGCCAAGGAAGAATGGGCAAGATTTTCAGTCTCTTGATGTACAAAACTGATAGAAATACCCCAAGCTACTTGCAGCTGTAATCGCAGCAAAAGGTGGCGCAACAAAGTATTAAGTTAAAGGGGCCGAATAATATTGCACTCTCCACTTTCCAGTTTTTGAATTTCCACAAAAATTTTAAATAACCAATAAATTTCATTCAACTTCACAATTGTGTTCCACTTGTTGTTGATTCTTCACCAAAAATTTAAATTTGGTATCTTTATGTTTGAAGTATGATATGTGGGAAAAGGTTGAAAAGTTCCAGGGAGCCAAATACTTTCGCAAGGCACTGTATTTATGTATTGTTGTATCATTTAATATAAAATGTATTCTTAAAACTAATAAAACAAGTTTTAGGATCTAACCTGATGGATCACATCTCCACTCATTTTCACAGTCTCTCATATTCATTGGGCAATGATGATAGGTTTCGGAGTTTTCTTTTTTTTTTTTTTTTCAGTAAATATATTTATTGAAATTTTAAACAGGAAAAACAATAAAATGAATCATTACAATGTCCAGAACTATACATTACGCCTCTGAGCACACAGCACAAGTGTAGTTGAACAAGGACTCTGGCACATAAAGGGTACATGCTTCTCATCTTGAGAATCACCTCGGGACATGGATACAAAACCTGTGAGAAAAGCAATTGTAGAGATAGGAGAAAAAGAAAGAAAGAGAAGAAGAGAGAGAGAAAAAAAAAGGGGGGGGGGGGGGGGAAAGGGGAAGAAGGGGGGATTAAGGGAGACCCAGCAATGTATACGCCCACGTATTGAGAATTATGAGTATGTACGCAGCCAAGTCAGGAACCCTGTGCTTTCCTTGAAGGATTGCCAGAGGAACCAGGTGCGTCCCTGGACATATGCAGCATCACCATCACCCGCCACCAGCAACTCTAGACGATGTAATCTATCCATTTCAGCTATCCATTCCTCCGTGGAGGGGACCTCAGTGGACCTCCAATGTCGGGGAATAACTGCCCTAGCAGCTATGAGGCAAAATCTCAGGATCCCCTTTTTAACGGAAGCTATCGAACTGGGCATCAGCGACAGTAGTGCCATTTTGCAAAAAACGTATCAACCAAATACCCTGTTTTTTACAGCTTTTACTAGCACTTGCGGATTACTGCAACATTTTTTCAAACTGAGTGTTTTTGGTTTTACTATTCTCTTTTGTGTCTTCAGTGCCATTTGGGGGGAGGGCTCGTGGCGGACCCCAGTCATCAAATGAAAGGCATCGAAGACTGAGTTCCAGAAGGGTTGCAGGGGACCACAGGACCACCAAACATGAAGCATAGAGCCTGTGGCAGAGCCACATCTCCAGCAGGCGTCCGAGATCTCCGGGTTAATCCTGTGGAGAAGGACGGGACACCTATACCAGCGTGTCAGTAATTTATAATTCCTCTCCTGCGCCTGACTGGACATCGTCATCTTATGTGCAAGAGTGAAGATTTTTAGACTATCCGCCTCAGAAAAGGTGATCCCCAGGTCCCTCTCCCAAGCCTCCATAAATCCAAGCGTAGTAGAGGGAAGTGAATTCAAGACCAGGCCATAGAGCACCGGGTTTCGGAGTTTTCTTACATAGAAGTGCCTTTCTGAGAAATACACGTAGAAAGAGTTTACAGATGCTGCTGCGTTCATGAGTTCTCATAATAACCAAGAATAAAATAAAATAACTTTGTAATAATAGATCTGTTTGGCTTGCTCATGCAGATCCAGGATAAAATGTTTGTTTGTATATAACAGGCACACATATTCTAGTTTGACCACCAGGTGCAATGAGAACCATAGGTTCCCTGCAAATTCATTTAATTGGTGTCAAAGGGGTGAGAATGGGCCCCATACCACTCTACCTTCTAAATGCAGCAATCGCCAATGACCACAGCTTTTAGAGGGCAGGCACGAAGAAGCCACCTCCCTGCAGGACTCAGAAGGACCACGCGGCCATCTTGGATCCAGGGGTCTGCTGGCAGGGAGAACCTCAGACAACGCAATCACATCACTTTGTACTGAGGGTCTGAGAGAAGCTTCTCTATGCCACCGGAATGCTGCGATCATGTTTGATTGCAGTGTTCCGGGGCTTTAAGTGCCGGCTGTCAGCTGTGAGAATCAGCTTACACCCGGCGGCCCCGATCGGCCGCACACCACCTGAATGTGCACCTCATTGAGTGCGACGTACTATCCCGTTCATGGTCATACGGGCCCAGCCCACATGGACGGGATAGTATGTCGGATGTCAGAAACGGGTTAACCCTTCAGATGCTTTGCTTCACAAGAACTAAAGCATTGTGTAAGGAGAAAATTAAAAATGTACTTTTTCCACAAAAAATGTACTTTGGAATCAATTTTTTTTAATTTTCACAAGGGTATCAGGAGAAAATGGACCACAAAATTTGTTGTGCAATTTCTCCTGAGTACACCAGTACCACGTATGTGCGGGAAAGCCACTGTTTGGGCGCATGGCAGGGCTCAGAAGGGAGGGAGCACCATTTGACTTATTGAACGCAAAATTGGCTGGAGCCAATGGTGGCACCTTATCGCGCTTGGAGACCCCCTGATGTACCTATACAGTGGAACCCCCCCCAATTCTAACTCCAACCCTAATCACAACACACCCCTTTACCTAATCCCAACCCTAACTTTAGCCCAACCCTAATGGAAATACATTTTTTTTTATTATTACTTTTACCTAACTAAGGGAGTGATAAAAAAGGGGTTTGATTTATTATTTTTTATATTTTAATCACTGTGATAGGGCCTATCACAGTGATCAAAATTAACCAATAGGAAAATTTCCTATTGTTGCCGGCAGATATGGGTGGGTGCTGGCGGCAGGGGGACTGGATGTACCGGGGGAATCGGGGGAACCCATTTCTCTCTCCTCTGATGTGCGATCACATCAGAGGAGATATTAAATGGGAAATCGGACCTTTTTTGCTGTCGTCGTTATTCCGTTAACCTCTTTCTGACATTAGACGTACTATCCCATCGAGGTGGGGTGGGCCCGTATGCCCACCGACGGGATAGTACGTCATAGCGATTGGCTGCGCTCATGGGCGAAGCACGGCCTATCGCGCCCGGGGGTTAGCTGACTATTGCAGCTGACATCCGGCACTATGTGCCAGGAGCGGTCACGGACCGTCCACGGCACATTAACCCCCGGCACACTGCGATCAAACATGAGGGCTTTTTTTTTTTTTTATTCAGCCACCTACTGCCTAATATTATTTCTATTACCAAGTACCCAACCTAATTATGCCTTTCGTCACTCTTGCTTATAGGACATTGCGCTAAATGAAATATTGCATAGCAGTAACTCTACCTACTTGGTGACTCTTCACTCAAAAGGGTTCGCGATTGTCTGATTATTGTTAGTTTTACTTGGGTTTTTTTTTCATGACTGCTGCCAGCAACCTGCTTTCCTGTCTATGATGCCTCTAGGTATTCATTGGATCATACTATATCAATGCATATTGCATTACTAATGAACCTTTGAATATGCCTCTTTGTAAATATTTGTATATATCTTGTACATATCTGGTCCTCATTGTATGCATATTTTTTTTATTTTCCAGCAACTATGTGATAAAGGCCGTTTTCCGGCCGAAATGTCTCTAGCTGTCGCTTTACTCATCACCGTTAATAAATATTCACCTGAAGCATACCTTTTCCCTTGTATGAATGCAGTGATTCTACATTGAACTTGAGTTTCACATGGAAGTTCTTTTTTTCTGGCAATTTTGAGAGTTTAATGGAACTAACAAATGTAATGCTCCAGATTCTCAACTAGCTCAAAGGAAGGTCAGGTTTATATCTTCTCTAATCAGCCAAACTGTTTTCAGCTGTGCTATCATACTTGCACAAGGGTTTTAAAGGGTATTCCAACCGTCCATTAGCCTTCTTACACAGTTCGCAAACACAAAGTACCATAAGAACACTGGAATGATGGTTGTTGGAAATGGGCCCCTATCCACCTATGAAGATATTGCATTACAAACCAGACGTTTGCAGCTAGAATAGTCATTTACCACATTAACAAGGTATAGAGTGTATTTCGGAATAATTTAATGTTAGCGTCATTGGAAAAAACTGTGCTTTTCTTTCAAAAATAAGGATATTTCTAAGTGACCCTAAACTTTTGAACGGTAGTCTATGTCTGTATGCACACTTATACAAGAAAAGCTGACAGTAACTGACCACTGGAACAAGATCCCAGAAAGAGATTTAAGCAATTAAAACACAGAATATACTGAATCTTTTCTCACAAAACTATCAGTCAACTCCTAGTCACCTGCTCTATAACATACTGCCTGCAGATTGGACTGCATTTTATGGCAACAGGTTATAAAAAGGACCGTTGGTTTACTAGATTTTAATTTTAAGGAGAAAACCTTATTTGCCGTGTAGTTATCACCTAATGTGGAGTTTTGCTTTTCTTTGTTTACTTGAAGCAATTTCTTCATCTTATATTCAATCTTATTGGTTTTCTGTCGAGTTTTACATAGAAAAATTTAGATTCTGGAAAATACCTATAGAAGTAATGTACGAAAACAACTTATGTTCTATTTGAAAGAATAAGATAACCTTCCCTGCTCGGTCACATTGTACAGTCTCAAATTGCTGAATCTCGTGTTCTTAATATAAAGACAGACTTCACAAGAAACAAACAAAATTTCAATTTAATGGGGAAGTGCAATTTAACAACTTGTAAATGTCATGATAACTTTGTAGTTATAAAAAGGACCGTTTGTTTACTAGATTTTAATTTTCATATTTTCAATTTAAAAGTCTGTACAGAAAGAAACCACCAAACAGACATATTTACAAACAGTGGGAGCAAATAAAAATAATCCAATATTGTTTGTGTATCCCAAATAAAAAATACAATTCTCAAAATATAGGCTTGATCAAACATTAAGGCTTCCACGGCATTTCTAATGTACTAAAGCTCATCACGATCCCTTTTCAGTATAGTGTACCTATATTCACTTGGTGCTAATTTTTGGAAAGAACTCTCAGGAGGATTACTTGCAAAATCTTGAGTTTGCTAGAAAAAAAACAAACAAAAGAAATACATTGAGAAATGAATTAACAGCTAAATTAGAATAGTTACATTGAATAACATGGGTCAGTGTGCTGTCTGACCCTAAATCAAATAGCACAAGTCTTTTTAAAGCTCATCTGCATAGGCTCTTGTTCACAGGTCAGTGCTTATTCATTGACCTCTCAGATTAAAATTCTTATTTCTTTAAAGAGCACCTGATAAAATGCTAGAAGTTATGCCAATCAAATTGCCACAAATTAGATGCACAAAGAGAACCTATGAGATTTGTACATGAAACCATAATTTTCCATTTGTGAGTTTTATATATGCAATTAAATTATTAATTGTAAATTCATTAGATAGGTTTTCAGAATTGTAAACATTCATGTTAAGCAATATTGTGGTTTTTCAAAGTATGAGAGTTTTCTTTAAACAAAAGATGTCACAGCAAAAATAAAGCATTTCACTCTTTCCACTCAATTTTGGCCTTCTTGACAGAGTCCCATATTTTCAGCTCTAACTTGTCACTTCATCTAAATAATTTTGAGACTTTTTTTTGTGATACATTTTATCTTAGGTCTGCATTTATAAAAATGGAAAATTTGACAAAAACTTTGATAAATTAGGAGTTGCATGAGCATTTAAACCCAATTGTTTTGGCCTTTTGGCAACATTTTCAAGAATTAATTTTGGGTAAGGAATTGCAAAAAAAAAAATCACACATACAAAAATAAAAAATAGCAAGCCTAACAATTTTTCAAAGTTTTGTTTTTTGATAATTGATTACGCCATTGCCGTAATCATGATGACTATTTTCCTATGCCGATGTCAAATTGATATTTTGTTTTACAACTTTTACACAAAAATTTACATTGAGAGAGCCTATTTTAATTTTTATGTTGACAGACCCACATTTAGTATTTTGTTTCTTGGAGACTTATCATTTGTACCATTTTTGGGTATATGCCCCTTGCATAGAAAATTTATATATATAAGTTTTTACAAATGTTGTTTATGTGTGTTGCAATATTGTGTGATACATAACTTAATCTTTGAATAGACCAAAGTTGCTGCTTATTTTGTGTGTGGGATAATTTGAAATAATTGCTACTATTTGGGGTACATACATTTTTTTAAAAATTTTTTAGACATGCCCACTGTGCAGTAAAAGTGACAGTACAATTTAATTCTTCGGGACAATATAATTAAGTAAATGATCCAAGTTTTCTATAGTTTTTCTAAGCCTTCTTTTTTACTTTTGTGGTAATTCTCTGTCACTCCAAAAACACTCTGATGGTGTTAGAGTGACAAAGCTGTGGTGAAATACCTGTTGGGTCTCTTGGTGGTTGAGCTAATCATATCTATGTATCTCTGTTATCCAAATATTGAATATAATCTATTTGTATTTACTATCTATCATTACTTCATTATTACTGATGTACTCTCTTTGGGGTTTTAGCGAATTACTTTGTAATACTGGAATAACCTGTTATATTCAGGCTCTCTGAAAAGACAGCAATAGTTTAGCCATGTGACTTGTGTTTACACCCCTTTTCTCATACCGATTTGTATCTGGAAAATCCTTAGATGCATAGATACACTATGTCAATGCACCCTTTTTGATTAGCTCAACTACCAATTTTCCTTGTTGTTTGTGCCTGCTCTGATTTTTGGCTTAAATGGTACTGTTTATTGTATTTTGTTCTTGGCACATTGTTTTTCTCTTTGGTTGCATATTTACAGAAACTTGATTCCAGCTTACCCAGTTACTCTTTGCTCATCCACCTGGGACTCAGACAACGGCCTCGCTTTGGCCTCACATCAAGGATAATAAAAAAAAAATTGGAGTCTGGCTCAACAGGACTGGATTTTCCTTTTCTATTTCAAAAGAAAATTTGGTGCAGACAAAAGAAAAATTTACATGGTCGACATGACCCAGTCAACACGTTTCGAATGCACTAGGCAGTCTTACTCAGGACTCATGAGCATTTAACTCAAGTGGTCGGCGCTCATAGCTAGTGAGTAATTCTACTACATACAGGTAATCTGATCATCGCCTCTATGTAGCAGTGCCAATCGGGTTGCGGCAGCTTCTAGTCTCCCATGGAGACTATTGAAGCATGCCAAAAGTAAAAAATTATATATATATATATCTCTTCCGTCTTTCTGTCACAAGATATTAATTGGTCGCGGCCTCTGTCTGTCATGGAATCCAAGTCTAATTGGTCTCGCCAGCTGCCTGTCACGACCAATTAGCGACGGCCACAGTCCGATTAGTCCCTCCCTACTCCCCTGCAGTCAGTGCCTGGCGCCCGCTCCATACTCCCCGCAGTCACCGCTCACACGGGGTTAATGCCAGCGGTAACAGACCGCGTTATGCCACGGGTAACGCACTCCGTTACCGTCGCTATTAACCCTGTGTGACCAAGTTTTTACTATTGATGCTGCCTATGCAGCGTCAATAGTAAAAGGATGTAATGTTAAAAATAATAATAATAAAAAAAAATAAATCATTATATACTCACCTTCTGCCGCCTTTCCAGCTCCTCGCGATGCTCCGGTAACCGCTCCATCCAAGCGGCAGCTTCCGGTGGCAAGGATGGTATGCGACAAGAACCTGCCATGACGTCTCGGTCATGTGACCGCGACCTCATCACAGGTCCTGCGCGAGAAGGACCTGCCATGACGTCACGGTGCTACCAACCCTGGGACTGGAAGCAGCCAAGTGCACCGCACACAGCCGACATGACTACAAGGGGCCTTCGGAGGGTGAGTATATGTTTATTTTTTATTTTTTAACCTGTGACATATGTGGCTGGGCAATAAACTACGTGACTGGCTAATATACTACGAGACTGGCCAATATACTACGTGGCTCTGTGCTGTATACTATGTCACTGTGCAATATACTACGTGGCTCTGTGCTGTATAATACGTCACTAGGCAATATACTACGTAACTGGGCAATATACTACGTGGCTGGGCAATATGCTTCGTCGCTGGGCAATATACTACGTGGCTGGGCAATATACTACGTGGCTGGGCAATATACTACGTGGCTGGGCAATATACTACGTGGCTGGGCAATATACTACGTGGCTCTGTGCTGTATAATACGTCGCTAGGCAATATACTACGTGGCTGGGCAATATGCTTCGTCGCTGGGCAATATACTACGTGGCTGGGCAATATACTACCTGGCTGGGCAATATACTACCTGGCTGGGCAATATACTACCTGGCTGGGCAATATACTACCTGGCTGGGCAATATACTACCTGGCTGGGCAATATACTACCTGGCTGGGCAATATACTACCTGGCTGGGCAATATACTACCTGGCTGGGCAATATACTACCTGGCTGGGCAATATACTACCTGGCTGGGCAATATACTATGTGGCTGGGCAATATGCTTCGTCGCTGGGCAATATACTACGTGGCTGGGCAATATACTACGTGGCTGGGCAATATACTACGTGGCTCTGTGCTGTATACTACGTCACTGTGCAATATACTATGTGGCTCTGTGCTGTATAATACGTCACTAGGCAATATACTACGTAACTGGGCAATATGCTTCGTCGCTGGGCAATATACTACGTGGCTGGGCAATATACTACGAGACTGGCCAATATACTACATGGCTCTGTGCTGTATACTACGTCACTGTGCAATATACTACGTGGCTCTGTGCTGTATAATACGTCACTAGGCAATATACTACGTAACTGGGCAATATACTACGTGGCTGGGCAATATGCTTCGTCGCTGGGCAATATACTACGTGGCTGGGCAATATACTACGTGGCTGGGCAATATACTACGTGGCTGGGCAATATACTACGTGGCTCTGTGCTGTATAATACGTCACTAGGCAATATACTACGTAACTGGGCAATATACTACGTGGCTGGGCAATATGCTTCGTGGCTGGGCAATATACTACCTGGCTGGGCAATATACTACCTGGCTGGGCAATATACTACCTGGCTGGGCAATATACTACCTGGCTGGGCAATATACTACCTGGCTGGGCAATATACTACCTGGCTGGGCAATATACTACCTGGCTGGGCAATATACTACCTGGCTGGGCAATATACTACCTGGCTGGGCAATATACTACCTGGCTGGGCAATATACTACCTGGCTGGGCAATATACTACGTAACTGGGCAATATGCTTCGTCGCTGGGCAATATACTACGTGGCTGGGCAATATACTACGTGGCTGGGCAATATACTACGTGGCTGGGCAATATACTACGTGGCTGGGCAATATACTACCTGGCTGGGCAATATACTACCTGGCTGGGCAATATACCACGTGGCTGGGCAATATACCACGTGGCTGGGCAATATACCACGTGGCTGGGCAATATACCACGTGGTTGGGCAATATACCACGTGGCTGGGCAATATACCACGTGGCTGGGCAATACACTACGTGGCTGGGCAATACACTACGTGGCTGGGCAATACACTACGTGGCTGGGCATTACACTACGTGACTGGGCAATATACTACGTGGCTGGGCAATATACCACGTGGTTGGGCAATATACCACGTGGCTGGGCAATACACTACGTGGCTGGGCAATACACTACGTGGCTGGGCAATACACTACGTGACTGGGCAATATACTACGTGGCTGGGCAATATACTACGTGGCTGGGCAATATACTACGTGGCTGGGCAATATACTACGTGGCTGGGCAATATACTACGTGACTGGTCAATATACTACGTGGGCTGTGCAATATACTATGTGGACATGCATATTCTAGAATACCCGATGCGTTAGAATCGGGCCACCATCTAGTGTATATATATATACACATATATTTGTCTAAGGGGTACTTCCGCCTGTTTGTCTGTAACTTCCGAAACGCAAATCCCGGGTCGCTGATTGGTCGCGGTCGGCCGCAACCAATCAGCGATATTGGGGCGGGAGTTAAAAATCGCTTCACTTTTTACGATTGATGCTGCCTATGCAGCATCAATAGTAAAAACAGGTAATATAATAACAAAAAAAACAACATTATATTCTCACCTTCCGGCGTCCATGGCACCCTTTCCCGCTCCTCGTGACGCTTCGGTCCCAAGAATGCATTGCGAAAATGACTCGAGATCACGTAGCGGTCTCGCGAGATGACGACACAGCGGTCTCGCGAGACTACTATATGATCACGAGTTATTGCCGAAAGGCATTACTGGGAATGGAGCTTCGCGAG
Organism: Ranitomeya imitator; assembly: GCF_032444005.1. Lineage (NCBI taxonomy): Eukaryota > Metazoa > Chordata > Amphibia > Anura > Dendrobatidae > Ranitomeya > Ranitomeya imitator. The sequence continues at coordinate 207,575,751 of NC_091287.1, read as the reverse complement.
GAGCAAGGATAAAGTCCTGGGCTGGATGCGGGGGCCGCCGGAAGGAGAGTATATAACTTTATTATTTTATTTATTTTTTTTAACAGGGATATGGTGCCCACATTGCTATATACCACATGGGCTTTCTTATATACTGCGTGGGCGGTGTTACATACTACGTGGGCTGTGTTACATACTACGCGGGCTGTGTTATATACTGCGTGGACTGTGCTATATACTACACATTCTAGAATACCCGATGTGTTAGAATCAGGCCACCATCTAGTATGAATGAATGAATGAATATATATAAAAATCTAAATAAATATATATATTACAGACCAAAAGTTTGGACACACCTTCTCATTTAAAGATTTTTCTGTATTTTCATGACTATGAAAATTGTAAATTCACAGTGAAGGCATAAAAACTATGAATTAACACATGTGGAATTATATACTGAACAAAAAGTGTGAAACAACTGAAAATATGTCTTATAGGTTCTTCAAAGTAGCCACCTTTTGCTTTGATGACTGCTTTGCACACTCTTGGCATTCTCTTGATGAGCTTCAAGAGGTAGTCACCGGAAATGGTCTTCCAACAATCTTGAAGGAGTTCCCAGAAATGCTTAGCACTTGTTGGCCCTTTTGCCTTCACTCTGCGGTCCAGCTCCCCCCAAATCATCTCGATTGGGTTCACGTCTCCTTCTAGGTCAAATAGCCCTTACACAGCCTGGAGGTGTGTTTGAGGTCATTGTCCTGTTGAAAAATAAGTGATGGTCCAACTAAACGCAAACCTGACGGAATAGCATGCTGCTGCAAGATGCTGTGGTATTCATGCTGGTTCAATATGCCTTGAATTTTGAATAAATCCCCAACAGTGTCACCAGCAAAGCACCCCCACACCTCCTCCTCCATGCTTCACGGTGGGAACCAGGCATGTAGAGTCCACCCGTTCACTTTTTCTGTGTCGCACAAAGACACGGTGGTTGGAACCAAAGATCCCAAATTTGGACTCATCAGACCAAAGCACAGATTTCCACTGGTCTAATGTCCATTCTTTGCGTTCTTTAGCCCAAACAAGTCTCTTCTGCTTGTTGCCTGTCCTTAGCAGTGATTTCTTAGCAGCTATTTTACCATGAAGGCCTGCTGCACAAAGTCTCCTCTTAAAGGGAACCTGTCACCCCCGTTTTTTCAGATTGAGCTATAAATACTGTTAAATAGGGCCTGCGCTGTGTGTTACTATAGTGTATGTAGTGTACCCCGATTCCCCACCTATGCTGAGAAATAACTTACCAAAGTCGCCGTTTTCGCCTGTCAATCAGGCTGGTCAGGTCGGGAGGGCGTGTTCACAGCGCTGGTTCTTCCTCAGCTTTACGTTGATGGCGTAGTGGTGAACAAGCAGCGCGCGATCTGCGCTGTCATCCCTTACGTCGGTGGGGGCGGCCATCTTCCTGGGGCCGCGCATGCACAGATCGAGTGCTCTGCTGCACGGGGCTTCAGGAAAATGGCCGCGGGATGCCGCGCGTGCGCATTAGAGATCGCGGCGGCCATTTTCTCTAATGCGCACGCGCGGCATCCCGCGGCCATTTTCCTGAAGCCCCGTGCAGCAGAGCACACGATCTGCGCATGCGCGGCCCCAGGAAGATGGCTGCCCCCACCGACGAAAGGGATGACAGCGCAGATCGCGCGCTGCTTGTTCACCACTACGCCACTACGCCACCAACGTAAAGCTGAGGAAGAACCAGCGCTGTGAACACGCCCTCCCGACCTGACCAGCCTGATTGACAGGCGAAAACGGCGACTTTGATAAGTTATTTCTCAGCATAGGTGGGGAATCGGGGTACACTACATACACTATAGTAACACACAGCGCAGGCCCTATTTAACAGTATTTATATCTCAATCTCAAAAAACGGGGTGACAGGTTCCCTTTAACAGTTGTTGTAGAGATGTGTCTGCTGCTAGAACTCTGTGTGGCATTGGCCTGGTCTCTAATCTGAGCTGCTGTTAACCTGCAATTTCTGAGGCTGGTGACTCGGATAAACTTATCCTCAGAAGCAGAGGTGACTCTTGGTCTTCCTTTTCTGGGGCGGTCCTCATGTAAGCCTGTTTCTTTGTAATGCTTGATGGTTTTTGCTACTGCACTTGGGGACACTTTCAAAGTTTTCCCACTTTTTCAGACTGACTGACCTTCATTTCTTAAAGTAATGATGGCCACTCGTTTTTCTTTACTTAGAATTTGTATTATGGCAAGAAAAAAGCAGCTAACAGTCTATTCAGTAGGACTATCAGCTGTGTATCCACCAGACTTCTGCTCAACACAACTGATGGTCCCAACCCCATTTATAAGGCATGAAATTCCATTAAACCTGACAGGGCACACATGTGAAGTGAAAACCATTTCCGGTGACTACCTCTTTAGCTCATCAAGAGAATGCCAAGAGTGTGCAAAGCAGTCATCAAAGCAAAAGGTGGCTACTTTGAAGACCCAAGAACATAAGACATATTTTCAGTTGTTTCACACTTTTTTGTTAAGTATATAATTCCACATGTGTTAATTCATAGTTTTGATGCCTTCAGTGTGAGTCATAAAAATACAGAAAAATCTTAAAATGAGGTGTGCCCAAACTTTTGGTCTGTACTATATATATATATATATATATATATATATATATATATATATATATATATATATATATATATATATATATATATATATATATGTGTGTGTATATATATATATATATATATATATATATATATATATATGTATATATATATATATATATATATACATACACACACACATACACAGTACAGAGCAAAAGTTTTAACACACCTCATTTAAAGATTTTTCTGTATTTTCACGACTAAGAAAATTGTAAATTCACACTTAAGGCGTCAAAACTATGAATCAACACATATGGAATTACATACTTAACAAAAAAATGTGAAACAACTGAAATTATGTCTTATATTCTAGGTTCTACAAAGTAGCCAACTTTTGCTTTGATGACTGCTTTGCACACTCTTGGCATTCTCTTGATGAGCTTCAAGAGGTAGTCACCGGGAATGGTCTTCCAACAATCTTGAAGGAGTTCCCAGAGATACTTAGCACTTGTTGGTCTTTTTGCCTTCACTCTGTGGTCCAGCTCAGCCCAAACCATCTCGATTGGATTCAGGTCTGGTGACTGTGGAGGCCAGGTCATCTGGCATAGTACCCCATCACTCTCCCTTCTTGGTCAAATAGCCCTTACACAGCCTGGAGGTGTGTTTGGGATCATTGTTCTGTTGCAAAATAAATGATAGTCCAATTAAACGCAAACAGGATGGAATAGCATGCCGTTGCAAGATGCTGTGGTAGCCATGCTGGTTCATTATGCCTTCAATTTTGAATAAATCCCCAACAGTGTCACCAGCAAAGCACCCCCAAACCTCCTCCTCCATGCTTAACGGAGGGAGCCAGGCATGTAGAGTCCATCTGTTCACCTTTTCTGCGTCGCACAAAGACACGGTGGTTGGAACTAAAGATCTCAAATTTGGACTCGTCAGACCAAAGCACAGATGTCCACTGGTCTGATGTCCATTCCTTGTCTTCTTTAGCCGAAACAAGTCTCTTCTGCTTGTTGCCTGTCCTTAGCAGTGGTTTCCTAGCAGCTATTTTACCATGAAGTCATGAAAATACAGAAAAATCTTTAAATGAGAGGGTGTGTCCAAACTTTTGGTCTGTACTAATTATATATATATATATATATATATATATATATATATATATATATATATATATATATATATATATATATATTTCAAATCAGCCCCTTTTCACCTCATTCAAAATAAAACAATAACAAAAAAAAAAATCAAACATACAAATATGTGGTATCGCCGCATTCAGATTCGCCAGATTTATCAATATAAAAAAAAAGGATTGACCTGATCGCTAAACGGAGTAGCGAGAAAAAAAGTCAAAACGGCAGAATTATGCTTTTTGGTTGCCACGACATTGCATTAAAATGCAATAACAGGCGATCAAAAGATCATATCTGCACCAAAATGGTATCATTAAAAATGTCAGCTCAGCACGCAAAAAAATAAGGCCTAACCCAACCTGAGATCACTAAGAATAGAGACGCTACGGGTATCTGACAATTTTTTTATTTTTTTTTTTTTACAAAGTTTGGATTTTTTTTTTCACCACTTAGATAAAGAAACTAGACATGTTTGGCATCTATGAACTTGTAATGGCTGGGGAATTATAACGGCAGGTCAGTTTTAGCAATTAGTGAACCTAGTAAAAAAGCAAAAAAAAAAATCAAGTGTGGGATTGCACTTTTTTTTTGCAATTTCACTGCACTTGAAATTTTTCTCCCGTTTTCTAGTACACGACATGATAAAACCAATGGTGCCGTTCAAAAGTACAACCCGTTCCACAGAAAAGAAAGCCCTCACATGGCCATATTGACAGAAAAATAAAAAAAAAGTTATGGCTCTGGGAATAAGGGGAGCAAAAAACTAAAACGCAAAAACAAAAATACCTCCGAGGGGTTAACTATATTTTCTTATGTCCAAGCCATTTCGTATTTCCCTTAAGATCCACTTAATCTACATATTTAATGATAACTTAATGTAAATATTCTATATACCTGTCCTGGAGCAACATCAGTTGGATCAGGTCCATGGTGAAATTCTCTATGTAGTTTTCCAGAATGTAAATCTAAAACAAACTGTTTTAGTTTACCAGGAATCCTAAAAAACAAAACACCAAACTTTAGAGATTACATAAATAGCAACAAGTGGCAGCAACAATAAGCCATTTAACCCTTTCCTGGTGCCGCTCGTTTTGGCCAAATGCCTATTTTTCACATCTAACGCATCACTATTTGTAGTATTCACCACACAAGAAAACTTGTATCGTGAAGGAGCTCACTTTGAAAGCATAGAGCCTAATGTCACAAAATGTAGTTTGAAAAAAAAGTAGCATCTATTCAGGTTAGGGAAATGATTTTATTAAGTAAATGTTGCATTTTTTTTCTGTTTCAATGCCTTCTGTTAAAGGGATTATCAAACTGATTTTTTTTTTAAAGGCATGGATGATTTTAAAAAAAGCAGAGGCAGAGCCACCTTCCAACATCCCCTGTGCATCCAGCGCAGGCCGCTGTGGCAGTCTGAAGTGAGTACGGATACGATGTCTGCTTCGTTCATAAGTCAACAGGAACACATGTCGGAGAAACAATCGATGACGTGCTCCTCTAATCACCTGACCGAAGAGTAGTCCTGCTGACTTCTAAAAGTAGCAAACATTGCTTCTGGAGCAGGTACATACCTCAAGAGCTGCCTACACCGGATTTAGGCTATGTGCACACGTTGCGGATTCCATTGCGGATTTTTCCTTGCGGATTCAGTGCAGTTTTTGTGCAGATTTCACCTGCGGATTCCTATTAAGGAATAGGTGTAAAACTCTGCGGTATCTGCACAAAGAATTGACATGCTGCGGAAAATAAAGCGCAGCATTTAAGAGCGGAATTTTCCACAGCATGTGCACTGTGGATTTGGTTTTCCATACATTTACAAGGTACTGTACAACTGGAAAACTGCTGCGGATCCGCAGCCAAATCCGCAACGTGTGCACATACCCTTATGGGGATACTGGAGAGTGACTATGTCAGCTTCTGGTTGTAAAAAACATCTGGGTTTTAAAGAAAAAAAAAAAAAACTTCAGTATCAGACAACCACTAGGGCTGCTTTCACACATCAGTTTTTTGCCGTCAGGCACAATCCGGCAAAGTTTGAAAACAAAAAAAGGATCTGTTGCAAATTGTGAAAAACGGATGCAACGGATCTGATTTTTTGCGTGAGAGAGACAACAATAATTGCAAAAATCGACGTTTTCTCCAGCCACCGTAAAAAAATTTTTTTTGACTGATTCGGCGAAAAACATAAAACGTGAGGCCATCCGTCGCGGATGGCAAAAAACTCATGTGTGAAAGCAGCCTAACTCCCTTACTAAAAAAAAGTCAGCCAAACTTCATTTCTTCAGGACAGTCAATTTATTGAGTATGGGGGGCCTACTGGGGTAGAAGTTTTAATCAGGTTTCACCTTGAGAAATCGCATATATTGGCTCAACTAAGCAATATTTTTGTAAATCTAAACAACCCACTTCTTTGCTGGACCACAAAGAAACAAAGCTTTACCTGAAACAAATTTATGGCATTAGCTCATCCTATACCAAATATCGAGTTTTATTAGTGTGAAATATTTGTGCTTTTTATGGTTTAAAACATAGGTGTGACTGATAGTTACTATATTGTTGGACTATACTCTGGTTAAAAGGTTTGTCATTCCTTAGAGCTACCCTATTTTTCGACCGCCGATACAACTTTTAATGGCGGTAGTTAAGGGTACTTAAACCACAGCTGCGCTGTGGAAAAAGTCTATAGGGGTAGACGAGACCCCAGAGAACATAATTCGGGTCGGTTTTTACCGACCCCGGTTTTGCCACCGCCGGTATTAAGCGCTTACCGGCGACCACACAAAAAAAAAGTTGGATGTGCCATTTAATTTCTCTCTCCTCTGATGTGTTCGCACTTCAGCGGAGAGAAAAATAGGGATCCTTATGCCCCCTGGTGCTCCTGGGCCCTCCTGCCACCCCCCCTGTTATGATTTGGTGATTAAAGAGCGACATGCGTCTAGCTCTGAGCAGGTGGCAACTATACTGACCGCAGTCCCTAAGCTCAACACAACACTAGAAGTAGCCGTGGAATGCTCCTAACTCGGCCTAGGCATCTCGTCACAGCCTAAGAGCTAACTACCCCTAAAGATAGAAGCAGGAAAACTATCTTGCCTCAGAGAAAATCCCCAAAGGATAGATTAGCCCCCCACAAATGACTGTTAGAGGAGAAGGAAAAGACATACGTAGTATGAAACAAGATTTAGCACAGGAGGCCACTTCTAGCTAGATAGAAATAGTACAGAACAGAACGCTGTACGGTCAGTAAAAAAACTAGAAAAAGTCCACCGCAGAGAAATGCAAAAATCTCCACACCTGACTAAAGGTGTGGAGGGCAAACTCTGCTGCCCAGAGCTTCCAGCTTAACTGAATAGATCCATACTGAAAAGCTGGACAAATGAACAAAAACAAAGAAAGAGCTGAACAACAAAGTCCACAACAAGAGAACCGCAAAAGGACAAGCAAGGACTTAGCTTTGATGAACTGGTCAGAGTGTCAGGAAAGTCCAAAGAGCAATGACTCCAGGCAGGAACAATTGACAACTGGCACTGAATGAGGGATAAGGCCAGACTAATATAGCCGAGCCAGAAAGACGATCAGAGAAAACAGCTGCTGAAGCTAAATCCAAGAAGCAGCCATACCACTCAAAACCACAGGTGGGAGCCAAATAGCAGAACTCACAAAAATGCTACTTACAACCACCGGAGGGAGCCCAAGAGCGGAATTCACAACAGTACCCCCCCATAAGGAGGGGTCACCGAACCCTCACCAGAGCCCTCAGGCCGATCAGGATGAGCCAAATGAAAAGCACGAACCAAATCGGCGGCACGAACATCGGTTCATAGTTATTTTGTTTATTAGTGTACAGATTTTGTATATATTTTGTATATATTTTGTGTCCATGTCTCGTGATATTTTGTATTCTTTCTTATGTCTTCAGTAAGGTTTGAAAAAGACCCTGTGGGTCGAAATGTTACCTACGAAACACTGCGGTTATAACTTTTGTTCTGGTGTCTATAATAAAGAAAACCACGTTTTTCCAGCTCAATCAATACTCTGAAAAATTTTTTTTGAGTGCGACTGTTGCTATATAGGACTATGAATATCGGAGGCAACAACCCAAGAATTATCCTCCTGGCCATAACCCTTCCACTTGACAAGATACTGAAGCTTCCGCCTCGAAAAACGAGAATCCAAAATTTTCTCAACCACATATTCCAACTCCCCCTCAACCAACACCGGGGCAGGAGGATCAACAGATGGAATAACGGGCACCACATATCTCCGCAACAAAGATCTATGGAAAACATTGTGGATGGCAAAAGAGGCTGGAAGGGCCAAACGAAAAGACACAGGATTGATAATCTCAGAAATCTTATAAGGACCAATAAACCGAGGCTTAAACTTAGGGGAAGAAACCTTCATAGGAACATGACGAGAGGACAACCAAACCAAATCCCCCACACGAAGCCGAGGACCAACACACCGACGGCGGTTAGCAAAAAGCTGAGCCTTTTCCTGGGACAACGTCAAATTGTCTACCACATGAGCCCAAATCCGCTGTAACCTGTCCATCACAGAATCAACACCAGGACTATCAGAAGGCTCAACCTGCCCTGAAGAAAAACGAGGATGGAAACCAAAATTACAAAAGAAAGGCGAAACCAAAGTAGCCGAACTGGCCCGATTATTAAGGGCAAACTCGGCCAACGGCAAGAAAGTCACCCAATCATCCTGATCAGCAGACACAAAGCATCTCAAATAGGTTTCCAAGGTCTGATTAGTTCGCTCAGTTCGGCCATTGGTCTGAGGATGGAACGCCGAAGAAAAAGACAAATCAATACCCATCCTAGCACAAAAGGCCCGCCAAAACCTGGAAACAAACTGGGGACCTCTGTCAGACACCATATTCTCCGGAATGCCATGCAAACGAACCACATGCTGAAAAAACAATAGAACCAAATCAGAAGAGGAAGGCAATTTAGGCAAAGGTACCAAATGGACCATTTTAGAGAACCGGTCACATACCACCCAGATAACAGACATCCTCTGGGACACAGGAAGATCCGAAATAAAATCCATGGAAATATGCGTCCAAGTCCTCTCCGGGATGGGCAAAAGCACAAGCAACCCACTAGCGCGGGAACAGCAAGGCTTGGCTCGAGCGCAAGTCCCACAGGACTGCACAAAAGCACGGACATCACGCGACAAGGAAGGCCACCAAAAGGACCAAGCAACCAAATCTCTGGTACCAAAAATCCCAGGATGACCAGCCAACACTGAACAATGGACCTCAGAAATCACCTTACTCGTCCATTTATCAGGAACAAACAGCTTCCCCACAGGACAACGGTCAGGCGTATCAGCCTGAAATTCCTGAAGCACCCGCCGCAAATCAGGGGAGATGGCAGAAAGAATCACCCCTTCCTTAAGAATGTCAACCGGCTCAAGGACTCCAGGAGAATCCGGCAAAAAACTCCTAGAGAGGGCATCTGCCTTAACATTCTTAGATCCTGGAAGATATGAGACCACAAAATCAAAACGGGAGAAAAACAGGGACCACTGAGCCTGTCTAGGTTTCAGCTGCTTGGCCGACTCAAGGTAAATCAAATTCTTATGATCAGTCAAGACCACAATGCGGTGCTTGGCTCCCTCTAGCCAATGTCGCCACTCCTCAAATGCCCACTTCATAGCCAACAACTCCCGATTGCCGACATCATAATTGCGTTCCGCAGGCGAAAACTTTCGGGAAAAGAAGGCACATGGCTTCATCAAGGAACCATCAGAATTCCTCTGTGATAAAACGGCCCCTGCCCCAATCTCAGAAGCGTCAACCTCAACCTGAAAAGGAAGAGAAACATCCGGTTGACGCAACACAGGGGCAGAAGTAAATCGGCGTTTAAGCTCCTGAAAGGCCTCAACAGCCTCAGAGGACTAATTAGTCACATCAGCGCCTTTCTTCATCAAATCGGTCAGGGGTTTAACCACACTAGAGAAGTTGGCAATGAAACGGCGATAAAAATTAGCAAAGCCCAAAAATTTCTGAAGGCTCTTCACAGATGTGGGTTGAATCCAGTCATGAATGGCTTGGACCTTAACAGGATCCATTTCTATAGACGAAGGAGAAAAAATAAACCCCAAAAAAGAGACCTTCTGAACTCCAAATAGGCACTTAGACCCCTTCACAAATAGAGCATTATCACGAAGGATCTGGAATACCATCCTGACCTGCTTCACATGAGACTCCCAATCATCGGAAAAAATCTAAATATCATCCAAATACACAATCAGGAATTTGTCAAGATAATTGCGGAAAATATCATGCATGAAAGACTGGAACACAGATGGAGCATTAGAGAGCCCAAATGGCATCACAAGGTATTCAAAATGGCCTTCGGGCGTATTAAATGCAGTCTTCCATTCGTCACCCTGTTTAATACGAACAAGATTATATGCCCCTCGAAGGTCAATCTTGGTAAACCAACTAGCCCCCTTAATCCTAGCAAACAAATCAGAGAGCAAAGGTAAAGGATATTGGAATTTGACCGTGATCTTATTAAGAAGGCGAAAATCAATACAGGGTCTTAAGGAGCCATCCTTCTTGGCAACAAAAAAGAATCCCGCTCCCAATGGTGACGAAGACGGCCGAATATGCCCCTTCTCTAAAGACTCCTTAACATAGCTCCGCATGGCGGCATGCTCTGGCACAGACAGGTTGAAAAGTCGGCCCTTAGGGAACTTACAGCCAGGAATCAAGTCAATAGCACAATCACAGTCCCTGTGTGGTGGAAGGAAACTGGACTTGGGCTCATCGAATACATCCTGGAAATCTAACAAAAATTCAGGAACATCAGAAGAGGGGGAAGAGGAAATTGACATCAAAGGAACGTCACTATGTACCCCTTGACAACCCCAACTAGTCACAGACATTGATTTCCAATCCAGCACTGGATTGTGTACTTGTAACCATGGAAACCCCAGTACAACAACATCATGTAAATTATGCAACACCAGAAAACGGCAATCTTCCTGATGTGCAGGAGCCGTGTACATAGTCATCTGCGTCCAGTACTGAGGTTTATTCTTGGCCAATGGTGTAGCATCAATACCCCTCAAGGGTATGGGACTCTGCAAAGAAAAACCACCGCGCCTAGCGAATTCTAAGTCCATTAAGTTCAGAGCAGTGCCTGAATCCACAAATGCCATGACAGAAAAAGATGACAATGAGCAAATCAGGGTCACAGACAGGAGAAACTTAGGCTGCACAGTACTAATGGTAACAGATCTAGCGACCCTCTTAATACGTTTAGGGCAATCAGAAATAGTATGAACAGAACCACCACAGTAAAAACACAGCCCATTCTGACGTCTGTATCCCCTCTGTTCCGCTCTAGTCAAAATCCTATCACATTGCATGGGCTCAGGACTTTGCTTAGAGGACACTGCCATATGGTGCACCACTTTGCGTTCGCGCAGGCGCCGATCAATCTGAATGGCCATAGACATAGATTCGCTCAAACCAACAGGTGTGGGAAACCCCACCATAACATCTTTAAGGGCTTCAGAAAGACCCTTTCTGACAATTGCTGCCAGAGCGTCCTCATTCCATTTAGTGAGCACAGACCATTTTCTACATTTCTGGCAGTATAATTCTGCCGCTTCCTGACCCTGACACAGGGCCAACAGTGTTTTCTCAGCATGCTCTACAGAGTTAGGTTCGTCATATAATAATCCGAGCGATTGAAAAAAATGCATCTACATTAAGCAATGCCGGATTCCCTGACTCAAGTGAGAATGCCCAGTCCTGAGGGTCGCCACGCAGTAGAGAAATAATTATCTTTACTTGCTGAACGGGGTCACCAGAGGAACGGGGTTTCAGAGCAAAATTAGGGTTAGGGTAAGGCTTCTTTTATACTTACTTGGTTTTGCATCCCGTTTTTGCGGTCCCAATAGATTTCTATGGGGCCACAAAAACAGGCCGCAATAATTCTGCGTGAGGGCCGTATTTACGGTTGTAAAAAAAATATCGAGCCTGCTTGATATTTTTCACGGGTTACGAACACAACCCTTATTGTAATTCAATGGGGCTGCAAAAGCAACGGAAGGTTGATTTTGCAGTGCACCGTCACTTCTGGTTTTGCGGACCGCCTTTTTCTCCCAATACTTTTGTCATAGTATTGAAAACCCGAAAAACGGGCCGCAAAAAAAAAAAACGGCAAGTGTAAAAGAAGCCTTAGGTTTGGGATTAGGGTTAGGTTTGGGATTAGGGTTATGGATGGGATTAGGGGTGTGGGTTTGGAGTTAGAATTGGGGGTTTCCACTGTTTAGGTACATCAGGAGGTCTCCAAATGCTCCACCATTGATTCCAGCCAATTTTGCATTGAAAAAGTCAAATGGTGCTCGGTCCCTTCTGAGCTCTGCCGTGTGCACAGTGGTTTACCCCCACAAATGGGGCTTCAGCGTACTCCGGACAAACTGGACAACAACTTTTGGCATCCAGTTTCTCCTGCTACCCCTGGGAAAATAAAAAAAATTGGGGGCTAAAAAATCATTTTTGTGGAAAAAAAAAAGATTTTTTATTTTCACGGCTCTACGTTATAAACTTCTGTGAAGCACTTGGGGGTTCACAGTGCTCACCACACACCTAGATAAGTTCCTTAAGGGGTCTAATTTCTAAAATGGTGTCACTTGTGAGGGGTTTCCACTGTTTAGGCACATCAGGGGCTCTCCAAAGCAACATGGCGTCCAATCTCAATTCCAGCCAATTCTGCGTTAAAAAAGTCAAACAGCATTCCTCTTCCAAGCTCTGCCGTGCGCCCAAACAGTGGTTTACCCCCACATATGGGGTATCGGTGTATTCAGGAGAAATTGCACAACAAATTTTGTTGTTCATTTTCTCTTTTAACACTTGTGAACATAAAAAAATTGGTTCTTAATTAAAAATGTTTGTAAAAAAAAAGTTAAATGTTAATTTTTCCCTTCCACATTGCTTCACTTCCTGTGAAGCACGTAAAGAGTTAATAAAATTCTTGAATGTGGTTTTGAGCACCTTGAGGGGTGTAATTTTTAGAATGGTGTCACGTTTGGGTATTTTCTGCCATATAGACCCCTAAAAGTGACTTCAAATGTGAGGTGGTCCCTAAACAAATGGTTTTGTAAATTTTGTCGTACAAATGAGAAATTGCTGGTCAACTTTTAAAACTTAGAACTCCCTAACGAAAAAATGTGTTTCCAGACATGTGGGAAATGTTGTTTATTAGTAGTGATGAGCGAATATACTCGTTACTCGAGATTTCTCTTGAGTACATGTGGGGATTCTCTAGCAACCAGGCAACCCCCACATGTACTTATGCTGGCTAACAGATGTAAATCATTCAGCTGCGGCAAGAAAAACTAAATCTCTGAGTACTAAAAAAAATACTCGGAGGACCCCCGAGCATGCTTGAGAAGTCTCGAGTAACGAGTATATTCGCTTATCACTATTTATTAACTATTTTGTGTGACAAAATGTTTAAAATTTTCGCCATATTTCTGCTTTTTTATAAATAAATGCAAGTAATATCGAATAAATTTTACCACTGACACGAAGTATAAATTTGTCACGAAAAAACTATTTCAGAATCAGCGGGATCCGTTAAAGTGTTTCAGAGTTATAACCTCAAAGTGACAGTGGTCAGAATTGTAAAAATTGGCTTTGTCATTAAGTACCAAAATGGCTCTGTCACTAAGGGGTTAAAGCTCCACTACATTTTTTTTCTCTGCTGGAGCAGTGTCACTAATACAAGTTCTTTGTCCCTAGTAATGTACTCACAAGCCCCATTCTTCATAAGTTATCAGCACAAGAGGTCACTTCTCAATGTAAGGGTACCGTCACACTAAGCGACGCTGCAGCGATACCGACAACGATGTCGATCGCTGCAGCGTCGCTGGAGAGCTGTCACACAGACAGCTCTCCAGCGACCAACGATCCCGAAGTCCCCTGGTAACCAGGGTAAACATCGGGTTACTAAGCGCAGGGCCACGCTTAGTAACCCGATGTTTACCCTGGTTACCAGTGTAAACGTAAAAAAAACAAACACTACATACTTAAATTCCGGTGTCTGTCCTCCGGCGCTGTGACGTCACCGCTGTGCTTTCCGGCTGGCCGGCGCTCACAGTCAGTGCAGAGAAGCACAGTGCCGGAGGACAGACGCCGGAATGTAAGTATGTAGTGTTTGGGTTTTTTTTACGTTTACGCTGGTAACCAGGGTAAACATCGGGTTACTAAGCGCTGACGCCGATTCAGCGATGTCTGCGGGAGATCCAGCGACGAAATAAAGTGCTGGACTTTCTGCGCCGACCAACGATGACACAGCAGGATCCTGATCGCTGCTGCCTGTCAAACTGAACAATATCGCTAGCCAGGACGCTGCAACGTCACGGATCACTAGCGATATCGTTCAGTGTGACGGTACCTTAAGTCTAGGAGCAAGAATGAACAAAGTTCACGGACTTTCATTGAGAGCTTGTGACTGGTGCCTCTGACTTTCAGACAGACACACTTTGCGGTCATAACATGGCGGATTGAGCACAAAACAGCAGCTAGTGAGTAGGTTACTATGGTCTGGGAACTTGCACTAGTGACACAATTCCAGTACTGAAATAATAAACAAAATGGAGTGTTGGTTTAAATAGTTATCAGATTTAAAAAAAAAATCTAGAGTAAGATGTTCAAAGACAACCCAACAGAATAATGCTAAATTAAATTATACCCATCAAGTTGCAATATTTAAGTTACAGTCCCTGAGATCTCCAGGTCACTCAGGTGAAAGAATCAGTAACAGTACAGTAATTAGCACTGAACATTTGAGCTCCCAGATACAAGCTTTGTAAATTAACCCAGAACTTAACATCTGTAAATTTTATATATGCCATGACAAATGTTGGAGATGACAGATGTCTTGGGAAATGTAAAGAGGACATTATAGACACAGAAGAGAATTTTAGAATTAAAATTTTTTTTGTATTAAATAAAATAATTTCTGCATTAAAAGTGGCATAAAGAATAAACCTTTTAACCCTTTCCTACTGCAGCCATTTTTCACCTTTGACAAAAAACCCATTTTCAAATCTAAAACATGTCACTTTATGCAGACCCCCTTTGACAAAAATGTATTAAACAATGCAGTTTGGAGCATTGCACCATCAGTTTGGGCTAATGATAAAACTGCTGCAGATTCTGTTTTAGTGAGGAACGCCTAAGTGGCAATCCCAACATTAAGATTTCGTTTTTACAGTATTCACTTTGTCACTATGGTAACAGCACAACCAAACTTTTTTTTTGTTTAACATGGTTTGATTTTTTTTTTGCTAGAAGATTTAGGCTATGGGCCCACGTTGCAGATATGCTGCGGAAATGTCCGCAGCATTTCCGCAACTCCCTGCCGCGTTTTTACCTTGCAGAATGCTTGCATTTTCCAAGCGATTTGAAGCATCGCTTGGAAAAGTGATTGACAGGTTGGTCACACTTGTGAAACATAGTGCTTGACAAGTGTGACCAACTTTTTACTATTGATGCTGCCTATGCAGCATCAATATAGTAAAAGGCAGAATGTTAAAAATAATAAAAAATATGGTTATTCTCACCTTCCGACGGCCCCCGATCTCCTCAGCGGCGCTCCCGATACGTTCCATTCCCAGGGATGCTTTGCGCGAAGGACCTTTGTGACGTCACGGTCGTGTCACCACGACGTCATCTCAGGTAATTCGCGCAATGCATCCCTGGGAACGGAACAGGGCCGGCTCCAGGTTTTCGAGGGCCCCGGGCGAAAGAGTCTCAGTGGGCCCCCCCCTTTAACACATACCCCAATTTATGATGCACAGATACGGCAGAGAAATATATAATACAATGCCAGATTTCACTTCTTACATGAGTGACAGCTATTGTAAATTCTGCAGTGTATATATACAGGACAGGAGGAGTGGTACTGTGCAGTGTATATATACAGGAGGAAAGGTGCTGTGCAGTGTATATATACAGGAGGAAAGGTACTGTGCAGTGTATATATACAGGAGAAAAGGTGCTGTGCAGTGTATATATACAGGAGGAGCGGTACTGTGCAGTGTATATATACAGGAGGAGCGGTGCTGTGTATATATACAGGAGGAAAGGTGCTGTGCAGTGTATATATACAGGGGGAGAGGTGCTGTGCAGTGTATATATATACAGGAGAGGTGCTGTGCAGTGTCGTGAGCAGGGCGTTGTTGTATCAGAAAATCTTTTCTATTTTGAGTTTTTCTATGAAGCAAAGACTTTTCTACATAAACAACGTTGTTTGGTTTTGCGGCCCCAACAGATCTGTGCTACAAAGTAACAGGCGGCTCAGGCAATAATGAGGGACCTGATGCTGATCAGGTTTTTGAAATGTATTCTCTAGCCTTCTGATCGTGCACTCCCCCGCCTCCTAGCTTCAGGTGTTTTAATTATAGTAGGTCCAATACCCCTCCACAGAGAGAGAGAATTTGAGTCCAAGAAGAGGTTTCACATGTACCCATTCAGATGGAGACGTTTATTCTCAGCGAGGTAGGTCAAGCGTAGGACCTCGTATAAGAGAGATGCCGTAAAGTGGCTACAAGGTACAGAGAAAATTGGCCATTTTTATGCGCTAAAAGCTCTCATTTTTCATATTTCTAGTGCAGTAATGCAGTTCAGATTCCGTGTTTTCAAGTTTGCATGTTTTGGCGCTGCAGTGTGCTGCCCTATTTACTTAACTATATACGAGTTGGCGACTCTGGGTTCAGCACCTGTTCACACTTAGTCTATGTTTGGATGTGCAGGTCAGGTTTTTGAAATGCAGGCAATAATGAGGGACCTGATGCTGAATCCTTTCCACAAACCCTAATGACCCAATTAGTGCCCCGTCATTAGAACCTCATTAAACACCTCCCTGTCCTGAGTAGTCATGTACAGTATGGGGGGATCCTGCAGCCCACCCCGACTGCTCCAAACCATACACTGCCCTCTGTCGCGCTCACTATTATCCTATGCATTTCTCCTTCATCGTTACCCCATGTTACACTTGTCACCCCCCACTACAGAGTAGCAGGGCAGCCAATGTCACAGGTCACCCCCTCCCGGATCCTAATGGCAGCAGGAAATGTCTGCTCCTCTATTGGGTTGGAACCTGATTTAATCAAGGAATGATGTGGATTTGTTGCCAGTGGCTGCAGGGGAAGGGTTAAGTGATGCCATGTCCTTGGGAGCAGTGGCAGCTGCTGGGACCTGGACAGACACAACCAATGTTGCTGTGACTGCACAGTGTGATGTGGAGGAGAGAAGCTGAGATGCAGAAATCACCCACATGCCAGCACTGGGCAGAGTCCCTCCAGTCAGCAGCCTGGGGCCACGGGGCCCCAACGTACAGCCCACAGCTCAGTTTTATCCATGGCAGCAGCTCCCCTTCCTCCTGGCATCTGGTTAACCCCATTTATGCGGGCCGGATTGTTATCTTTAAGGTTCAGCAATAACCTTCATACAGATGGGAAGGGGTTAAGCTTCTTCCTACCCCACTGGTGCAGGTTTGGTGCTGCATGCATGTATTCTGGGAGAGCTGGGTGGCTGCAGGTTGCAGGCTGCACCCTACCAGCTGCTCCTCCAGACATCACCCACATTTTTAGGCAACGGAGACAGACAGCAGCAGACTGAGCCACAAGTCCATCTGCAACCATTGCTGGATACCATAGCACTCACTCAGTCACAGTCACTGGTAGGAGCTCCGGAATCTGCCTGATAAGTTCAGCTCAGCACTGCAGCCAGGGAATGTGCTCTCTCCGCCCACAAACAATGTCACACTGGCTGCCTTCTCTTAACTCCTATGTGTGCCTGCCTGGCTGCACTGACTGAGTGAGAAGATGCTTGTGTCAGAGCTGGCACACAGGGGTTAAGAGAACGCAGCCAGTGTGACTTTGTGGGCGGAGAGAGCATGTTCTCCTGCTCCACTCTCCCAGCTGTATCTATGACAGCATGAGTGGGCCCCCCTCTCTCCCCAGGGCCCCGGCATTTGCCCAGGTGCGCCGGGTGCCGACGCCGGCCCTGGAAAGGAAGCCACGGCGTGTACCGCTGAGAGGACTCTGGGGGCCATCAGAAGGTAAGTATATCCCTATTTTTTATTGTAATTCTTTTTTTTTACATGAATATGGAGCCCAGGGCCTGGAGGAGTCTCCTCTCCACGAAACCCTGGGTACCATCCGCACATGAAGCACTCACTTAACGCATGTGGCTATGCCCACCATGTGTAAAGTGAGCATTTCAATGCAATACTATGTCGGTGGAATCGCCACGATTACGCAGAGGTAATGGAAATGCTGTGGATTTTACTGCTATGTGATTCCGCAGCGCGAAAATAAATCCGCAGCATGGGCACAGCAACTGTGGAATCCCATAGGACTGCATTTTTTAAACGTTTCCACTGCGGCAAAAAACGCGGCACAACGCATAAAAAACGCAACGTGGGCACTCAGCCTTTGGCATCTCAGTGATTTACTAGAGTAACAAAAAACAACACAGAAAAAGCAAACTGTGTAGCAACCAGTTTCCTACTCCACACTGATGAGGGGCAAATATCCCAAAACAGCTGTCTGTGGATGGATACCATGTTTTGGCATAGGTGGTTTTCCTTTTTGGATGCTGCCCTTCCTGTGGTTGTTCCTTCCCGGTGAAAGACCTGGCTATTTATTGCTTGCATTGAGAAACACGTGATGGTGTCTCCGCGGCTTTTCTACATGCATTTGCATATTTCCCATAAGGGATGGGGGCAGTGTTCTGGATCACAGCGTTGAGAAACACGTGATGGTGTCTCCGCGGTGTTGGATGTTTTGATCTCCCCAAGGTCATTCATCCTTATGTTTATAAAAACAGACACCGTCAGATCACAGGCCATACTGTGTCCACAGTGCCTCCATCTGCCTCATTATATGGAATCTCCAGCCGGGGGTTCTGTCTAAATCACGTGTTTCATAGATGTACATGGAAACCCCGGTGTAAGAACTCGGCGTAGAGCGCAGGATAAATGTGAGCTGAGCCTTACTGCAATCTTTGGGAGGCAGAATGAAAAAAATAAAAAATCAACAGCAGGTGAAGTGATTTCATTTATTTTTACACCATTCCTCGGTTTGATTATAACTTTACCAGATTTATATCTTTTTTTATGTTTGGCTGCTGTTGCACACTAAATAAAATGCTTTTTATTTGAAAAAAATAGTTTTTCCATTACCATATTTTGAGAGATTTAATTTTTCCACATTTCAGCTGACAGGATTGTGAGGGCTTGTTTTTTGCGTGATGAGTTGATGTTTTTTATATTGGTACAGTTTTCCGTACACAACTCTGAGAATAAAGTGGCAGCTGTAACCGTGACCTGGTCCTTCCAGACACTGGCTCTGCATTAGGACCAGCTGGCAGTCAGGGCAGGGGGGTGGTAACAGCTGCTACACTAATCTCAGAGCGGTGGCTGAATCCGAGCTGACGTCGACGACTGAAAACACAACGTTGCTGGGGGTAATAAAGTTAATTTTCTCACTGAAGCGTTTAGATAAATGTAGGCGCTGGGCAGCCATCAAAAATAGTATTTTTTGATAGCGACAGCTTCCTTTTATGGAACTTGATGAACAAAAAATTTAGAACCAAATGTATAGTTATTTATTTTTACAGATGCAACCACACAGTAATTATTTTAATATGAGATTAATATCAGTATGCACACGTGGTCAAAATTGTTGGTACCCCTCGCTTAATGTCAGAAAAACCCACAATAGTCACAGAAATAACTGGAATCTGACAAAAAGTCAGACACTGCTTTTCAACCAAGCTTCCACAGACTAAAAAAAAAAAAAAAAAAAAAAAAAACCTCATGAAAACAACCCTGGACAGAAATGATGGTATCCCTGAAAATAATGTGACAAAAGGGACATGTTAAATCAAGGAGTGTCCACTAACTAGCATCACAGGTGTCTACAATCTTGGAATCAGTGAGTGGGCCTGTATATAAGGCTACAGATACTCACTGTGCCGTTTGGTGACATGGTGTGTATCACACTCAACATGGACCAGAGGAAGCGAAGGAAAGAGCCATCTCAGTAGAATAGAAAGAAAATTATGGACAAATGGGTCACTCGCCAAGGCCGTGGGGTACTCGGTACTGGGTCCTGAGGTCACAGGGGGATGTCACGGTGGCTGCGACCTGGTCCGTGGCCCTGGGCGCCCATGTAAAAGGGAAAGGTCTTTAAAGGGAATAAAGTTTATGTTCGTGACTAGTGTTGAGCATTCCGATACCGCAAGTATCGATTATCAGCCGATATTCGTGGTATCGTAATTCCGATACTGAGTTCCCATACTTTCAGTATATCGGATACCGGAATCGGAAGTTCCCATAAGGCAAAGTCCCGGTTTTATTTAATTCAGCCAATGAAGAATGATTACAAGTGTGGGCACATCCTGTTCTGCATGGTGGCCATGTAACTACTGGCATGGCTGTGATTGGCTGCTGAAATGATGCCCTATAAAAGTCGCCGCCACCATTTTGGGTTCACTCTGCAGTGAATTCAGTTAGGGACAGGACCCTGTGTTCTGACTGAGGGCCAGTTTAGAGATAGCGATTTGCTTCATAGTGCTTTACTCAGGCTAATTTAGCAACCGCTGTGTGAGAACCTTGCTTTTGCCTTGCAGCGCTGTTCACAGCTGTCTGCAAGGTCTTCGTGTGTGTGAGTGCAGTTCACTCTGTAGTCTGTCCACAGCCACAGCCGTTTGTGGTCAGCTCAGGGTGCCTCACTGCCTCATACTGCTTAATCCATAGCCTTTTTTGCAATTAGTGCAGCCTGCTGCACATTTTTTCAAATTTATCCTATTAGTGGCTTTCCCTCCGTATCCAGCTAGATTGTGGAAAAACATTATATAGGATTACATAAAGGAGCTTGTTTTGGCCCTGCAGCGCCGTTCATGGCTGTCTGCATGGTCTGTCTGTGAGTGCAGCTCGCTCTGTAGTCTGTTCTACCGCCACAGCCGGTTGTAGTCAGCTCAGGGTGCGTCACTGCCCCATACCGTTCCATTGTCCGTTTGTCAATTAGTGCAGCCTGCTGCACATTTTTTCAAATTTATCCTATTAGTGGCTTTCCCTCCGTATCCAGCTAGATTGTGGAAAAACATTATATAGGATTACATAAAGGAGCTTGTTTTGGCCCTGCAGCGCCGTTCATGGCTGTCTGCATGGTCTGTCTGTGAGTGCAGCTCGCTCTGTAGTCTGTTCTACCGCCACAGCCGGTTGTAGTCAGCTCAGGGTGCGTCACTGCCCCATACCGTTCCATTGTCCGTTTGTCAATTAGTGCAGCCTGCTGCACATTTTTTCAAATTTATTCTATCAGTGGCTTTCCCTCCGTATACAGCTAGATTGTGGAAAAACACTATATAGGATTAAATAGAGGAGCTTGTTTTGGCCTTGCAGCACCGTTCACGGCTGTCTGCATGGTCTGTCTGTGAGTGCAGCTCACTCTGTAGTGTCTGTTCTTAAAAAAAAAATAAAAAATAAAGTTCACCAAACACACCACTTTTCAGTTGTGTAGGCCACATTAGCTCACATTAAAGTGTAGTCCACACTTTATAAAATTAGTGTTTCTTATACCTGTTAGGAGCTGCTCAGGAATAAGCACACTAAACCCTTAGTACTTTTCTGTCTATCTTTATCAGTCTATCACGATGAAGGAGGGAGGGAGTAAGGCACGTGGGCGTGGAGCAGGGAGAGGACTTGGGGATTCTGTGCCTGCTGCGGGCACCGGTGACTCCTGAAAAACCAAAGACATAAATAGATCGGAACCCTGGAACAATAGAAGACCAAACAAAAAAACAAGGATCCCTAAAATATAACTTTTAATCAAATAGTTAAAAAAATATTTAATTATTTGATTAAAAGTTATATTTTAGGGATCCTTCTTTTTTTGTTTGGTCTTCTACCGGTGACTCATCTCTCAGTTTTAGCAGGGAACAGACCTTCATGCGCAGCTTTGTAGGAGCTCGCCGTACCCCCCTGCTGCGGGACGAACAAATTGAAGCCGTTGTCGGATGGATGGCAGCTAACGCATCGACTTCAATTAGTGCCACATCCTCTCAGGCACAGAGCACTGAAGAGCAACCATCTGTCTCTTCACCACCTGCCAAATTGCCCAGGCAGTCAGAGAGCCCAGGACAGGAGCCATCTCTACTTCTGTTCTCTGAATCTCTTGGCTTGGAAAGAGGGGGCCCGCCAAGCAGCATTCTAGAATCAGAAGAGGCAGTATGCAGTGATGCCCAACAGCTTGTTCTCTCTGAATCTGAAGAGGCGGGTGGGACAGTGCCTCCGGTCAGCACACCTTAGTATGCATCTGATGATGAGACTCAGGTGCCACTTTCTGGTGCGTACTGTGCTGCCGAGACTACCCAGTAGAAGCAGTTGGTGGAAGAGGGTAGCGTAGATGATGAGGTCCTTGACCCATCATGGCGTGAGGTACAGGAAGGTGGTGGGAGCAGCTCTGAGGAAGAGATTCCCACGAACGGGCCAAAAAGGAGGGAGAGGGAGGGGGAAGACTGCATTGCATGTAGCCTCCACTTCGAAACCATTTAGGAGCATGCCTCTTCCAAAAGCCAAAGCGGGCGCTTCCAAGACTTGCAGTGCCTGGTCCTTTTTTGACACAGCTGCAGCTGACATTTGCTTTGTCAAATGCAAGCTTTGTCATCAGAAAATCAAACGAGGGAAAAATGTCAGCAACCTCAAAACCACAAATATGTTGAAACATGTGCGGACCAAGCACGCGGTGGAGTTCCAAAAACACACTGAAGACCTAGGCCAACCTACAGCGGCACCTACCACCTCTTCAGCTCGTGTTAGAGCCTCTTCCTCCAGCTCACACACTGCTGGTTCGGCTTCCTCACAGGATCGCCATGGAAGAACCTCTGGCAGTCTGTACACATTGACTCCTCCTCATACTCCAGTTCCTCTGAATCATCGCTGCAGGAGCCGTCATGGTCCACCTCCACATGGACCCATGAACGCTTACCTGATCTGACCGATATGAGCACAGCCGTGGCCAAACGTCAACAGGCCGTATTGAAATTAATTTCTTTGAGGAATCAAAGCCACACAGCGCAGGAGCTCTGGAATGCCATCAATCAGGAAAGCGACGTGTGGTTTGTGCCAGCGAATCTCCAGCCAGGCATGGTAGTGTGTGACAATGGTCGAAATCTGGTGGCAGCTCTGGGCCTAGGCAACCTCACTCACATCCCATGTCTGGCATATGTGCTCAACTTGGTCGTGCAGAGTTTTTTGAGGGACTATCTGGATCTTGATGCACTGCTGCACAAGGTCCGCCTAGAGTGTGCTCACTTGCGGCGTTCCAGCATGGCCAGATCGCGCATTGCAACTCTGCAGCGCCGATTCCGCCTTCCGGAACATCGCATCATATGTGACCTACCCACTAGGTGGAATTCAACGTTACATATGTTGGAGCGGTTGTGTGAGCAGCAGCCAGCAGTAATGGAGTACCAGCTGCATCAGGCGCAAAAAAGTCGCAGTGCGCACCGTTCAGACTTCACAACAACTGAGTGGGCCACTATGAAGGACGTCTGCCAGGTTTTGCGTGCCTTCGATGATTCCACGCGGATGGCGAGTGCAGATGATGCACTAGCCAGCATGATTGGCCCCCTTATCTGCCTGCTTGAAAGAACACTGCAAGCGCTAAGGGATGAGGTGGTGGAAGAGGTGGAGGATGAGGAGGTAGAAATGCCATCTGCTTCTGGATAGTCTCCGCCACGTGGTTCCTCACAAAGGCCTAGGGCAGGGGACACTTTTTGAGGAGGATGAGGAGAAGTCAATGGAGGAGGAAGAAATCTGTCCAGAGGAGGGAGTTACACAAATCTCCAGTAGTCAGTATGTAGAGCGAGGGTGGGGTGATGCAGAGCGGGCAGAGATCACACCTCAAGCAGGGGACAGCATTTCTTGGCCAGTTAGCAATCTGCAGCACATTGTGGATTTCATGATGCAGTGCCTGAGAAACGACCGCCGCATCGCCCACATTCTTGCCACGTCTGATTATTGGGTATACACCCTCCTAGATCCGCGCTACCGTGACAACTTACAAACCCTCATAACACCGTTGCAGTGGGAGTGTAAACTACGGGAGTACTAAGACAAACTGGTCCAATCGAGACAATTGCTGCTAGTGCTTTCAGAAGCAGCTCAGTGCGTCGAGGCAGTGGAGGAAGCTCTGCACAAAGAGGGAGCGGAAGCAGTGTTTCAGCACAAGGCAAGACCAGTCTGGCCCAACAGTGGCAAAGTTTTGTGTGCCCGCCACAAATGTCTACACCATCACAGCAGGAGGCCACGTTTCCGTCAGATGGTGACAGACTACATGTCTTGCCCTCTCAGCGTACTCCCAGACGGCTCTTCCCCCTTCAAGTTTTGGGTCTCTAAGCTGGATACATGGCCAGAGCTTAGCCAGTATGCATTGGAGGTGCTGGCTTGCCCTGCTGCTAGTGTATGATCGGAACGTGTTTTTAGTGCTGCAGGTGGTGTACTAACAGACCTTTGCATGCGACTATCCTCCAATAACGTCGACCGGCTTACTTTTCTGAAAATGAACAAGGCCTGGATCTCGCAGGAATTTGCCACTTTTCCTCCAGATTAAATACTTGGTTGGCAACAGTATCCAGGTCTCCTGTTGTGTTCATGTTTCTACCACCTGAACTTTAATCCCTGGGCTCCAACACCGCCAGTTGCTGCTCAGAAGTGCCGGCCGCACAGTCAACACATGACCCAGTGTTATTGGGGTTCAGTAACGCCAGCTGTTCCCCTGCTGTGTATCCGGCAACGTGTCCAGCAACCCCCACGCTGGCACAATAACAGACATTAACCTGCCTCCAGTGCAGGCTTCGGCCTACACTCTGCTCCTCCTGGATTCCCTGGGCTTCAACACTGTCAGTTTTTGCCCGGAAGTGCTGGCTGCACAGAGACAAACACTCGCTCATGTGTCAGTGGGGTTCAGTAACGCCAGCTGCTCCCCTGCTGTGTATCCGGCAACGTGTCCAGCGACTTCCACGCTGGCACAACAACAGACATTAACCTGCCTCCATTCTGCTCCTCCATGATTTCCCGGGCTCCAATACCGCCAGTTGGCGCCCAGAAGTGCTGGCTGCACAGAGAAAAACACTCGCTCACGTGTCAGTGGGGTTCGGTAACGCCAGCTGTTCCCCTGCTGTGTAGCCAGCAATGTGTCCTGCGACCGCCACGCAGACACAACAGACATTAACCTGCCTCCAGTGCAGGCCTCGGCCTACACTCTGCTCCTCCTAGATTCCCTGGGCTCCAATTCCGCCAGTTGGTGCTCGGAAGTGCAGGCTGCACAGAGAAAAACACTCGCTCATGTGTCCGTGGGGTTAGGTAATGCCAGCTGTTCCCCTGCTGTGTAGCCAGCAATGTGTCATGCGACCGCCACGCTGGCACAACATCAGATATTAAACTGCCTCCAGTGCAGGCTTCGGCCTACACTCTGTTCCTCTTGCTGTCCCTGGGCACTTACACCGCCAGTTCATGCTCGGAAGTGCTGTCTGATTAGTCAACAGTTGCTCGTCTGTTATTGGGGTTCAGTAACGCCAGCTGTTCCCCTGCTGTGTGTGCGGCAAAAACTAAAGTCTGCTCCTCCTGCTTTCCCTCCACACCGCCAGTTGTTGCCTGGAAGTGTCTTTGGCACGGGTACTCCCTCCAGCCCAGCCTGGTTCCAGCACGCCAACTGTTTCCGGGTAGTGTCAAGGTCACTTAGACTCCAAAACGTTGTCCTGTCGTGTTGTGGTCGGGTTAGCCGACTCCATGGTGCCTGCAGTTTAGGTGCTTCCTATGTGGGCTGCGGGAAGTGGCAATCAAAGCTGGTTCTGTAGTGCCAATAGGACAAGCTCCCCCTGTAGGACTATGGTTTTTCGGTAACTGTGGCCGGCTCGTGGCCTAGCTATTGTTTCTTTTCCTGTGGACCTTCTGCTGCCTGAGTTCCAGCACCGTTAGATGGTTCTTGGGAAGACAATCTTGACTAGGTCCCCCTGGTTCCAGCACCGTCAGCTGGTTCCAGGCAGAGCCTTTGGCTTAGGTGCCTCCTTCTGGGTATCAGAGTTCCGCCAACGTCAGGTGGTCCTTAGTAGTGCTTTCAGGCACGGGTACCTCCTGCTTAGTAACTGGGTTCCAGTACCGTCAGCTGGTCCTCCGTCGTGCCATTGGCTCTTCTACCTTCGGGTCGCCATCCGGGTTCCAGTACCGTCAGCTGGTTCTCGGCAGTGTCTTTTGCTCTTCTGCCTTCTGCTCCCCATCCTGGTTCCAGCACCGTCAGCTGGTTCCGGGCAGAGCCTTTGGCTTAGGTGCCTCTTTCTGGGTATCCAAGTTCCACCAACGTCAGGTGGTCCTTGGTAGTGCTTTCAGGCATGGGTACCTCCTGCTTCGTAACCGGGTTCCAGTACTGTCAGCTGGTCCTCGGTCGTGCCATTGGCTCTTGCACCTTGGGCAACGCATCCGGGTTCCAGTACTGTCAGCTTGTCCTCGGTTGTTCCATTGGCTCTTGTAGCTTCAGCTAGCCATCCGGGTTCCAGTATCGTCAGCTGGTTCTCGGCAGAAATTTTCAATTTCAAGACCCTAAAGATGACTACCCTGAAGACCGAGAAGCAGAAGAACAAGAAGCTGCAGAACTTAAAAGCAGCAGAACATTAAGCATAAGACTAAAAATCAGAGCAAAAGATATCTAAATTATAAGCAGAAGACTAAGCAGTGTATGGGGGTGAGTCCGTTCCTCCTCGTGGTGCCCCTGGAAAATACCTGCCGCTGCAGGCAAAACTGAACGCGGACAAATACGGTTGTAAATCTTCTATGACAGGCAGAACGGACGGTGTAATCTTCAAACTTTTATAGATAACTACAGGAAAGCCTGTCACAAATAAGAATATTATGAAGAAGAATATGAAGTTGAATATGAAGGAGAATAAGAGTTGAATAAGAATAATATGGAGAATTTTTACAAAAAGAATAATAGAAAGAAGGTGAAGAAGATTAATAAGGTGAAGAAGATGTTGATGAAAAAGATCCTGCTGCTAAGGATGATGAGGAAAGTGTGGGAGAAGTAAAAAAAAAAAAAAAAAAGGTGCAGAGCATGGAAGTAGTGAAACATAAATATGTGACAAAATATATAAAAATCTTAACAGTCAATATCTTTGTAACTCCGAACGTCTTAAAAAAAAAATTAATTCCTGCTCTTCCATTTAATTGGGCTAAACCTCTATGCCTTTAATGTCTCCTCCACCTCCCCAGATACATTCTACGTTATTCTTTGTTGTTTTCCTTCATGTGGAATTAACCACAAGGAAAGAAAGGGTTTATTTTAATTCCGATATTTTTGTCCCATTGACTTGCATTGGTATCGGCGATATCCGATATTTTGTCGATATCGGCCGATCCAATCAGATACCGATACTTCCGAATATCGGAAGGTATCGCTCAACACTATTCGTGACGCCACCTTGGTATTCAGTAAGTGGGGACTGACGCGGCTTTAAGAGGTCCTCTGGGGTGATGTTATGGCAGCTAGATGGTATAACTTCCCACAGGTGAAGTATATCCCCAGGGCTCCCGCTGTGTAGAAGGAAGATGGTGAATGGCGCAGTAAGGAACGAGGAAATAGGTTTGCAGTCTCTTTACCTTCTTTACTGAGAACTTCAGCAGCCACAGTCCAGAGCACCAAATCACAGGGCAGGAAGGGTCCGGCCAGCTTGGTGGCAAGTTAGGAGTCCCCTTATCCAGGTGGAAATCAAAGCCTTCCTCTTGCGCCGTGGTGTTGTAGTCCCTTACTGCCTATGGCTTCACATAAGGTCCTCACAAGTGTTCTCTCTCTGTCCCCCATATAGGATAGAACATGGCTCGTATGACTGGTGACTTGAGGCGGTTTATAGGGACTCTAGCACGCCCCAGCCTCTAAGGTTGTCACCGTGCCTCCTGGGTACTAAGGCAGACAGGGAAAGTGGAATCCAGCTGTCCTGCCGGTCTCTGATGTAAGTTGTGGAGAGCCTTACGATCCTCAGCGTTTCA
This sequence comes from Ranitomeya imitator, assembly GCF_032444005.1. NCBI lineage: Eukaryota > Metazoa > Chordata > Amphibia > Anura > Dendrobatidae > Ranitomeya > Ranitomeya imitator. Next base: position 207,547,929 of record NC_091287.1, on the reverse strand, counting down.
GCTACCGGCCTCTGCGCCTCAGAAGGAGGCAGCTTGTTCGGGCTGGTCTTCCCCTGGTATCCCTCTCCTGTGCTTTGCTCTCCTGCACGTTCACTGCAAAGTATTCGGCTTTCTGAATGTCTCTTTCCAGGAACTGCTGCACTGCGGCTACACAGCTTCGTAAACCCTCTTCTGCCTCAGACTGATCCAGTGTTTCCTGGCAAGAACTGACTGACTTTGTGAATGTGTTGCAAGTTTGTGGTACCTGGTTACAGTTATCCCTTTTTACCTTCAAGCGTAACATCACTCTCCCCGTGAGGAAAGCAATGCTACTGTGACGACCAGGACGCTGGGGCGCCACACAAACATGTTAAAGGTAAAAGTTATAAGACCATCTCCAAGCAGCTTGATGTTCCAGGGACTGCAGTTGCATAAATTATTCAGAAATGTAAGATCCATGGGACTGTATCAAACCTCCCAGGAAGTGGCCGTAGGAGGAAAATTGATGACAAATCCAAGAGACGGATAATACGAACGGTAACAAGAGAGCCCAGAAAAACTTCTAAACAGACTAAAGGTGAACTTCAAGCTCAAGGAACATCAGTGTTAGATATCAAATTCTGCTACAGATGGATCTGGATAAAATGGAAACTTGGGCCGAGAGGTGGCAGATGTGGTTTAATAATGATAAATGTAAGGTTATAGACATGGGAAGAAGGAATCAATATCACCATTACACATAACGGGAAACCACTGGGTAAATTTGACATGGAGATGGACTTGGGGATCCTCGTTAATGATAAACTTGCCTGTAGCAGCCAGTGCCAGGCAGCAGCTGCCAAGGCAAACAGGATCATGGGGTGAATCAAAAGAGGTCTGGATACACATGATGAGAGCATTATACTGCCTCTGTACAGACCATGGAGTTCTGTGTACAGTTTTGGGCACCGGTGCTCAAGAAGGATATAATGGAATTATAGTGAGTATAAAGGAGGGCAACAAAATTAATAAAGGGGACGGGGAAACTACAATAGCGAAAGATATTCGCAAAACCGGTTGTTACTTACCGGTAATAGGATTTTACAGAGTCCACGACAGCACCATACGAGAGAGGGGATCCGCCCACCTTCAGGACAGGAACCTGATGTTAAAAAGGGGAGGTCCCCCTCGTTTTCTCAGTTTGTGTTTCAGAGTATAATGGGAATCGCCGTTCAATTAGTACATGATAATCTTCATTTTAACAACACTAGGTACAATCACCACTACAGAGTAAAATTTATAATGCACACCTTCCACTAGAGTGCAGGAATCCAGTAATTAATTATGGGGGGAATGTGCGGGTGCTGTCATTGACTGTAAAATCCTATTACTGGTAAGTAACAACTGGTTTTCCTATCGCCACGACAGAACTCTACGAGAGACTTTCAGGAGACTATTCACCTGGGAGGGACCACAGCATTAAATACTGATCGTCCAACGTCTAGGCTGGAGTTGGATGATAGATCAAGCTGGTAGTGCCTATAAAAGGTGGAAGGTGATGACCAGGTTGCAGCCTTATAAATTATGTCAATGGAGACATCAGCTTTCTCCGCCCAGGATATAGCTCGAGTGGAGTGGGCCTTGATCCCTTCTGGTGGAGTTTCCCCCTTGGCTGAATAGGCAAGACATATCGCATCTTGAATCCATCTGGCGAGAGAGTTCTTTTTAACACTCGACCCCTTCCTTTAAGTCTGGAAGGAAACAAACAAAGCCCTATTCTGCCTCCAGCCTCGTGTTTTATCCAAATACTCTAACACTGATCTTCTAACGTCTAGAGTATGGAACTTATATTCTGCTGTGACCGGATTATTGTAAAAGGATGGCAAGTAGATTTCCTGGCTTCTGTGAAATTTAGGCTAGGTTCACATTGCGTTAGTGCAATCCGTTTAGATTGCGTTCGGCAATCCCGCTAGCGCAGATGCCCGATCTGCGCTAGCGAGGAACGACCCTGAACGCTGCAAGCAGCGTTCGAGGTCCGTCCGAAACTAACGGCACATCGCAGACGCATGCCAAAAATGGCATACGTTTGCGATGCGTTCGCGATCCGTTAGCACATTGCAGTCAATGGGTGAGCTAACGGATCCGTTACATAGCGTTAATTGCGACAATTGCGCCATGTAACGGAGTCCGTTAGCGGACACCCACTAACGCAATGTGAACCTAACCTTAGAAGCTACCTTTGGTAAATATGCTGGGTCTGAAAAACCATTAGAAAAGGAGGGTCTACTGATACTGCCTGGATATCACTGACCCGTCTAACGGAAGTTAAGGCTAATAATAGGGCTGGTTTTAGGGTCAGCACCTTGATTGAGGCAGAACCTAAAGGTTCAAAGGGAGGCTCTGTTAATGCATCCAATACAAGGTTCAAATCCCATGGCGGTAATCTAGCAATATGTACCGGGTCACTACGTTCACTAGCCCTAATGAATCTAGAGACCCATCTATTTCCCGCCACTTTTACTGTTATACAATGCTCCCAAAGCTGACACCTGAACTCTAAAGGGTATTTACTGACAGCCCCAATTCTTGGCCTTTCTGTAAGAATTCCAGAATTGCTGAACATGATCTGTTAGGGGATATTGATGGAACATTAGAAATTTTTTCCAGACTTCACAGTAAATTTTTAGAAGTGGCCTTCTTCTGTCTACCTAACAAGGTATTAACTAACGCCCCCGAAAATCCCATATGCTTCAGTAACTCCCTCTCAAATTCCCCACTGTCAAGTGAAAACCCTCCACCTGAGGATTACAGAATGGGCCCTGAGAAAGAAGCTTCGGGCTCGATGGCAACACCCAAGGGTCGGTTACTGACATTGCTCTGAGTAGAGAAAACCATGGCCTCTTGGGCCAGAAGGGGCAATTGGTATTACCCTTGCCCTCTCCTCCCTGATCTTCCTGAGAACCAGAGGAATCAAGCACATTGGGAGGAATGCATATGCTAGAGGAAAATCCCACCGAACCTGCAGGGAGTCTACTATGTATGGCCTGTCTGCTACCCGAAGTGATGAACACTTCCCGACCTGCCTGTTGCTCCTTGTGGCAAAAAGATCTATAATCAGGAGACCCCATAAATGGACTATCCCGTTTGAAAATTTGCCGGTTCAGTGACCATTCCCCTTGGCGTAGGGAATGATGGCGGAGATAATCTGCCTGCACATTGTGCTCCCCTCTTATGTGGAGTGCCGATAGAGAAAGGAAGCGAGTCTCGGCCAAGGCAAGAATGTCTGCTGTAGTGGACATCAGTGACTGTGATCTTGTAGCTTCCTGATTGTTGATGTAGGCTACCACTGTCATGTTGTCCCCACTGCACTCCCTTTAACAAGTGGCAAAGGTCCAGCCACCAAATTATATAGTTGAGAGTGACGGTTGACAATCTGAGTCTTCCACTTAGGTGACCCTGAAGGGTTCTGTCTGCTTTGAGAATCTCGGATTGTAACATGTAGGTGTGGGACTGAGTCCACCGAACGGCTGGTATGCACGATGTCAATGAACCTAGTAAGGACATAGCTTCCCTTAACCCCTTCATGACCCAGCCTATTTTGACCTTAAAGACCTTGCCGTTTTTTGCAATTCTGACCAGTGTCCCTTTATGAGGTAATAACTCAGGAACGCTTCAACGGATCCTAGCGGTTCTGAGATTGTTTTTTCGTGACATATTGGGCTTCATGTTAGTGGTAAATTTAGGTCAATAAATTCTGCGTTTATTTGTGATAAAAACGGAAATTTGGCGAAAATTTTGAAAATTTTGCAATTTTCACATTTTGAATTTTTATTCTGTTAAACCAGAGAGATATGTGACACAAAATAGTTAATAAATAACATTTCCCACATGTTTACTTTACATCAGCACAATTTTGGAAACAAAATTTTTTTTTGTTAGGAAGTTATAAGGGTTAAAATTTCACCAGTGATTTGTCATTTTTACAACGAAATTTACAAAACCATTTTTTTTAGGGACCACCTCACATTTGAAGTCAGTTTGAGGGGTCTATATGGCTGAAAATACCCAAAAGTGACACCATTCTAAAAACTGCACCCCTCAAGGTACTCAAAACCACATTCAAGAAGTTTATTAACCCTTCAGGTGCTTCACAGCAGCAGAAGCAACATGGAAGGAAAAAATGAACATTTAACTTTTTAGTCACAAAAATTATCTTTTAGCAACAATTTTTTTATTTTCCCAATGGTAAAAGGAGAAACTGAACCACGAAAGTTGTTGTCCAATTTGTCCTGAGTACACTGATACCTCATATGTTGGGGTGAACCACTGTTTGGGCGCATGGCAGGGCTTGGAAGGGAAGGAGCGCCATTTGACTTTTTGAATCAAAAATTGGCTCCACTCTTTAGTGGACACCATGTCACGTTTGGAAAGCCCCCGTGTGCCTAAAAATTGGAGCTCCCCCACAAGTGACCCCATTTTGGAAACTAGATGCCCCAAGGAACTTATCTAGATGCATAGTGAGCACTTTGAACCCCCAGGTGCTTCACAAATTGATCCGTAAAAATGAAAAAGTACTTTTTTTTCACAAAAAAATTCTTTTAGCCTCAATTTTTTCATTTTCACATGGGCAACAGGATAAAATGGATCCTAAAATGTGTTGGGCAATTTCTCCTGAGTACACCAATACCTCACATGTGGGGGTAAACCACTGTTTGGGCACATGGAAAGGCTCGGAAGGGAAGGAGCGCCATTTGACTTTTTGAATGAAAAATTATTTCCATCGTTAGCGGACACCATGTCGCGTTTGGATAGCTCCTGTGTGCCTAAACATTGGCGCTCCCCCACAAGTGACCCCATTTTGGAAACTAGACCCCCCAAGGAACTTATTTAGATGCCTAGTGAGCACTTTAAACCCTCAGGTGCTTCACAAATTGATCTGTAAAAATGAAAAAGTACTTTTTTTTCACAAAAAAATTATTTTCGCCTCAATTTTTTCATTTTCACATGGGCAGTAGGATAAAATGGATCATAAAATTTGTTGGGCAATTTCTCCCGAGTACGCCGATACCTCATATGTGGGGGTAAACCACTGTTTGGGCACTCGGCAGGGCTCGGAAGGGAAGGCGCGCCATTTGACTTTTTGAATGGAAAATTAGCTCCAATTGTTAGCGGACACCATGTCGCGTTTGGAGAGCCCCTGTGTGCCTAAACATTGGAGCTCCCCCACAAGTGACCCCATTTTGGAAACTAGACCCCCCAAGGAACTTATCTAGATGCATATTGAGCACTTTAAACCCCCAGGTGCTTCACAGAAGTTTATAACGCAGAGCCATGAAAATAAAAAATAATTTTTCTTTCCTCAAAAATGATTTTTTAGCCTGGAATTTCCTATTTTGCCAAGGATAATAGGAGAAATTGGACCCCAAATATTGTTGTCCAGTTTGTCCTGAGTATGCTGATACCCCATATGTGGGGGTAAACCACTGTTTGGGCGCACGGCAGGGCTCGGAAGGGATGGCATGCCATTTGGCTTTTTAAATGGAAAATTAGCTCCAATCATTAGCGGACACCATGTCACGTTTGGAGAGCCCCTGTGTGCCTAAACATTGGAGATCCCCCAGAAATGACACCATTTTGGAAACTAGACCCCCAAAGGAACTAATCTAGATGTGTGGTGAGGACTTTGAACCCCCAAGTGCTTCACAGAAGTTTATAACGCAGAGCCATGAAAATAAAAAATAAAAATTATTTTCTCAAAAATGATCTTTTAGCCTGCAATTTTTTATTTTCCCAAGGGTAACAGGAGAAATTTGACCCCAAAAGTTGTTGTCCAGTTTCTCCTGAGTACGCTGATACCCCATATGTGGGGGTAAATCACTGTTTGGGCACATGCCGGGGCTCGGAAGTGAAGTAGTGACGTTTTGAAATGCAGACTTTGATGGAATGCTCTGTGGGCGTCACGTTGCGTTTGCAGAGCCCCTGATGTGGCTTAACAGTAGAAACCCCCCACAAGTGACCCCATTTTGGAAACTAGACCCCCAAAGGAACTTATCTAGATGTGTGGTGAGCACTTTGAACCCCCAAGTGCTTCATAGAAGTTTATAATGCAGAGCCGTGAAAATAATAAATACGTTTTCTTTCCTCAAAAATAATTATTTAGCCCAGAATTTTTTTATTTTCCCAAGGGTTACAGAAGAAATTGGACCCCAAAAGTTGTTGTCCAGTTTCTCCTGAGTACGCTGATACCCCATATGTGGGGGTAAATCACTGTTTGGGCACATGCCGGGGCTCGGAAGTGAAGTAGTGACGTTTTGAAATGCAGACTTTGATGGAATGCTCTGTGGGCGTCACGTTGCGTTTGCAGAGCCCCTGATGTGGCTTAACAGTAGAAACCCCCCACAAGTGACCCCATTTTGGAAACTAGACCCCCAAAGGAACTTATCTAGATGTGTGGTGAGCACTTTGAACCCCCAAGTGCTTCATAGAAGTTTATAATGCAGAGCCGTGAAAATAATAAATACGTTTTCTTTCCTCAAAAATAATTATTTAGCCCAGAATTTTTTATTTTCCCAAGGGTTACAGAAGAAATTGGACCCCAAAAGTTGTTGTGCAGTTTCTCCTGAGTACGCTGATACCCCATATGTGGGGGTAAACCACTGTTTGGGCACATGCCGAGGCTCGGAAGTGAAGTAGTGACGTTTTGAAATGCAGACTTTGATGGAATGCTCTGTGGGCGTCACGTTGCGTTTGCAGAGCCCCTGATGTGGCTTAACAGTAGAAACCCCCCACAAGTGACCCCATTTTGGAAACTAGACCCCGAAAGGAACTTATCTAGATGTGTGGTGAGCACTTTGAACCCCCAAGCGCTTCATAGAAGTTTATAATGCAGAGCCGTGAAAATAATAAATACGTTTTCTTTCCTCAAAAATAATTATTTAGCCCAGAATTTTTTATTTTCCCAAGGGTTACAGAAGAAATTGGACCCCAAAAGTTGTTGTCCAGTTTCTCCTGAATACGCTGATACCCCATGAGTGGGGGTAAACCACTGTTTGGGCACACGTCGGGGCTCAGAAGGGAAGTAGTGACTTTTGAAATGCAGACTTTGATGGAATGGTCTACGGGTGTCACGTTGCGTTTGCAGAGCCCCTGGTGTGCCTAAACAGTAGAAACCCCCACAAGTGACCCCATTTTAGAAACTAGACCCCCCAAGGAACTTATCTAGATATGTGGTGAGCATTTTGAACCCCCAAGTGCTTCACAGACGTTTACAACGCAGAGCCGTGAAAATAAAAAATCATTTTTCTTTCCTCAAAAATTATGTTTTAGCAAGCATTTTTTTATTTTCACAAGGGTAACAGGAGAAATTGGACCCCAGTAATTGTTGCGCAGTTTGTCCTGAGTATGCTGGTACCCCATATGTGGGGGTAAACCACTGTTTGGGCACACGTCGGGGCTCGGAAGTGAGGGAGCACCATTTGACTTTTTGAATACGAGATTGGCTGGAATCAATGGTGGCGCCATGTTGCGTTTGGAGACCCCTGATGTGCCTAAACAGTGGTAACCCCTCAATTCTACCTCCAACACTAACCCCAACACACCCCTAACTCTAATCCCAACTGTAGCCATAACCCTAATCACACCCCTAACCACAACCCTAACCCCTACACACCCCTAACCCTAACCACAACCCTAATTCCAACCCTAACCCTAAGGCTATGTGCCCACGTTGCGGATTCGTGTGAGATATTTCCGCACCATTTTTGAAAAATCCGCGGGTAAAAGGCACTGCGTTTTACCTGCGGATTTTCCGCGGATTTCCAGTGTTTTTTTGTGCGGATTTCACCTGCGGATTCCTATTGAGGAACAGGTGTAAAACGCTGCGGAATCCGCACAAAGAATTGACATGCTGCGGAAAATACAACGCAGCGTTTCCGCGCGGTATTTTCCGCACCATGGGCACAGCGGATTTGGTTTTTCATATGTTTACATGGTACTGTAAACCTGATGGAACACTGCTGCGAATCCGCAGCCAAATCCGCACCGTGTGCACATAGCCTAATTCTAAAGGTATGTGCACATGCTGCGGAAAACGCTGCGGATCCGCAGCAGTTTCCCATGAGTTTACAGTTCAGTGTAAACCTATGGGAAACAAAAATCGCTGTACACATGCTGCGGAAAAACTGCACGGAAACGCAGCGGTTTACATTCCGCAGCATGTCACTTCCTTTGTGCGGATTCCGCAGCGGTTTTACAACTGCTCCAATAGAAAATCGCAGTTGTAAAACCGCAGTGAAATGCGCAGAAAAAAACGCGGTAAATCCGCCATAAATCCGCAGCGGTTTAGCACTGCGGATTTATCAAATCCGCAGCGGAAAAATCCGCAGAGGACCAGAATACGTGTGCACATACCGAAACCCTAACCCTAGCCCTAACCCTACCCCTAACCCTACCCCTAGCCCTACCCCTAGCCCTAACCCTACCCCTAACCCTACCCCTAACCCTAACCCTATTCTAACATTAGTGGAAAAAAAAAATTTCTTAATTTTTTTATTGTCCCTACCTATGGGGGTGACAAAGGGGGGGGGGGTCATTTATTATTTTTTTTATTTTGATCACTGAGATATAATCTATCTCAGTGATCAAAATGCACTTTGGAACGAATCTGCCGGCCGGCAGATTCGGCGGGCGCACTGCACATGCGCCCGCCATTTTGGAAGATGGCGGCGCCCAGGGAGAAGACGGACGGGACCCCGGCTGGATCGGTAAGTATGATGGGGTGGGGGGGACCACGGGGGGGGGGGATCGGAGCACGGGGGGGGGGATCGGAGCGCGGGAGGGGTGGAACGGAGCACGGGGGGGCTGGAATGGAGCACGGGGGGGCTGGAATGGAGCACGGGGGGGTGGAACGGAGCACCGGGGGGGGGTGGATCGGAGTGCAGGGGGGGTGATTGGAGCACGGGGGGGTGATTGGAGCACGGGGGGAGCGGACAAGAGCACGGGGGGGAGCGGAGCACTGGACGGAGGGGAGCCGGAGCAGTGTACCGGCCAGATCGGGGGGTTGCGGGGGCGATGGGTGGGGTGGGGGCACATTAGTATTTCCAGCCATGGCCGATGATATTTCAGCATCGGCCATGGCTGGATTGTAATATTTCACCCGTTATAATAGGTGAAATATTACAAATCGCTCTGATTGGCAGTTTCACTTTCAACAGCCAATCAGAGCGATCGTAGCCACGAGGGGGTGAAGCCACCCCCCCTGGGCTAAACTACCACTCCCCCTGTCCCTGCAGATCGGGTGAAATGGGAGTTAACCCTTTCACCCGGCCTGCAGGGACGCGATCTTTCCATGACGCCGCATAGGCGTCATGGGTCGGAATGGCACCGACTTTCATGACGCCTACGTGGCGTCATGGGTCGGGAAGGGGTTAATGTTAGATTTGGATCCCTTCTTACTGCCATGACCTTGTGAATTATGTTTAGCTTTTTGTCCTCTGGCAGGAAACACAGTTGAGCTTTGGAGTCCAGAAGGATGCTGAGGAAAGTCTGATGAGTTGAGGGTCTTAGCTTTGACTTCTTTAAATTGATCAACCAACCAAGGCCCTGCAGGGATGATATTATACAGTTTAGACGGGCTCGACATTGGATGACTGATTTTCCCACTACCAGGAAATCATCCAAGTAGGGTATGACCAGGGTATCCCGTTCTCGGGGATGGGCCATTACCTCAGCAATTACTTTAGTAAATACCCTTGGTGCCATAGACAGCCCAAACGGCATCGCCGTAAACGGAAAATGTCTGACCTGATCGTTTAGTCGAACCGCCAGTCTGAGGTATCCTGAGGTGATCCTTGTAAATAGGCAGATGGCAGTAAGGATCTTTTAGATCCAGCACTGTCATGTAACACCAGGGAAATAGAACTTTAGTTGCAGATCTAATGGATTCCATTTTAAAAGGTATGATATTGTAGAAATGTATTCAATTTCCTCCAGTTTATGATGGTTCTAAAGGAACCATCAGGCTTGGAAATTATAAATAAGGGAGAATAAAATCCCCTGCCCTCTTGATCTTTAGGGACTTCTACAATTACTTCTTTTTCCCTCAACTGCCGAATCTCTATTTTTAGGGCCTGCTGCTGATCTGGAGAATTTAAAGTTGTTAATACAAATAAATTCGGAGGCACACTCCGAAATTCCAATTTCAGCTCGGACGCAATTATCCTCAAGATCCAAGTATTGGACGTTATCTTGGCCCATTGGTCAAAAAAATGATTTAATCTGCCCCCCACTGGGAGGACCGTCTTATCGATAGTTGCGTCTACGTCTTGACGTTGATGCGCCACTGAAGTATGCACCTTTCTTCTTTGGCTCTGCCGGTTCCCAATCCCGGTCTGAATAAGTCTCCTAGAAAGGTATCCGTTTCCTGAAGGCGTTTCTGAAAGTAGGATTAAATAATTTAGGAAATCCTTTCTTTCTATCTTCTGCCTTTGCAAGGATATCGTCCTGCATGGGGCCAAATAAGTACTCACCCCTGCATGGAATTGCACATAGCATTGCTCTAGCTTGAGCATCTCACCTCCAGCTTTTAAAGGGAACCTGTCACCTGAATTTGGCGGGACTGGTTTTGGGTCATATGGGCGGAGTTTTCGGGTGTTTGATTCACCCTTTCCTTACCCGCTGGCTGCATGCTGGCCAAAATATTGGATTAAAGTTCATTCTCTGTCCTCCGTCGTACACGCCTGCGCAAGGCAAGATTGCCTTGTGCAGGCGTGTACTACGGATGACAGAGAATGAACTTCAATCCCATATTTCGGCCAGCATGCAGCCAGCGGGTAAGGAAAGGCTTAATCAAACACCCGAAAACTCCGCCCATATGACCCAAAACCAGTCCCGCCAAATTCAGGTGACAGGTTCCCTTTAAGCCAGAGTGCACGTTGGGCAGCGTTTGAGAGACCCGCACATCTGGCCGCCAGTTTTAAAGAGTCTACTGACGCGTCCGCCAGATACACCACTCCTTCACGGATTTGAAAAAGAGAGAATCAAGTAACTTGTCTCTAGGAATCTTGGCCTTTAGCTGCTCTTCCAGCTGACCCACCCAAACCATAACGGATCTGGCAGTGCAGGTGCTAGCAATTGCCGGTTTAAAGGCTCCGGCCGACAACTCGAAAACCTTCTTTAAGAACATATCAGCCTTCCTGTCGGATGGATCTTTAAGGCGGCCTGCATCCTCCAGCGGTAGAGTGGTTGATTTTGATGTGGAAGCAACAGCTGTATCCACCTTAGGGATCTTTACCCACTCAGCTAGCACCTCGTCATCAAAAGGGTATCTCCTTTTTGCGGATGATTGCAGGAAACCCTTATCCTGTTTGTCCCATTCACGTTTAACAAGATCTTTAACTATCATTAACCGGAAATGACTTGCGATTCTTCTGACAGACCCGCAAACATGATGTCCTGGGTTGATTTGGATTCTTTATTATCTGCAACCCCCATGGTGGTGCGTAGTGCTTTATCTAACATGTTCATATTTTCTACAGGGAAACATTGTCTACCTTCCTCGACCGAGGAAGATAGCGATGAGGATTCTGAACATTCATCCCGCTGTTCTCCTATAGATGGGCTGGATTCTGAACTTAACCCCATACTAGCTTTTCCATGACGTCTGCTTTTAAAGGGAAGGCTTAATCTCTTCCCTGATAACAGCTCTTAAATCAAATGTACGGAGGGGAGCCTCTTCTTCTAGGGCCTGGCATATACAAGCCGGGAAAAGCTTTTTTATATAGCTGTCCGGCAAAAGTGCTGTGCATAAAGCACACTGCTTGTGTTTAGTTTTAGCTGTTTTTTTAACCTAAAACAAAGCACAAAAATGGGAAAATTCAGCTACACTAGGTGCACATCAAACACTCACCACAGAAAGCTGTTTAGTGGAGTACCGTTTCCGGAGGAGGAGATTCGCTGCGTGACATTGGGGCACTCGAGTGCTGCCGCCCCCGTACCACTTCGATGCCACTTCTAGAGCGGCTGCTACCGCTGCTTTTCCTGTGCTGCTCAGGCACTTCCGACACCTGTAGGTGCTCTGTATCCCCCACAGAGGACATCTTGCTGCACGCTTTCCACAGCGCTGGCACCATCCTAAGAAGGCTAGGCAATGCCTCCTCCCCCGGAAGTACCTGGATCAGCTTCCGGGTCACGGGCGCTTTGCTTTCCACGCCGCTACTCCTGGATGAACGCAAGGATCCACCTGCCCTGCGCCCGCATGACCCAGGGCGGCCTTCCCCGGACCCTGGGATCGCGACATCCATGGCTCCAGCTGAGGAGGGGTCTGCATGCAGAGCACCCCCGACACTGCCGTTCCCTCAGACACCGCGCAGAGGCTGTTGGACCCGGGTAAGTTCTACCTGTCAGTTCCCATCTAGGACAGGAACCCAAAACTGAGGAGGCGAGGGGGACCGCCCCTTTTTAACCTGTAGGCTCCTGTCCTGATGGTGGGCAGATCCCCTCTCTTGTAGGGTGCTGTTGTCTAGAAAAAGATGACTGAGGGGCGATTTAATAGCCAAGTATAAGTATATAAGGAAACAATACAAATAACTCTCCGAGGATCTGTTTCTACCAAGGAAGGTGACGGTCACAAGGGGGCATTCTCTGCGTCTGGAGGAAAGGTTTTTTCACCAACATAGAAGAGGATTCTTTACTGTTAAGGCAGTGAGAATCTGTAATTCCTTGCCTGAGGAGGCGGAGATGGTGAACTCAGTTGAGGGGTTCAAGAGAGGTCTGGATGTCTTCCTGGATCGTAACAAAATTGTAACTTACAGTTATTAGGTTCTTTAGTAGGACATAGATCTGGGGATTTATTCTGACGGAAAATAGGCTGAACTGGATGGACAAATGTCTTTTTTCGGCCTTGCTAGCTATGTTACTATGTTACCATCCATCATTGTATGAGCTAAAGTGGACTTCATGGGAGACGACCAAGGAGAATACCATCTTTGAAATAAAATCATAAAAAAGGCAGACTGGAATTTGCCAAACTACATGTTGACAAGTCACAAAGCTTCTGGGAGAATGTCCTATGAACAGATGAGACAAAAATGGAACTTTTTGGCAAGGCACATTAGCTCTATGTTCACAGACGGAAAAATGAAGCATATCAAGAAAAGAACACTGTTCCTACTGTGAAACATGTAGGAGGCTCTGCTATGTTCTGGGGCTGCTTTGCAGCATCTAGCACAGGGTGTCTAGAATCTGTGCAGGGTACAATGAAATCTCAAGACTATCAAGGGATTCTAGAGAGAAATATGCTGCCCCCAGTGTGAGAAAGCTTGGTCTAAATCGCAGGTCATGTGTGTTGCAACAGGATAATGACCCAAAACACACTGCTAAAATCACCCAAGAACGGCTAAGAGGAAAACATTGGACTATTCTGAAGTGGCCTTCCATGAGCCCTGACCTAAATCCAATTGATCATCTTTGGAAAGAGCTGAAACATGCTGTCTGGAAAAGGTAACCTTCAAAACTTGAGACAACTGGAGCAGTTTGCTCTTGAGGAGTGAGCCAAAATACCTGTCGTGAGGTGCAGAAGTTTCATTGACAGTTACAGGAATCGATTGATTGCAGTGATTGCCTCAGAAAATTGTGCAACAAAATAATAAGTTAAGGAAACCATCATTTCTGTCCAGGCCAATTTCAGGTTTTTTTTTTTTAAATTCTGTGCAAGTATAGTTGAAAAGCAATGTCTGACTTTCATTAGTTCATTTTCATAGATTTTTTTCCTTTATTATTACTTTTGTCAGATTCAAGTTATTTCTGCGACTATTGTGTGTTTTACTGTCATTAAACGAGGGGTACCAACAATTTTGATCACATGTATGAATTTACTGAAGCAACAATATTAAATGGCTGTAAAAGTATACATTTGTTTATCAAGTAATGCCTCAACTTAAACATAGGGCAAACATATATGGTAGATAAAAAAATTTGTATGAAAGATACTTACGATAAATCCTTAAAATCTGAAAACACATACATGTGCCTAAAACTATCAATTGCTATTACTGGGCAATCTGCAGGAGTTTTCTGAATGTGCAAAAGAGGATGTCTAAACTTATCACAGTCTGCATGAAGAAAGTTTATCGATCCTGGAAAAAAGGAGAAAGTTGTAAGCCTTTAAATTAAATTAAAAAAGAAAAAGAAATTTGTGTAGTAAAATGTGTTTTTTTCATTTCATCTTGAAAAGTTCAACTTTACATTTGAGTGTAAGAACAAAAAAAGCAAATATACCGTATTTTTCACTTTGTAAGATGCAGTTTTCCCCCCAAACTTGGGGGGAAAATGGGGGTGCGTCTTAGAAAGCAAACACGCCTTACCGAGATCGTGGGTGCAGGACGCAGGCTGGGATGAGGGGGTGTCCGGCGGTTGCTGGCCTGTGCTGCGGGGGGCCTTCGATGCCCAGCGGTGCTGCGTGGGTGTCCGGCGCTGCCGACCTTTTGCGGCAGGCCAGAGCCCCAGCACTTCCACGGTTCCATGTGCTGTGATCTCCAGTAATATGGCTGCCGCCGGGCGCGACATGCGCAGATGGTGATCTCAGGATCAAGATCTCGAGAGATGAGATTTCAGCGCGTGGACACCCACGCAGCACTGCTGGGCACTGGAAGCCCCCCTCAGCACAGGCCAGCAACCTCCGGGCAACCGTAGACACCCCTGCAGCAGCGTGCCGCACATCAGAACATCCCCTCATCCCAGCCTGCGGCATCACCCCACTCCTGCCTCCTCCAGCAGCGACCCTGCATCTCGCTTCACTACAGCCACCACCCCCGGTAAACAATAAGATGCAAGGATTATAAGAAGCACCACCATTTTATTAAAAAAATATTTTTTTCTTATTTTTCTTCCCAAAATTTGGGGTGCGTCTTATGATCTGAAAAATGTGTTGCGACTTGCACAAATTTTGGTTTTCACATAGACTGCTGCTTTAGTGGCAATCACATGAAATGCACAATATGCATTTTTCAGTCCACATGGCTGCATGAGGGCTTGCGTATTTGTTGAACGAGTTGTACTTTTGAAAAAAATCATTTTTTGTCAAGGGATGCACTGGAAAGCGAGAAAACATTTTGAGAGCGATGAAATTGCAAATAAAAGTGCATTTCCAATTTTTTTTTTATTTACTATATGGTAAAACTGATCTGGCAATATGACACTACAGGTCTGTATGAGTACCCAGATACCAAACATGTATTTTTTTTTTACTTAACCCCTTCATGACCCAGCCTATTTTGACCTTAATGACCTGGCCGTTTTTTGCAATTCTGACCAGAGTCCCTTTATGAGGTAATAACTCAGGAACGCTTCAACGAATCCTAGCGGTTCTGAGATTGTTTTTTCGTGACATATTGGGCTTCATGTTAGTGGTAAATTTAGGCCGATAATTTTTGCGTTTATTTGTGAAAAAAATGGAAATTTGGCTAAAATTTTGAAAATTTCACAATTTTCAAATTTTGAATTTTTATTCTATTAAACGAGAGTTATGTGACACAAAATAGTTAATAAATAACATTACCCACATGTCTACTTTACATCAGCGCAATTTTGGAAACAAAATTTTTTTTTGCTAGGAAGTTATAAGGGTTAAAAGTTGACCAGAGATTTCTCATTTTTACAGCAAAATTTACAACACCATTTTTTTTTAGGGACCACCTCACATTTGAAGTCAGTTTGAGGGGTCTATATGGCTGAAAATACCCAAAAGTGACACCATGCTAAAAACTGCACCCCTCAAGGTGCTCAAAACCACATTCAAGAAGTTTATTAACCCTTCAGGTGCTTCACAGCAGAAGAAACTTGGAAGGAAAAAATGATCTTTTAACTTTTTAGTCACAAAAATGATCTTTTAGCAACAATTTTTTTATTTTCCCAAGGGTAAAAAGAGAAACTGGACACCAAAAGTTGTTGTCCAGTTTGTCCTGAGTACTGTTTGGGCACACGTCGGGACTCAGAAGGGATGTAGTGACGTTTTGGAATGCAGACTTTGATGGAATGGTCTGCGGGCGGCACGTTGCATTTGCAGAGCCCCTGATGTGCCTAAACAGTAGAAACCCCCCACAAGTGACCCCATTTTGGAAACTAGACCCCCCAAGGAACTTATCTAGATATGTGGTGAGCACTTTGAACCCCCAAGTGCTTCACAGAAGTTTACAACGCAGACCCGTGAAAATAAAAAAATAATTTTTCTTTCCTCAAAAATGATGTTTTAGCAAGCAGTTTTTATTTTCACAAGGGTAGCAGGAGAAATTGGACCCCAATAGTTGTTGCCCAGTTTGTCCCGAGTATGCTGGTACCCCATATGTGGGGGTAAACCACTGTTTTGGCGTACGTTGGGGCTCGGAAGGGAGGGAGCACCATTTGACTTTTTGAACGCAAGATTGGCTGGAATTAATGGTGGCGCCATGTTGCGTTTGGAGACCCCTGATGTGCCTAAACAGTGGAAACCACTCAATTCTAACTCCAACACTAACCACAACACACCCCTAACCCTAATCTCAACTCTAGCCATAACCCTAATCACAACCCTAACCCCAACACACCCCTAACCACAGCCCTAACCCCAACACACCCCTAACCCTAATCCCAACCCTAAACATAATCCTAACCCTAACCCCAACACACCCCTAATCACAACCCTAACCCCAACACACCCCTAACCATAACCCTAACCACAAGCCTAATCTTAACCCTATTTCCAGCCCTAGCCCTAATTCCAACCCTAAGGCTATGTGCCAACGTTGCGGATTCGTGTGAGATTTTTCCGCACCATTTTTGAAAAATCCGCGGGTAAAAGGCACTGCGTTTTACCTGCGGATTTACCGTGGATTTCCAGTGTTTTTTATTTCACCTGCAGATTCCTATTGAGGAACAGGTGTAAAACGCTGCGGAATCCGCACAAAGAATTGACATGCTGCGGAAAATACAATACAGCGTTCCCGCGCGGTATTTTCCGCACCATGGGCACAGCGGATTTGGTTTTCCATAGGTTTACATGGAACTGTAAAGCTGATGGAAAACTGCTACGAATCCGCAGCTAAATCCACACCGTGTGCACATAGCCTAATTCTAAGGGTATGTGCACACGATGCGGAAAACGCTGCGGATCCACAGCGTTTCCGCCGCTGCGGGTCCGCAGCAGTTTCCCATGAGTTTGCAAAAAACGCTGCGCACATGCTGCGGAAAAAACTGTGCGCAAACGCAGCAGTTTACATTCCGCACATTTCACTTCTTTCTGCGGATTCCGCAACGGTTTTACAACTGCTCCAATAGAAAACCGCAGTGAAATCCGCCGAAAAACCGCGGTATATCCGCGATAAATCCGTAGCGGTTTTGCACTGCGGATTTATAAAAACCGCTGCGGAAAAATCCGCAGAGGACCAGAATACGTGTGCACATTCCCTAACCCTAACCCTAGTTCTAACTGTAGTGTAAAAAAAAATATTTTTTTTTCTTTATTTTATTATTGTCCCTACCTATGGGGGTAATAAAGGGGGGGGGGGTTCATTTACTTTTTTTTTTATTTTGATCACTGTGATAAAACCTAGAGCAAGGGGGGAGTGACATCGGAGCACGGGGGCAGCGGACAGGAGGACGGGGGAGCGGAGCACAGGACGGAGGGGAGCGGAACATACATCGGAGGGCTGGGGGGGCGATCGGTGGGGTGGGGCACATGAGTGTTTCCAGCCATGGCCGATGGTATTGCAGCATCGGCCATGGCTGGATTGTAATATTTCACCAGTTTTTTAGGTGAAATATTACAAATCGCTCCGATTGGCAGTTTTACTTTCAACAGCCAATCAGAGCGATCGTAGCCACGGGGGGGTGAAGCCACCCCTCCTGGGCTAAAGTACCACTCCCCCTGTCCCTTTTACCCGATCTGCAGGGATGCGATCTTTGCATGACGCCACATAGGCGTCATGGGTCGGATTGGCACTGACTTTCATGACGCCTACGTGGCGTCATGGGTCGGGAAGGGGTTAAATTGTGAAAAAAATCTAGAAATTTGTAAGAAAAAAAAATAGCCATTTTCTGTGACCTGTAATGTTTTCATCTTTCGGAACATGGGGCTTATTTTTTACACCCTGAGCAGATGTTTTTACAGATCCAATTTTGGGGTAGATGCAATGTTTTGATCACTTCTTGTTGCATTTTATTGCAATGTTGTGGTGGTCAAAAAACGTACCATATTTTTCGGACTATAAGACCAACCTATGTTTTAGAGGTGGAAAATAGGGAAAAAAATATTTAAAGCAAACAAAATGTGGTAAAATATTTAATAACATACTCTCATATGTGGTGTTATTATATATAATAGTATGTTATGTTGGAAGCTACAAGTAGAAGATGGTGCTGGGGGACAAGTGTGGTGTCTGTAAAGTACTATATGAAGACGCTGGAGGGCGAGTAAGAATGGGGGCACAGGGCTTATATTTAAAGCACCACTTTAGCACTGAAAAATAACACTGAAGTGTGGCTTTAAGATCCCATGGGAGAACTGTAACTCCCAGCATGTCCTGCAGATCCTATTGCATGCTGGGAGTTATAGTTCCACCACAGGAGTGGCAGAGTGCTTTTTGTATGTTGTAAAGATTAACCCTTTAATTAATTCTTAGTTGTTCAGGCTGTGCAGGTCCCGCAGCCAGCCAACCACACTGTGGTGAGGTAAAGAGCTGGAGCTTCCAATGATCGCACAAGCCATCCCTCTTACTGCCTCTCCACAGGTCACAAGAGAAAGCTTGCAGATTCTAGTGCCATGTCTGAAGAACCTGTGATGACGACATAAAGGGAGGGCTCTATGCTGTCATGTGATGCTCCAGCCCGCCATCTTCATGACCTCACACAGGTCCTATGCCGAAGCACTCAGCATACAGAACAGCTCTCTCCTCTGGCATCCTGCTCCTGCCCCCTCCTCCACCAGACACACTGGTGGCAGGAAAATGTCCCCGCTGCAGGAATCTGGCGCTGGGGAAATTAAGTAGGTCCGCTGTAAAAGTGAATATTCATTTGCTGCTCACCAATCATTGCTCATCACTGACAGGTGGGTGGGGAAGCTGCTAATGAATATTCCTTAACTTTAAGCATCGGGACCACGTAAATCCAAAGTGCCGGATTGCTGCAGCGGGGACATTTTCCTGCCTCCTGGGAGTTGGATCTCAGTGCGATCCCACTCCGCCGATGCCTCTTCCCCACGTTACATCCGTACCATTCCATCCGTTCCAAAGACATACTGATAGGAATTCTAGATTGTGAGCCCAATCGGGGACAGTGATGATAATGTGTGCAAACTGTAAAGCGCTGCGGAATATGTTAGCGCTATATAAAAATAAAGATTATTAAAATAAAGATTATTACCATAGGACGCACCCCACACTTTCCTCCCAAATATGGAGGAAAAAAACTGTGCCTTATGGTCTGAAAAATACGATAATTCTTGCAGTTTGATTTTTTTTCTCTGTACGTTTATTATTTGGATTTCACAAGAGGATCAGGACACGCACGTTGGTCTTCAACAGACCCCCAGCTGACATGGAAACCATGAGCGGAGCTCCACTCCATCCATGGTTGTTTATGGATTCAATCAGCCATCATGTGCTGGGAAAAATGATGTCTCTGTATGTGAGCCCGCACCAAACCCAGGGATATTACTTGATGTACAAGCAAGTCAAATGTAGTGAAAGGATTAAAAGGGTTTTTTTGGGTCAAAATCTGCCTTCATCTACTAAAGGGAATCCATCAGCAGGTTTCTGCTATGAAATCTGACAGCTGCATAAAGTAAGGACAGAAACTGTGATTCCAGCAATGTATTACTTTGTTTACCATGCACTTCTCACCTTCCTGAAAAACCTCAGCCTATCTTGCCCAAACACACTGCACAAAAAAACTTCATACACTTCCAAAAACTACTTGCTTGTTATCTTCCTACTCCTACTGATTTCGGGGGACATCTCCCTCAACCGCTACCCTACCTCATACCAAAACCATACTAACCTTATTAATATTACTTGCACTCCCTCATCTCTCTCTTTCAATTGTGCCCTTTGGAATCCACATTCTGTATGTAACAAGCTTCCTTTCCTGAACAACTACTTTGTGAACAACTCTCTGAATCTGCTGGCCCTCACTGAAACCTGGATCCAGGACTGTGACACTGTCTCCCCTTGCTGCCATTTCCCATGGTGGCTTACAATTCTCCCATTCCCCGAGACCCACAAACAGACCTGGTGGTGGAGTCGGCATACTCTTGTGCTCACAATGCACATTCCAGGTTATACCCACAGTTCCATCGCTCTCATTCCCTTCTTTTGAGGTCCACACCATCAGGCTCTTCCGTCCCCTCTACCTCAAGAGTAGCGGTCATATACCAGCCCCCAGGCTCACCCACCCACTTCCTGGACCATTTCTCTGCCTGGATGCCACACTTCATGTCCTCAGGACTCCCAACCCTTATCCTGGGAGACTTCAACATCCCCATTAACAGCCCCACTTCCACATCTGCATCCCAGCTTCTATCACTAACCACTTCTCTAGACTCACAACCCACAGCTCTCAACCTCTGAAACACACAAAGACGGTAACAACCTGGACCTGGTCTTTGTCTGGCTCTGTTCAATCTCCTACCTAGATAACTCACCGCTTCCCCTCTCTGACCACAACATTCTATCCTTCACACTCACAATTCTTCACCCACCCCAGCACTCTCCTACCTACCACACATTCAGAAATCTACATGCCATTAACCCTCAGACACTTTCAGACTCCTTACACTCATCATTGTCCCCAATCTCTTCTTTTTACTGTCCTGATCTGGCTGTACATCACTCACTACAATGACACTCTTTGAAGCACCCTTGACCAAGTAGCTCCACTCACCCTCAGAACCTCCAAACACAGAGTAAAACATCCCTGGCTCACATCGCAAACCCGATTTCTCCAGAGATGCTCTAGGAGTGCTGAACGCTTATGGAGGAAAACTCACACACCAGAAGACTTCATACACTTCAAATTTATGTTAAGGACCTTTAACTCTGCCCTTCACCTCGACAAACAGACCTACTACACCACCCTGATCTCCTCACTATCCAACAACCCCAAGAAACTTTTTAACACCTTTCACTCCCTCCTCAGGCCAAAAGTACAAGAACCTATCACAGACATTTGTGCTGATGACCTGGCTTCCCACTTTATAGAGAAAATAGACAATATCCGTCAGGAAATCCGCTCCCAGACACCAAGTGCAATGACTCCCATCCCTCCCTGCATCTCCCCTGGCTCACTCTCCACATTCGATCCAATCACAGAAGATGTAGTCTCCAAGCTCCTCTCCTCGTCCAACTACATGCACCACCAACCCCCCTTCCCTCACACCTCCTCCAGTCTCTCTCTCCAGTCGTCACAACTCACCTAACTACAATCTTTAATCTCTCCCTCTCCTCTGGCATTTTCCTTTCTTCCTTCAAACACTATCATTACTCCATTCCTAAAAATACCTACAGACCGGTCTCCAATCTCCCCTTCATGTCAAAACTCTTGGAGCGCCAGACCTACTCCCGCCTGACCCGTTACTTTTCCACTCATTCCCTCCTAGACCCTTCACAGTCCGGTTTCCGCCCCCTACATTCGACAGAAACTGCACTCATCAAGGTGACCAATGACCTTCTGACAGCAAAATGTAACGGTGACCACTCTCTGCTCATTCTCCTCGACCTTTCTGCAGCTTTCGACACTGTTGACCACTCTCTCCTACTCTCTAAGCTCCAGTCACTTGGCATTAAGGACACTGCTCTCTCCTGGTTCTCCTCCTACCTTTCTGACTGCTCCTTCAGTGTTCTGTTCTCTGGCTCCACTTCATCTCCTCTTCCTCTCATTGTTGGGGTACCTCAAGGCTCAGTCCTTGGCCCCCTTCTCTTCTCCCTCTACACAGCCCCAATTGGACAGACCATCAGCAGATTTGGCTTTCAGTACCATCTTTATGCTGATGACACAACTATACACGTCATCCCCTGACCCTACCCCCGCTGTACTACAGAAAGCCACTGACTGTGTCTGCAGTCTCCAACATCATGTCCGCTCTCTATCTGAAACTCAACCTCTCCAAAACTGAACTTCTTCTGCTCCCACCATCTACTAACCTCCCTAAATCTGACATTTCCCTCTCTGTGGGTGGCACCATAATAACACCCCGGCAGCAGGCACGCTGTCTGGGTGTTATGTTTGACTCAGATCTCTCTTTCACCTCCCACATACAATCTCTTGCCCGCTCGTGCCGCTTACATCTAAAGAACATCTCTAGAATTCGTCCTTTTCTTACCATGGAGACAACAAAAACCCTCACTGTTGCCCAGATCCACTCCTGCCTGGACTACTGCAACGCTATTAATTGGCCTCCCCCTCACTCGACTTTCCCCTCTCCAGTCCATCCTTAATGCGGCAGCCAGGGTTGTCCATCTGGCTAATCGTTACTCAGATGCATCCGCTCTTCGCCAGTCATTACACTGGCTGCCCATTCATTACAGGATATAATTCAAAGTACTTGTTCTCACCCACAAAGGTCTCCACAGTGCGGCACCCCCATACATCTCCTTCCTCATTTCGGTCTATCAGCCTAGCCGACTGATGCGCTCTGCAAATGACTTTCGGCTAACCTCTGCACTTATCCGTACCTCCCACTCCCGACTCCAAGACTTCTCCCGCGCTGCGACAATCCTCTGGAATGCTCTACCCCAAGACATTAGGACCATCCACAACTTGCATAGTTTTAGGCGCTCGCTCAAAACACATTTGTTCAGAGGGGCCTACCACGTTCACTAATCAAAGTCATTTCATGTTTGTGTGTAGCCCATTCACTATCTCCATCTACCCCCCACCCCCTGAAGATGGCTGTAAATACACACCTGTACTTTGTATCTCCCCCACCTCATTGTAGATTGTAAGCTCTCACGAGCAGGGTTGTCTTATTTAGCTTTATTGTATTGTTAACGTTGTTACCTATGACTGTTGTGTTTGAAACTGTTAAACTGTAAAGCGCTGCGGAATATGTTGGTGCTATATAAATAAAGATTATTATTATTATTACTAGATACAACAGTTATGATAGAATCAAGGTTTTCTCTATTGCAGATTTAGTAGAATGTTGAACCCTGTTTAACCTCTCCCAAAATATCACAGATCAGCAGCTTTCTGTGTGCATTATATAGTTACAGAAAGCTGCTAAACAGTCATGTTTTCCTATATTTAACACTAAAAACGCATGCGTTTTTTTTGTATGCGTTTGGCCGCGTTTGACGACGCATGGGTTTTTTCGCTGCTTGCGCAGAAATGCAACAATGTAGTAATTTCTAGAGGCATTTATTTGCTGCCAGGAAACGCATGCGTTCGATTGCACACGGTTTGCGTAAAAAAAAAAGCATTGCTGTCTATGTAAATGCATGCGTTTTTAAGCACATGCGTTTGGTTGCGTTTTTTAACGCATGCGTTTCAATAGAGAAAAACAAGTCTAGACACTGATAAGCCACCCCCCACCATCAAGGTGATAAAGGGATCCAATCCCTAACCCTAACCCTAGGGATCCAATCCCTAACCCTAACCCTAGGGATCCAATCCCTAACCCTAGGATCCAATCCCTAACCCTAGGGATCCAATCCCTAGCCCTAAACCTAGCCCTAACCCTAGGGATCCAATCCCTAACCCTAGCCCTAACCCTAGGGATCCAATCCCTAAACCTAGCCCTACCCCTAATGGGAAAATGGAAATAAATAAATTTTTTTAATTTTTCCCTAACTAAGGAGTTGATGAAGGGGGTTTGCTTTCTATTTATAAGGGGTTTTTCTAGTGGATTTTTATGATTGGCAGCTGTCACTCACTGAAAGACGCTTTTTATTCCAAAAAATATTTGTTGCGTTACCACATTTTGAGAGTTACAATTTTTCCATATTTTGGTCCACAGAGTCATGTGAGGTCTTGTTTTTTGCGGGACGAGATGACATTTTTATTGGTAACATTATCGGGCGTGACATTTTTGATTGCTTTTTATTACGATTTTTGTGAAGCAGAATGAACAAAAACCAGCTTGTGAAATTTCTCATCATGCGTACCAAAAGCGCAAACGCAGGAAAAAACGCATGTAAACGCGTACAAACGCAGCGTTTTTTTAACCGCATGAGTCAACGCATGCGTCTAAAAAACGCAGTGTTTGTACGCGTTTACATGCGTTTTTTCCACCACTTGCGGATGCGTTTAAAATGCTGCAGATTTAAACGCAAATGTGAAACCAGCCTTAGAACGACCCCAAATGCTGACAAAACACATCAAATGATTGACACACCAGGAAAGTGGCCTCACTTCATCCACATTACAAATTGCAGCATGTAACTTCAGCATTCAGCCAGGCATGAGGTATTGGGGTCTGGGGCAGCATTTACAGCTTTCCAATGAAGGTCACAGTAAGACGAGGTGGGTGAGGGATCGGTGTAGGGCCCCTTTGCTGGGAGCCCTGATACCACATGCAACAGCTCAACCTGCTTTCATGCTGAGCCAGACTCAGGTGGTACAAATATCAGTTTTGTAGACTACCATAGTCAGCAAAAATTTAAGGATAGCAACACGGGTAGTTGATGCAAGGAAGTGGAGGCCTGACGGGCTGGGAAGACTACTGCTACTGGCAACATGCATGAAGGAGACCTAACCAGGAGTCTACACATTTCCCAAAATTATTTGCAGATACTACCAAAGTGGCATCAATCAGGGCCGGCGTCAGCACCCGGCACAGCGGGCAAATGCCGGGGCCTTGGGAAGAAAGGGGGGCCCACTAGCAGCTGGGAGAGCAGAGCAGGAGATAACATGCTCTCTCCGCCCACAAAGTCACTGCTGGCTGCGTTCTCTTAACCCCTATGTGCCAGCTCTGACACAAGCATCTTCTCACTCAGTCAGTGCAGCCAGGCAGGCACACATAGGGGTTAAGAGAAGGCAGCCAGCGTGACTGTTTGTGGGCGGAGAGAGCACTTCTCTGCTCTGGCCCCTGGCTGGCTGCAGACAGTGCTGCTGAGCTGAACTTATCAGGAAGATTCCGGAGGAGCTAGTCCTACCAGAGTGCAAAGGTATCCAGCAATAATTGCAGTTGGTCCTGTGGCTCAGTCTGCTGCTGTCTGTCTCTGCTGCCTAAAAATGTGGGTGATGTCTGGAGGAGCAGCTGGTGGGGTGCAGCCTGCAGCCACCCAGCTCTCCCAGAACCCCAGAATACATGCATGCTGCACCAAACCTGCACCAGTGGGGTAGGAAGAAGCTTAACCCCTTCCCATCTGTATGAAGGTTATTGCTAAACCTTAAATATAACAATCTGACCCGCATTAATGGGGTTAACCAGATGCCAGGAGGAAGGGGAGCTGCTGCCATGTGGGCTGTAGGTTGGGGCCCAGTGGCCCCAGGCTGGTGACTGGAGGGACTCTGCCCAGTGCCGGCATGTGGGTGATTTCTGCTCCGGAGTCTCAGCTTCTCTCCTCCAGGTCACACTGTGCAGTCACAGCAACATTGGTTGTGTCTGTCCAGGTCCCAGCAGCTGCCACTGCTCCCACCAAGGACATGGCATCACTTAACCCTTCCCCTGCAGCCACCTGCAACAAATCCACATTATTCCTTGATTAAATCAGGTTCCAACCCAATAGAAGAGCAGACATTTCCTGCTGCCATTAGGGTCCGGGAGGGGGTGACATTGGCTGCCCTGCTACTCTGTAGTGGGGGGTGACAAGTGTAACATGGGGTAACGATGAAGGAGAAATGCACAGGATAATAGTGAGAGCGACAGAGGGCAGTGTATGGTATGGAGCAGTCATGGGTGGGCTGCTGGATCCCCCCATACTGTACATGATTGCTCGGGACAGGGAGGCGTTTAATGAGCTTCTAATGACGGGGCACTAATTGGGTCATTAGGGTTTGTGGAAAGGATTCAGCATCAGGTCCCTCATTAATGCCCGAGCGATGTTACTTTGCAGCACAGATCTGTTAGGGCCGCAAAACCAAACAACGTTGTTTATGTAGAAAAGTCTTTGTTTCATAGAAAAACTCAAAACAGAAAAGATTTTCTGATACAACAACGCCCTGCTCACGACACTGCACAGCACCTCTCCTGTATATATACACTGCACAGCACCTTTCCCCCTGTATATATACACTGCACAGCACCTTTCCTCCTGTATGTATACATTGCACAGCACCTCTCCTGTATATATACACTGCACAGCACCTTTTCTCCTGTATATATACACTGCACAGTACCACTCCTCCTGTCCTGTATATATACACTGCAGAATTTACAATAGCTGTCACTCATGTAAGAAGTGAAATCTGGCATTGTACTATACATTTCTCTGCCATATCTGTGCATCATAAATCGGGTATGTGTTAAAGGGGGGGGGGGCCCACTGAGACTCTTTCGCCCGGGGCCCTCAAAAACCTGGAGCCGGCCCTGGCATCAATTTCACCACTGTAGAAATAGGAGAATAGGGACTGACAGGTCTTTCACTACACCCAATCCAAGAACATAACTGTAGAAGAAATCCGTGCTTATCCGATAGATACCTAATAGATCTAATGTAATGACATACAGATCTGTTTCAGAATATCAGCTGCTGCAGATCCACGGGTACGTAGACGACCGAATCAGATATGAAGAGGTAGGTGGTTTGTGGAAGTAATCCTCGCTGCCGATTAAAATGCAGGACCAAAGATATCCAAATGAAGGAAAGTGGTTTTTCAAGGTGTTTCGAAGTTCAAGTGACCTCTTCCTCAGGAACACAACCACATGTATACAAGGACAGGTAGAAATGGCTATACAAATAGAAAAAAAATTCAAATCTGGAACAAAAAAAACCCATATGACAGATGGTGTCAGGGTTCATAGTATTTACAGTACATATAGTATAACACATGATCTGTATAAAAATTGAGTAAAAACAAAATAGAATTCACATTGGTGTTGCCATGATTAGGCAATAATGTAATATGTTGTTTCACAGATCTGAAAAAAAGAAAAAAAAAAGAAAACAAAAAACAAAAGGCTCGGTGGAGAACTCTCACTAAAAGATCAAACAATGACACCCTCAGCCATCAACCCTATGAATGTGCCACAACTCCGGACACAAGACAGAGGAGGAAAAAGGAGAAATACCATTACCACCTTCTGATATTCAGAGTATCAAAAGAAATTTTTGAAAATATTAAAAAATGATTGTGATATGTTGGAAGAGAAAAAAGGAGGGAGAAAAAGGGAAAAAAAATAAATTACAATACACAAAATTTTTAATATTTATTATTTTTTCAATAAACACATTTTTGAAATGATTAAAATATATCTTTTGATACTCTGAATATTGGAAGGCGGCTAATTGTATTTCTCCTTTTTCTTCCTCTGTCTTGTGTCTGGAGTTGTGGCACATTCCTAGGGTGATGGCTGAGGGTGTCATCACCTATTGTTTGATCTTTTAGTGCGAGTACTCGACCGAGCCTTTCGTTTTTTAATTTCTTTCTTTCTTCATATATCTGTGAAACAACATTTTATTATTGCCTAATCATGGGAACACCAATGTGAATTCTATTTATTTTTAATTTATACTCAATTTATATACAGATCAGATCATGTGTTATAACATATGTAAATACTATGAACCCTGACACCATCTGTCATGTGATTTTTTTTTTGCAACAGATTTGAACATTTTTTCTATTTGTATAGCAATTTCTACCTGTCCTTGTATACATGTGGTTGTGTTCCTGAGGAAAAAGTCACTTGAACTTTAAAACGAGTTGAAAAAACCCCCCACTTTCCTTCATTTGGATATCTTTGGTCCTGCATTTTAATCGTCAACGCGGATTACATCCACAAACCTTCTACCTCTTCACACTATACCCAATCCAGCAGATGGACACCCAACCAGGAGTGTTCACGTTTCCAAAAAATATTGGCAGACACCACCAAAGTGGCATCAATTTCAGCAGCAGCCACAGAAGCGACACTAAAGGTATCAGGGAGCAGTTACGTGACATTAATGCATTACACAAAAAAATGCAACATCACCTATTCTGTACAGTCTGTGATTGGGGTGCAAAAATCCTTGGAGATTCATGACTTGTTCTTCTTAATGAAAGGCGGTCAACACTTTCAGGGGGCGGC
The DNA here is from genome assembly GCF_032444005.1 of Ranitomeya imitator. Taxonomy (NCBI): domain Eukaryota; kingdom Metazoa; phylum Chordata; class Amphibia; order Anura; family Dendrobatidae; genus Ranitomeya; species Ranitomeya imitator. The sequence continues at coordinate 207,519,773 of NC_091287.1, read as the reverse complement.
CCTATGCGCTTTTCAGTCAGGAAACCACCAGCAGCGCTGAAGACACGTTCTGAGAGAACACTGGCTGCTGAGCACAATAAAACCTCCAAGACATGTGAGGCGAGCTCAGGCCACTCATCCATTTTGGAAGACCAAAATGTGAAAGGGTACAAAGTAGAGTTGAGCGACCTTGACCTTTTTAGAGTCGAGCCGGGTTTCGCGAAACCCGACTATCTCAAAAGTCGGGTCGAGTGAAATCGGCCGATTATGACGTAAAGTCGGGATCGACCGAAACACGAAACCCAATGCAAGTCAATGGGGCAGCATAGTCGGCAGTGAGTGGGGGCCAGGAAAACACCTAGAGTGCCCATTTTAATGTCAAAACCATCCATTCTTCTTAATGAAGCTTGTCAAGCGTAATTTACCTTATAATAATTGGAAGGCATTTGAAATTGGGGGTCATTTGGCTAAAGTTGTGGTGGGTAGGGCTGGTTCAAGTAATTAGTGGGCCCAGGAAATCTGGACCACGTCACGGCAGTGGAGCAGGGAGAGGTAAGTATTTCAACTTTGCAAGTGCTGTGAACCTGAGCAAGCAGGGGGGGCCCACTCGTTGGCATTGGCACTGGCACAGGGCCCCTCAAAGTACAGCGGTGTGTTTGCACGGCGGGGGCGCCTCCCACCGGCAGCAACACTTTTGCGTACCATGAGAGGCCCTGTGCCAGTGACGTCGCCAACTAGTATTCCTCCCCCCACCTGATGAAGGAACCTGCACTTTCATCTGCACCTTCCTCTTTGTCCCCGTGTAAGGTGGTATGGTATGCGTGAAGGGGGACCTGACTTTCAGCAGGGTCACAATCTTGCAGTGTATCGTGCACGGGAAATGTTGCGTTATGGGTCAATGTACCAGCAGACTCATCTATCACTGGCTGGGCAATGGGCAGGATGAGGAGGAAACACAGATATAGGCCCAAAGAATAAAGTGGGCTAAATGCAGTTCAAAATTGGTAACACAGGACTAATCAGGGGGCATTGCAGTGGAGGACAACTGGAATGAGAGGCTGACACAGAGAGTAGGCCCAAATCAGTAAGTAGTCGAAATGCAGTTCAAAATTGGCAACAGTAGTAAACAGGCGGCACAGCTTTGTTCAGTGGAGGAGAACAGCAAGGAGTGGCAGACACCGATAGTAGGCCCCAACCCAACTAGTAGGCCAAATGCAGTCTAACATTAACAACTACTTAACGAGCGCCTGAAAACGGAATTTCAGGACAGGAAACCAGGAGAACAGCAAGGAGCGGCAGACACCGATAGTAGGCCCCAAACCAACTAGTACGCCAAATGCAGTTGTTCCGTTTAACCACAATTTAATGAGAGCCTGAAGACAGAAGTTCAGGAAAGGCAACCTGGAGAACACCTTGGAGTGGAACACACCATCTCTCTACACCCCATACCCAATTTGTAGGCCTAATGCAGCGTAGTTTCCAACAACTACTAAACGAGAGCATGATGATCGAAGCATTGGCGAGGAAACCTGGGGAACACCTTGGAGTGGAACACACCATCTCTCTACAGTGGAACACACCATCTCTCTACACCCCATACCCAATTTGTAGGCCTAATGCAGCGTAGTTTCCAACAACTACTAAACGAGAGCCGGAAGATCGAAGCAATGGAGAGGAAACCTGGGGAACACCTTGGAGTGTAACACACAATCTCTCTACACCCCATACCCAATTTGTAGGCCTAATGCAGCGTAGTTTCCAACAACTACTAAACGAGAGCCGGAAGATCGAAGCTCAGGAAAGGCAACCTGGAGAACACCTTGGAGTGGAACACACCATCTCTCTACAGTGGAACACACCATCTCTCTACACCCCATACCCAATTTGTAGGCCTAATGCAGCGTAGTTTCCAACAACTACTAAACGAGAGCCGGAAGATCGAAGCTCAGGAAAGGCAACCTGGGGAACACCTTGGAGTGTAACAAACCCTCTCTCTACACCACGGAAGGGCTGATTCTTAGGAAGGAAGGCTGTCGGAAAGAAGCAGGGCGCGTCCGAGGGTGATTATATTCTTATTAGGTATATACTCACCCTCGGACGCGCCCTGCTTCTTTATTTGTAATGAATGTTTATTTGCAATGTGGTTTTGACTTACTCTATTTTTTTGGTAAATAATGATTTTATTATTTTCATTGTTTTGCATCTTCTTGGCAATAATATAAAGAAGACGCGACAGGACAACACTCGGTGGATGCCATATCTGTGTTTAAAATTGAAAAAACCTTTCAGTTAACTACTTGCAGAAGAAAGTTATTGTAGCTGGTGGCCATTTTTAGTACTGTACCAGATTTTTGTTGTATGTGTTTGTTTTTAATGTTAAAATGTCTGCATTTGATATCTCTCCAGTATTTTCTTTTTTATAAGCAAAATACTTATTTTTATATTTTCTGATGTTGGTTCCAGGGGTACACGGGCAGCAGTGGTGTGGTCAGTGGAGGCCTAGTGGAAGGAGTGACCGCAGACAGGCATCGAAGGCCTAAAATAATAACACATGGCTGTAGGCAATTTTAAATTGGTTACAGGGGTACACGGGCAGCAGTGGTGTGGTCAGTGGAGGCCTAGTGGAAGGAGTCACCGCAGACAGGCATCGAAGGCCTAAAATAATAACACATGGCTGTAGGCAATTTTAAATTGGTTACAGGGGTACACGGGCAGCAGTGGTGTGGTCAGTGGAGGCCTAGTGGAAGGAGTGACCACAGACAGGCATCGAAGGCCTAACATAACAAAAATGTCAATACAATGGTATTGTCAGTGGCAGGCATTGAAGGATGTCAGCGCATAGACTAAACATTGGTGGAGCTGTGAGATAATTTTGCAAGTGGTAGAGCACTGTTTGAGCTGGGGTGGGGGGAAACTGTCTTGTGGCCGGCGGTACAGGCCCAGGGCCCCTCATATTACAACGGTGTGTCTGACGTTGGGTGCGCACCACCACCGCCAGAGACACTTTATTGTACTAGGAGGGACCCAGTGGCAGTGCCGTCGACCAAAAGCGGGCTCACCCACCTCTTCAGACAAACTGCACTCTCACGGGTGCTGTCGCCAAGTGTCGATACCACGGCCCCGTGTGGGGAGTTTGGCCATTTAGTGAGGTGTAAACATGTCGTATGCTGGACAATCAGGTGCAGAAAATTACGAGATTGGAAAAGGCATTCAGAATAGTCCACAGGCAAGACCTTTTCATAGGAAAGCTAGGTGTCAGCCGGGCAAGGTGGGGCAAAAGATTTCGAAATCCAGTTGTGGTTCATTTTAATGAAGGTTAGATCATCTACATTTTGGGTAGCCAGACGAGTCCTTTTTTCTGTTAGTATTGAACCTGCAGCACTGAATACTCTTTCTGATAGGACACTAGCTGCCGGGCAAGCAAGCTCCTGCAATGCATATTCTGCCAATTCTGGCCAGGTGTCTAATTTTGATGCCCAGTAATCAAATGGGAATGACGGTTGAGGGAGAACATCGATAAGGGATGAAAAATAGTTTGTAACCATACTGGACAAATGTTGTCTCCTGTCACTTTGAATTGATGCTGCAGTACCTGTCCTGTCTGCGGTCATAGCAAAATCACTCCACAACCTGGTCAGAAAACCCCTCTGGCCAACGCCACTTCTCATTTCTGCCCCTCTAACTCCTCTGGTCTGCTGGCCCCTGCAGCTCGTGTGAGAACGATCACGGGCGCTGTGTGCAGGGAATGCCAGAAGCAAACGGTCAACAAGAGTTGATTGTTTGGTTGCTAATATTAGTTCCAAGTTCTCATGTGGCATTATATTTTGCAATTTGCCTTTATAGCGAGGATCAAGGAGGCAGGCCAACCAGTAATCGTCATCATTCATCATTTTAGTTATGCGTGTGTCCCTTTTGAGGATACGTAAGGCATAATCCGCCATGTGGGCCAAAGTTCCAGTTCTCAAATCTGCGGTTGTGCTTGGTTGAGGGGCAGTTTCAGGCAAATCCACGTCACTTGTGTCCCTCAAAAAACCAGAACCCGGCCACCAATTTCCAGTGGCCCCGGAAAAGCTTCCTCATTAAAAATATAATCATCCCCATCATCCTCCTCGTCCTCCTCTTCGCCCGCTATCTCGTCCTGTACACTGCCCTGGCCAGACAATAGCTGACTGTCATCAAGGCTTTCCTCTTCCTCAGCTGCAGACGCCTGATCCTTTATGTGCGTCAAACTTTGCATCAGCAGACGCATTAGGGGGATGCTCATGCTTATTATGGCGTTGTCTGCACTAACCAGCCGTGTGCATTCCTCAAAACACTGAAGGACTTGACACATGTCTTGAATCTTCGACCACTGCACACCTGACAACTCCATGTCTGCCATCCTACTGCCTGCCCGTGTATGTGTATCCTCCCACAAAAACATAACAGCCCGCCTCTGTTCACACAGTCTCTGAAGCATGTGCAGTGTTGAGTTCCACCTTGTTGCAACGTCTATGATTAGGCGATGCTGGGGAAGGTTCAAAGAACGCTGATAGGTCTGCATACGGCTGGAGTGTACGGGCGAACGGCGGATATGTGAGCAAAGTCCACGCACTTTGAGGAGCAGGTCGGATAACCCCGGATAACTTTTCAGGAAGCACTGCACCACCAGGTTTAAGGTGTGAGCCAGGCAAGGAATGTGTTTCAGTTGGGAAAGGGAGATGGCAGCCATGAAATTCCTTCCGTTATCACTCACTACCTTGCCTGCCTCAAGATCTACAGTGCCCAGCCACGACTGCGTTTCTTTCTGCAAGAACTCGGACAGAACTTCCGCGGTGTGTCTGTTGTCGCCCAAACACTTCATAGCCAATACAGCCTGCTGACGTTTGCCAGTAGCTGCCCCATAATGGGAGACCTGGTGTGCAACAGTGGCAGCTGCGGATGGAGTGGTTGTGCGACTGCGGTCTGTGGACGAGCTCTCGCTTCTGCAGGAGGACGAAGAGGAGGAGGAGGGGGTGCGAACGGCTACAGCCAATTGTTTCCTAGACCGTGGGCTAGGCAGAACTGTCCCAAACTTGCTGTCCCCTGTGGACCCTGCATCCACCACATTTACCCAGTGTGCCGTGATGGACACGTAACGTCCCTGGCCATGCCTACTGGTCCATGCATCTGTTGTCAGGTGCACCTTTGTGCTCACAGATTGCCTGAGTGCATGGACGATGCGCTCTTTAACATGCTGGTGGAGGGCTGGGATGGCTTTTCTGGAAAAAAAGTGTCGACTGGGTAGCTCGTAGCGTGGTACAGCGTAGTCCATCAGGGCTTTGAAAGCTTCGCTTTCAACTAACTGGTAGGGCATCATCTCTAACGAGATTAGTCTAGCTATGTGTGCGTTCAAACCCTGTGTACGCGGATGCGAGGCTAAGTACTTCCTTTTTCTAACCATAGTCTCATGTAGGGTGAGCTGGACTGGAGAGCTGGAGATCGTGGAACTAGCGGGGGTGCCGGTGGACATGGCAGACTGAGAGACGGTGGGAGATGGTATTGTTGCCACCGGTGCCCTAGATGCAGTGTTTCCTACTACGAAACTGGTGATTCCCTGACCCTGACTGCTTTGGCCTGGCAAAGAAACCTGCACAGATACTGCAGGTGGTGCGGAAAATGGTGGCCCTACACTGCCGGAAGGGATGTTGCGTTGCTGACTAGCTTCATTGGCCGAGGGTGCTACAACATTAAGGGACGTTTGGTAGTTAGTCCAGGCTTGCAAATGCATGGTGGTTAAATGTCTATGCATGCAACTTGTATTGAGACTTTTCAGATTCTGTCCTCTGCTTAAGGTAGTTGAACATTTTTGACAGATGACTTTGCGCTGATTAATTGGATGTTGTTTAAAAAAATGCCAGACTGCACCCTTTCTAGCATCGGATACCTTTTCAGGCATTGCAGACTGAGCTTTAACCGGATGGCCACGCTGTCCTCCAACAGGTTTTGGCTTTGCCACGCGTTTTGGGCAAGATACGGGCCCGGCAGATGGAACCTGTTGCGATGTTGATGCCTGCTGCGGCCCCTCCTCCTCCGCTTCAGAACTGCTGCCGCCTGCACCCTGTTCCCCCAATGGCTGCCAATCGGGGTCAAGAACTGGGTCATCTATTACCTCTTCTTGTAGCTTGTGTGCAACTTCGTCTGTGTCACCGTGTCGGTCGGTGGTATAGCGTTCGTGATGGGGCAACATAGTCTCATCAGGGTCTGATTCTTGATCAGCACCCTGCGAGGGCAATGTTGTGGTCTGAGTCAAAGGACCAGCATAGTAGTCTGGCTGTGGCTGTGCATCAGTGCACTCCATGTCAGATTCAACTTGAAATGGGCATGGACTGTTAACTGCTTCACTTTCTAAGCCAGGGACGGTATGTGTAAAGAGCTCCATGGAGTAACCCGTTGTGTCGCCTGCTGCATTCTTCTCTGTTGTTGTTTTTGCTGAAGAGGACAAGGAAGCGACTTGTCCCTGACCGTGAACATCCACTAACGACGCGCTGCTTTGACATTTACCAGTTTCACGAGAGGAGGCAAAAGAGCTAGAGGCTGAGTCAGCAAGATAAGCCAAAACTTGCTCTTGCTGCTCCGGCTTTAAAAGCGGTTTTCCTACTCCCAGAAAAGGGAGCGTTCGAGGCCTTGTGTAGCCAGACGACGAATCTGGCTCCACAGCTCCAGACTTAGGTGCAATATTTTTTTTCCCACGACCAGCTGATGCTCCACCACTACCACTACCCTCATTACCAGCTGACAATGAACGCCCCCGGCCACGACCTCTTCCACCATACTTCCTCATTGTTTTAAAAACGTAAACAAACTAACGGTATTTGTTGCTTTCACACAAATTACACGGTGAGCTATAACTTCAGTATGATTTAGCTACCCCTTTACAGGTGAGCGAGACCACAACGAAAATCAGGCACAATGTTACACACTCTGTTGTTGGTGGCAACAAATGAGAGAGATGCCACACACGCAGGACTGTCACTGAAGCACAAATGTAAATATTAATCTCCCACTGATTTGATTTTTTTTTTTTTTTTTTAAGGGAGACTTTAGGAAAAAAAAAAAATAGAATAAAATGATTTTTTCAGGAAGAATTTAGAAACCAAATAAAATAAAATGATTTTTTCAGGGAGAATTTAGAAAACAAATAAAACAAAAAAAGGCTTTCTATGGCCCACTGAGTGAGAGATGACGCACACAGGAGTCAGGAGTGGCACACAAGCCCAGAGGCCAATATTTATCTCCCACTGATTGATGTAGTGATTTTTTCAGGTAGATTTTGGAACCCAAATCAAGCTAAAAAAAATAATAGGCTTTCTATGGCCCACAATTGGAGAGAGAGAGAGATGGCACACCCAGGAGTCAAGACTGGCACACAAGCAGAAAGGGCAATATTAATCTCCCACTGATTTGTTTTTTTTTTTTTTTTTTTTCAGGGAGACTTTAGGAAAAAAAAAAAATAGAATAAAATGATTTTTTCAGGAAGAATTTAGAAACCAAAGAAAATAAAATGATTTTTTCAGGGAGAATTTAGAAAACAAATAAAACAAAAAAAGGCTTTCTATGGCCCACTGAGTGAGAGATGACGCACACAAGAGTCAGGAGTGGCACACAAGCCCAGAGGCCAATATTTATCTCCCACTTTTTTTTTTTTGTTCCAGGGAAAATTTATAAACCCAATAAAAAAAATAATAAATAGGCTTTCTATGGCCCACTATCTGAGAGACAGAGAGAGATGGCACGCTTAGGACTGGCACACAAGCCCAAAGGCCAATATTAATCTCCCTTTTTTTTTTTTAAGGGAGAATTTATAAAACAAAAAAAATAAAAATAAATAGGCTTTCTATGGCCCACTATTTGTGAGAGAGATGGCACGCTTAGGACTGGCACACAAGCCCAAAGGCCAATATTAATCTCCCACTGATTGATTTATTGATTTTTTTCAGGTAGAATTTAGAACCCAAATAAAGCAAAAAAAAAAAAAAAAATGGGCTTTCTATGGCCCACTGAGTGAGTGATGATGCACACAGGAGTCAGGAGTGGCACACAAGCCCTGAGGCCAATATTTTTCTCCCACTGATTGATGTAGTGATTTTTTCAGGTAGATTTTAGAACCAAAATCAAGCAAAAAAATAAATAGGCTTTCTATGGCCCACTGAGTGAGTGATGATGCACACAGGAGTCAAGAGTGGCACACAAGCCCTGAGGCCAATATTTTTCTCCCACTGATTGATGTAGTGATTTTTTCAGGTAGATTTTATAACCCAAATCAAGCAAAAAAATAAATAGGCTTTCTATGGCCCACTGAGTGAGAGATGACACAGACAGGGATGGCACTCTAGCAGAAATGTCAATCTTAATCTCCCACAAAAAAAAAAAAAAAAAAACAGGGAGTGTCCTTCAATTACTATCTCCCTGCAGTAATCTCAGCCAAGGTATGGCAGGCAGCAATAAGGAGTGGACTGATGCACAAATTAAATAAAAAGTGTGTACAAACCAAAAAGATAGCTGTGCAGAAAGGAAGGAACAAGAGGATTTGTGCTTTGAAAAAAGCAGTTGGTTTGCACAGCGGCGTACACACAGCAATGCAGCTATCAGGGAGCCTTCTAGGGCAGCCCAATGAGCTACAGCGCTGAGGGGGAAAAAAAAAAAAAAAAAAGTAGCTTCCACTGTCCCTGCACACTGAAGGTGGTGTTGGGCAGTGGAAATCGCTACAGCACAAGCGGTTTGGTGGTTAATGGACCCTGCCTAACGCTATCCCTGCTTCTGACGAAGCGGCAGCAACCTCTCCCTAAGCTCAGATCAGCAGCAGTAACATGGCGGTCGGCGGGAACGCCCCTTTATAGCCCCTGTGACGCCGCAGACAGCAAGCCAATCACTGCAATGCCCTTCTCTAAGATGGTGGGGACCAGGACCTACCGTATTTTTCGGACTATAAGACGCACCGGACCATAAGACGCACCCCAAATTTGGGGTGAAAATTGCAGAAAAAAAGATTTTTTATAACATGGGGGTCAGTCTTATTGTCCGAATTTACAGTATCTTATGGCGGTGGCAGAGCAGGGTCACAGGAGGCAAGGTGGGGTGATGCTGGGATGAGGAGGTGCTGGGATGAGAAGGTGCTGGGATGAGAAGGTGCTGGGATGAGAAGGTGCTGGGATGAGAAGGTGCTGGGATCAGGAGGTGCTGGGATCAGGAGGTGCTGGGATCAGAAGGTGCTGGGATGAGAAGGTGCTGGGATGAGAAGGTGCTGGGATGAGAAGGTGCTGGGATCAGGAGGTGCTGGGATCAGGAGGTGCAGTGAGAGGTATGGCGTGAGAGGGGTCCCTGGCGTACCATGCAGGCTTACCTAGGTGGCAGAGGTGCGGTGGCAGAGGTGCGGTGGCGGGGGTGTGGCAGCAGAGGAGGCGCAGGAAGCGGGGTCCCTTTCCCCGGTATGGTGATGCAGCAGGCCCGGTATGCAGCAGAGCCGGGTGAATCCTCTTGTTATCGGTGGGCGCGGCCATCTTCCTGAGGCCGCGCGTGTGCAGATGAAGCGCTCTGCTCCCAGGGCTTCAGGAAAATGGCCGCGGGAGGCCGCACGTGCGCAGATGGAGATCGCGGCGGCCATTTTCCTGAAGCCCCGGGAAGCAGAGCGCTCCATCTGCGCACGCGCGGCCTCCGGAAAATGGCCGCCACCACCGATAACAAGAGGATTCACCCGGCTCTGCTGCATACCGGGCCTGCTGCATCACCATACCGGGGAAAGGGACCCCGCTTACTGCGCCTCCTCTGCCGCCACACCCCCGCAACCGCACCTCTGCCACCGGACCTCTGCCACCTAGGTAAGCCTGCATTGCGACTATTAGACGCACCCCCCATTTCCCCCCCTTTTTTTGGGGGGAAAAAGTGCGTCTTTTAGTCCGAAAAATACGGTATGTCATCACGCTGCCCACACTCTGCGTTTACCTTCATTGGCTGAGAAATGGCGCTTTTCGCGTCATTGAAACGCGACTTTGGCGCGAAAGTCGCGTACCGCATGGCCGACCCCGCACAGGGGTCGGATCGGGTTTCATGAAACCCGACTTTGCCAAAAGTCGGCGACTTTTGAAAATGAACGACCCGTTTCGCTCAACCCTAGTACAAAGCATCCCTGTTGGTATTGATATTTAGTTCTAGATACTCCTGCACCATCCTCTCCATTTGTTCACCACGTGTAAGACTTGGACTATGTTGTGCTGGTGCACGAGTTGGTCGGAAAAAAAAAAAAAAAAGTGTCAAACGACTCACAGAAATTGCTTCTTCCACCGCTGCTGCTAATGATTGGGCGTTGACAAATTGACAGCCCGGAGGTTTGAAGTCTACAGCTGTGATGCGAACTGTGTGCTTCACTGCTGTCTTAAGGAAAAGCTCTCTTAAGGTTGTATAAAAGCGTGTTTCGACATTTCAGCAAAATGTGGCTAAATTGTGTTTTATAACATGGATCTGGCAACCCAGTAGTCAGCAATAAGCCTAGTCATTACTATTCGGGGATGATGTTGCAGATAGTGCAGCAAGAAGGTACTCATATCTCATATCGGGCTCTACCATGAGTTCCGAGACCATGCTGTGTTGGTGGCTGGGTAACAAAGCTTGTTTCCTCCATACCCTCCCGTCAGCCCCGAACAGCAGAGAGGGGAGGATTATCCTCTTCATCCGACAGTTGCTTCCTCCTCTATTTGGTCCTCGAATCTTGCAACTTGGATAACAGTTTGCCTGTTATCACCAGCCTCTCTCGATCGCAGTACTCCACCCTCCCTTGCCACCCACCTGTGTGACGACAATCTTTAACTTCGAGACAATGTTATTCCTTCCTCAGCCTCCTCTGCTTCCTCCTCTTCTGGGACCAAAATCTCCTCCCACAGGCTATTCAAAGTCTGCTCCAGCATATAAATGACGATTGGAATAGTGATGCTGATGACAACGTAGTCAGCGCTAACCATCTTAGTAGCCATTTTGAAACTGAAGAAGGGTGCAGAGGTCATTAATCTGTGCCCACTTGCCATCTCCGTACTGCGTTGACCCAGGCTATATGACATACTGCGTCAGGGCTCATTGCTGCTGCCACAGTCGCTGCAACATGTGCAGAGTGGAACTCCACCATGTCGGCACATTGCATATTAACCTGTTATCTGGCATGGACAAAGACCTCTGTATCGATGCAAGTTGATGAGCAGAAGGGTGCGAACGGCGGAAATGAGCACACAGCTTAAGTGCTTTCTGAAGTAGGTCTCCCAGGCCAGGATAGTTGGTGAGAAAACACTGCACCACCAGGTTGAGGACGTGAGCCATGCAAGCAGTGGGGGAAGTGTTTAATGTAGAGGTTTGGCCTGCAAGTCTTGGGGATTCCAACACATGTGGAGCAGCGCCTGTCCCCACAGCCACCAGAGTCATCCAGTGTCCAGTCAGCGTGATGCAACTCCCTTGACCATGCTTACACATCGAAGTGTCTGAGGTGAAATGCACCTTGGCAAACATAGATTTTGTCAAGGAATGGGTGATGTTGTCTGCTACATGCTAGTATAGCGCAGAAACAGCTTTCTTTGAAAAATAATGGCGACTTGGTAATTGGTACTGGGGGACTGCGACGGCCATCAGCTTTCGGAAACCGTCAGTATCCACCAGGTGGAAAGGCAGCATTTCTGTGGCCAACAAAATCGAGATGGTGGAGTTCAACCTCTCAGCTTTGTCATGCGTAGGAGGAAAAAAATCTTTTCCGTGACCACCACTGTGGAACTGTGGGCTGGCTGCTGTGATGCGAGAGGGTGGAGTATGGTGAAGCAGACGAACTGCTGGACTGTGAGATATGTGCAGTCGGAGATGTTAGTGTGGTTTGAAAAACTTCTCATGTGATTGTTCTCTGACAATGGTCAAAAACAATAGGCATGTCCACTTCCGTTACAGCTGAAGGCGGCCTCTCAGTCAGTGTGACTCAATCAGGTACAGAACGCGAGGTTCTACGGTGAAAGACCTGCATCTCAAAAGTTGGCACAGTAACAGGAGGAAGAAGCAGCGGCAATTGATTGGGCGGCTGATGGTGGTTGATGTCCGCTGGTCAGCATTTTTGCACAGTGGGATTACCACACTAAAGCATGTTGATTGCGCATGTGAAGGTTCATACATGAGTAGTCAAATTATTGCAGTTTTTACCTCGACTCAGGTTTTTTTGCAAACGTTGGCAGATTACGTGAGTTGGCTCATCCTTTGCAGTTTCAAAAAAAAGGCCCAGGCTACGCAACCCTTGCTACCCCCTGTAAGCTGCAGACCGGCAGACGCTGCTGGTCAGAGGCACAGTTAGGGCTGAGGAAGCATCGTTCATTGTGGCTGCATCACTAAGTGTCTGCGAAGGACGGCACAATGTATCCTCCTCCTCAGATGACCAACTCAGCTGTATGCTTACATGTTCACGCCAACTGGGATCTAACACTTCAACACCATCCTGTGTTATCAAATTCCTCGCCATTGGAGTCACTCTCCTCCTTTTCTTGCCCTGACAGCACAGTACAGTCCACATGAGCCTCAGATATCTGACATCAGGATCACCTCCCCCCAGGGATTAACATCTGATGACAAAGGTCAGGATGCTGTTGGGACAGTAGTTCTTCCTGCCCCGGATCCAAGCAAAAAAAATTTGGGGCATCGGTGCAGATTTCCTCATCTTGACTCTGCTAAGCTTTTGAGTACACTTCTGATGAACATGGCTGTTATGATCCGGTGACCTTGGACCAGCATGAAAACATTCACTGGAGTAGGTGGTAACTATACTGACCGCAAATCCTGATCTTAACACCGCAACTAGAAGTAGCCGTGGGGTGTACCTAACATTCCCTAGACACCTCGTCACAGCCGGAGGACTAAATACCCCTAAATATGGAAATAGGAATTCTACCTTGTCTCAGAGCAGAACCCCAAAGGATAGGCAGCCCCCCACAAATATTGGCAGAGTAGGAGAGGAAAGATACACACAGGCAGAAAACAGGATTTAGCACAAGAGGCCACTCTAGCTAAAATAGGAAAGGATAGGACAGAGTACTGTGCGGTCAGTATTAAAACCCTTCCAAAAATATTCACAGCAGATTATACAAAAAATTCCTCCATCTAACTAAAGACGTGGAACGTATATCTGCAACTCCAGAGACTCCTACACTCAGAGCAGGAATACAATCAAAAAACAAGCACACAGCTTGTGTGTCATAGAAAAAGAAACAGACACTTATCTTTGCTGAATTGGCAGCTAAGCAGGAGAAGCCAACACTTCCAAAGAAACATTGACAACTGGCAAGGACTAATGAGTCCTGCAAACCTAAATACCCCAGTCAGAACTGCAATCAGCAGATACACCTGTCCAGGACTGCAGCCCAGGGACAACTGCATTACCACCTACAACCACCAGAGGGAGCCCAAAAGCAGAATTCACAACACATGGCATACAATGTGTGAACAGCTCTTCAGAATCACCCATCCGTGGTTCCGTACAGTCAGTTGAACGTTTATATAGTTGGGACATGGGGGGGAAGCAAGGGGAATTTTGGTGCCACATCTGTGGACTGTAGTGGGTGTGATGTGGAGGAAAAGGAGGAGAGGCCACTTGAAGCTGCACTTGCCATCCAATCGAGGACATGCACTTTCTGGGCATCATCGACAAGGCGTACTGCTGTACTGCTGCCAAAGAAAGGTAGTGGTGTAGCCTGTCAAGCAACATAAGTTGTCAATTGTCTTTGCATAGGATGTGACGTTGCTTCACTAGTGCTTTCACCAACATTACCACCAACCCCACATACACCTTGAACACAAAGCCTAATTCCCCTTCCACCACGGCCTCGCTTTTTCCCAGTCATGTTGCTCAGATCGTGTGATATTGCCACAGTATTAACACCCAAAAATTAGATTTTAAACTCTGCACCACCTCTGCAAACAGCTGATTTTCAGCAACAGTAAATTCAAAGTTGAAATATGGCGTGCTGTATCGTGTTAGTCGTAGAAATGTTTTTCTTTTTTTACCTTGGAACAGGCCTCTAACACACTAGATGATGCAAACGCTTTAAACTCAGGTTCCTTACTATGACGCTAGTAACAGATTTTTTTTGTGGCCTATTTATCAGCCCTCTATAACAGACTAGATGCTACAAAATATTTTTCAAGTCAGGTCCCTTTATGTATGATGTTACTAACAAATTCTTCTGTTTGTGGCCTCTGGATCAGGCATCTACAGCTTAATTTCAACCCAAACAAATGACAAAGTGTGCTACAGTGGGTTGTTTAACGTTTTGCAACTGACAAATTATAATTTTATTTTAATGTGCCTTAGGTCTGCAGACAGGTACCATCACTGCCACAGATCTGAAGACAGTTTTTTTTATTTCACCACAGCACCAAATTACAAGGTGGGATAGAGCAGGCTGTTTAATATTTTTTCACTAGCTACATGGGAATTAGAATGCTATACTCGTGCATGGATCACAATAGAAGCAGAGCACAACACATGCCCTGCTGGATTTGTTTGTGTACGTCAGTATGACCCAAAAATAAAAAATGAAAGGGAAGGTGCCGCAATTTTTTTTTTTTTACTAAAAATGATTGCTTATATAAAATTATTTTTAATACAAAATTACATTTTTAACTTTAATATTTTTTTATTATTAATTATTTTTGCAGCCACTGGGCCTTGCCATTTTGCTTTGTATGAGTGTAAGAGTCCCAGTACGACACTTACACTCTGCAAATACAGCAGCCCTGGGCATAGGGGACAGCTGTTAGACGCCGACCCTATACTTTGTATTGAGCTGCCCCCTGCTGTGATCTGGGCACGCCCCCTGGACTGTCCAGATCACAGCAGAGGGAGGAGATTGGCGCCATTGTTCTGGAGCCCAGAGTGTATCTGGGAGCTCCATTTGAGAGCCATGCTGTTATAGGAGGGGCAGCTCGATTTGTCAGCGGGCCTTCCCTGTCCTTCTATGCTGCCTGGTGCGCTGGCTGTAATCTCCAGAATCGCTAGAGGATGAAGTGCTGTGGTCTGATGTCCTTATCACGAGCTGCAGAGAGGTAACAGAGACAGGGAAAGGGGTAGGTTCTCTGTGCTGCCCTGCCTCTTACTACAGCTACTGATCAGGACATCAGACCTGTGTGATACTGTCTGCTGAGCAGTGTATCTATTCCTATACTGTGTGATACTGTGCTGGGCTGTGTATCTAATCCTATCATGGGTGATACTGTCTGCTGAGCCATGTATCAAATCCTATCCTGTGTGATACTGACTGCTGAACCGTGTATCTAATCCTATCCTATGTGATACTGACTAAGCTGTGTATCTAATCCTATCCCGTGTGATACGGACTGCTGAGCCATGTATCGAATCCTCTCCTATGTAAAAGCTATATGACGGTATTATATGAGAACTATATTGTGGGATTGTGTGTGATCTGTATGGCGGTATTATGTGTGATCTATATGGTTATGTGCACACGTTGCGGATTAGGCTTAGGAATTTTTGGTGCGGATTCTGTCTCTCCTGGTAGAAAACGTACCTGCAGATTTGTCGCATTTTTGTGCGGTTCTGCAGCGTTTTTTTTGTGCGTTTTTGCTGCGGTTTTCTTGCGGATTTGCTGCATTTTTTTACCCCTGTGGTTTTCTATAATGGAATGGGTACAAAAACGCTGCAGATTCACAAAAAATAAGCGAAATGCTACTTCTTTTAAACTGCAGCATTTCCGCAGCGTATTTTCCGCAAAGTGTGCACAGCATTTTTTTTTCTCATTGATTTACATTGTACTGTGAATCAATTGCGGATCTTCAGCGTTTCTGCACTGAAAAAAACGCTGCGGATCCGCAGAGAATCCGCAACGTGTGCACATACCTTCAAGCGGTATTATGTGAGAAGTATATGGCAGTATTAAGTGAGATCTATATGGCGGTATTATGTGAGAACCCTATGGCGGCATTATGTGTGATCAATATGGTGGTATTATGTGAGAACTATATGACGATGTGTGATCTATTTGATGCTATGTGTGATCTATATGGCGGTATTATGTGAGACGTATATGGCAGTAGTATATAAGAAGTATATGGCAGTATTATGTGAGATCTATGTGGCTGTATTATGTGTGACCTATATGGCGGCATTATTGTGATCTATATGGTGGTATTATGTGAGAACTATATGACAATATGTCTGATCTATTTGATGGTATTATGTGTGATCTATATGGCGGTATTGTGAGAACTACATGGCGGTATTATGTGAGATCTAGATGGCGGTTTTATGTGAGAAGTATATAGTGGTATGTGAGAACACTATGGCAGTATTATGTGTGATCTATATGGCGGTATTATGTGTGATCTATATGGCGGTATTATGTGAGAAGACTGGCAGTATGATCTTCAGAAAGGGGACCCATTCTAGGGTTATTCTGGCTGAACACCTGCACACGGATCTGGGGTAATAGAGGGGCGGCACAGCCTCCAATTAGGTGCAGTTAGGGGAAGGCTGGTGAGGCAGCTGAAGAGAGGCATCTCATTTTTAATGTTACTGTATGGCTACATTTCCCCCCAGTCTGCTTCCCTGTGTCACCCCGGACTGCGCCTGTTGCCTCGCTTTCACACATCGCCAGGACAGGATCTGAGGAGGGGAATGGGGTCTTTGCATGCAAAGACTGGATCAGAACAGGCCATCAGTCCACAGAAATGTTTCCTGGATTTCTGTGGAGCAAACAAGCAGACGGTCCATCCATGTGTATAAAAGACAGCGCTCTATGTAAATCCCTGGCTGCTCAGCACACTGCTCTCCTGAAATACTCTGTGCTGCTGTCACCCTGCTCCCTCCACCATATATCTCCCAGAATCCTTGCTGCTTGCCATCCTCTGTGACTGTCTACTTGTCAGTATAACTTTGCAATCACCAACAAAATGGCTGCTCACTGTGTTCCTAAATGTCATCCTCTCTTATCCCTTAGCAAACACCCATGAGAGGAGAGGAGACATCACACACGTCAGCAGACTCAGCCCAAAATTACTGCAGTGCAGTAATGTGAGCTAGTTGTGCACCAGAATTGTGTCAAGTTTCAGTAGCTGCTCCCCCTAGTGTTTAAAAGTGGAAATGCCAAACCTTTTCAAATTATGTTTCATATTTTACTAAATAATTTAGTAAGAAATGTAAACATTAATTCTTTACAATTTTTCAATTGCTGGTAAAATTTTTTATTTTTATGGCACCTTCCCTTTAAGGCAAATTTTACAGCCACACTGGACACTAGCCCTACATTATCTGACTGACATGCAACCACCTATGTAACTAGCTAAAATGTGGGATATAGCAGGCTTTTTCACATTTACCTACTGAAATATTATCATTTAGAATGCTATACTAGTGCATGCAGCACTATAAAAGTGCACAACACACTAGTAGGACATGTGCCCTGCCGGCTTTGTCTGACGACCTCAATAATGCCACAAAAAAATAAAAAAAATTCTGAAAGAAATTTTACAGCCACACTGGACACCATCTACCTACTACACTATCTGACTGCTATACAACCGCCTAACTAACTAGCTGAAATTTGGATGCAAAAAGTGGCAGCGGCAGGAGCAGCCTCTCTGCGCTGTATCGTGTCAAAATGGAGCTAAGACAACATGCCCGCTATTTATATGCAGAGGGGCATGTGATTTCAGCAGCGAATGACAACCGTTGTGTCAGTACATTGTGGGTTTTTCCTGTGCCCTGATTGGCTAGCCACAATGTGCACACAAAGTCAGGGAAAAAAACTGCTGTGCTTACAAGAATGCTGCACCTCGGAGCTCTGCAACCCCCCTCCCCTCATCATCCACAAGCCAAACGCTCATGATACACCACCATTACTGTTGCTAAAGGGTGGGAAATATTTTTGTGGTAACGCAAACATTTTCAAGCACTTTTACCGAATTTTACCGATTTGATGCAGTTTTGCCCAGCTTTCCGATCACGGACCTGAATGTGCCATACTGGTGTGTAAACTATTAAGGTCTCAAAGCAATCCAATTGAGAACGCGCAATTAGTCCTGAGACTGGACAAAAAAAAAAAAACAACAAAAAAACACAACTGTAAAACTCCATCCAAGATATGACTAAGCAAGAATGGGTTTCCATCAGTCAGGATTATGCTCAGAAACTTCCAGTGTGAATGGCATTAGTGTAAAAAAATAAGGGTTCCCATTGTATGAAGTCTCTGCATAAACTTGATATATTTGTCAACAAGGGTTTAAAACCAAATATAATTCTACTTCAGTAACCATAGAAACGAGACTAAAAGATATAAATATACAGCAAGTCTGTGAAAACCAAAATTCAAGTCAGCCTCCAAATTTTGGCCACGACTGGAATATCTAATATATAATTGCCTAGAATACTACTTCCTGCAATTTGTGCCAACTTCCTGTCCGGAGCTAATGTCCGGAGCTAATGTCCGAAGCTAATGTCCGAAGCTAATGTCCGGAGATAAGTGACGTCAACAGTATCCAGTGTCTGATAGGTTGCCGCCTGCTGCGAGCGACCAATCAGAAACGTGCCGTACTGTGACACACTCCGCCCGCCATTTTGGTGTGATTTTTGAATTTTTACGTCACAGCAAGTTTCTACTGCGTGGAGGCGGGCCCAGTGACGTTGCTCTTCAAGCTCCTGCCGAATTTCAAGTATATATGGATTCTAGACTCCCGATTCTTTAGAATCGGGCTGCCATCTAGTCATAAATAAATATGGAAGTCAAAACCTACCTTTTTCAGTAATTAATTGACGAGCAACTTCTTGCTGGAACTTCTCTAAACTTTCCATATCATCTTTCATATGGAAAAGTATAAGGAAAGGAAGACCCTCCTCAGTCAGCTCCTAAAACACACAATTGCATATTGAAGGTAACAACTAATCATTTTGTTTTAACACTAACTTCCACAAAAAAGGAACACTTAGAAATCCTGCAAAGATGCAATAAACTCTAAATGATGCATAAAGATGGAACATTGCGGGGGGGAGTATACAGACATTACAGCATCATAGCCTCACAGACATTACACATCACAGGACTTTTTTGTGAAGCAAGACATTTCACTGCTCGTTTTTAAACATTTCACAACAGGGCCCGTTTTCACCTTCCTGACCAGGACAATTTTTCAATTCTGATTGGTGTCACTTTATGAGGTCATTACTCTGGAACATTCAACAGATTGTTTTTGTGACACATTGTACTTCATGATGGTGGTAAATATAGGTCAAAATTTGTTTCTGAAAAAATGTGCAATTTTTAAACTTAATTTTTATGCCCTTAAACCAGATATTTATTAATTATTAGCATAATTTTTTTTGTTAGGAAGTTAGAAGGGTTAAAAGTTGGGGGGCGTGGCTAGCTGCAGAAGGTGCAAGACACACTTTCCTCAAGCTCCTCTGATAGCAGATAAAATCTATCAAATCTAACGGTCCAGCTGGCCCATCCTCACATTTAGAAGGTTCTAACCACTTGCCTTTAGGCCCTGGACATATTTGACCATATTGGTCATAGAAGTGAGCCACAGAAAAATCCTGAGGCCTACAAACAGGCCTGAATCCTGCAAGAGGTGATCACAGCTTGCCATTTATTTGAGGACTCGCCCACCTCCAAGGCTTATCCCAGCGGCTTAGGATCCCGGCGGCTCTGCCAGAAAGGATCCGAAGCCTGCAAGAGGTGAGGAGACCAGGTAGGGACAAGCAGACTGCGGGCACGCCAATGGCATTTCCCGCCCTCCCCATCTTCCATCCCTGCGGCGGGGAATGGCCGCAGTGCACCGACCACGGAGGCAGCGCCTGGTGGGGGGGAGATCGGCGGTACTCACCTGTGCACCGAGCGCTCCAGAACTGCCTCCCTGCGGAACATCCGCCTCCCAGCGACATCTCCTAGAGCCTGATCTCCGCAGCGCTCACCAGCAAGAAGCCGACATTAGAGGGGAGACCGCCTAACAGAGGTGAGCGGTGGGGGGTCGCTGACAGCAGCGTTTTGACTGCCTGGACCTGAAGCCTTTGAATCTGGGGTGGACGGGCCTGCGCTGAGGGGCGCTGGTGTTCACCTGGCTGCACTGTTATAACCAGAGAGCACATCTAGATCTCCCTGGAGGGGAGGACAGAGCGTGGGGACTGAATATTGTGGATCCCTCGGACTAGGGGCAACCTGAGAAGGGGCCTAAACTAAATTGATAAGATACATCAATCCTTCTTAGTTGTACAAAATATGAAATGGAAACCAGGACATTAATAGTTAATCAGCACAAACGGACGCCATTTTACCCCAAGACCCTACCACGAAAACTGCTTATAAGACTTAAGCTGGTGAGGAGATCACTCAATCCTCTTATCCACCTCCACAATAAAAGACTTGGTACCACTGTCCCCATACTCTCTGCTCCCGCGGAAACCTTTTACTTCTCTCAATGCCATTGAATCCAGAGAATCATATTAAAAAAACATTGTGAGAGATTCTAAACTGCTTGATTGAGATTAAGTAGTCCTGTACTGACACCTAATGGTTACATGAAGGAATTATCAGCCCTTTTAATTCCTCAGAACATTACAAAAACCCTCTGTGCACTACAACCTTGGCCATAATAACAGAACTGACAATTTACGAACTTGCTATAATCCTGATAAAATGAAACTATAATAGTCTTTTCAGACAGCTAGAGGAGGAATTAGGAGCATCCTTTTATAACCTAACACATTTCACAATGGTTAAATCCGGAACTAAAACACCTAGATCAACCAAAGCAAACACTCACTTCGCAATCGGATCTGGACAAGTATTTAAAAAAACCTCTTACTACCTCCAGTGCTGTTAAAACAAACTACCCTTCTGATCCCGCTCCAGAGGGGGAAACAGATACAGACATGGAATGTGACTCTGATATAGGTTCTTGCAGCAAAGAGCAGCCGGTAACACGTTCCTTTATTAAGCGAATCCTATCCAAAGCACTGGAACCAATTGGAAAGAGCTGACTGACATTAAACAGGAAACAAAGTAGCTATGTAGAATACTCCAATGCCATTCTGACCTGTATTAAAGCGCAAGAGGAACAGATACAAATCGTTCACTCTACTTTAGAGGATCACGAAAACCGAGAGCGCAGGAATAACATCAGAATAAAAGGCCTACCAGAATCCGTGGCTTCTGAAGCCCTATCCAAGGCTGCTACCAACACATTCCGCTCTTTTCTATTAGACCAAGACCCACAAGATATAGAAATCGTGAGGATCCATAGGGCACTCTGTCCTAAGCCTAAACAAGGAGACCCACCTCGAGATGTACTATGCAGATTCCTTGATTTACGCACTAAAGATTTAGTACTAAAACGTGCGAGAGAGGCATAAGAAATTAAGTTTGAAGATTCGCATCTCAAACTATTCCAGGACTTATCAGCAATAACCCTGAAGAAACGCTACTTACTTAAGCCATTCACTGAGGCTGTTCTCCAGAAAAAATTGCAATACCGATGGCTATATCCATTTGGGATACAGGTTATTACAGAGGATAAAAGACTCCAAGCCAGATCTTTGGCAGACATCAGGAAAATGTGCAAAGAACTAAACATCTCCCTGGACCAATACCCAGACATTGAGACCTTCCATGCAGCCTCTTCACTACAACCTCTCCCTACTCCGGTACCATGGCAATCTGTTTCCACTCCTAAATCTCAGAAAACAAGACGCCAAGGTTCCAGAACGACTCCTACCAAAGACCTAAACACTTGGAGAGCATTACATTTGTATTGATAAGTTTAATGAAACAGAGATCTTATATAGCTCTCCCAGACATTGGGCTCTTGCTCATTAACCAATTGTGCAATCCTTCTGCACTAGTTTAAAGAAATGACTTTATTTTGGTTATATAATGCAGATGTTGTCAACCCTTTTTATTACCTATGTTCTCCCCCTTTCTCCTTCTTTTGGCTTTCTCCCCTTTCTCTCCATCCCCTCAGGCACCTTGGGGCGATTTCCTTCGTGCGACGATATACCCAGATGGCTGATAACCAGAAGATATTCAAACTACTTACGTTCAACACTAAAGGGTTCAACTCACCGGTAACCAGAGGCCAAACTCTCTCACACTTCAAGAAAAAAGGTATCGACTTATTACTCCTACAAGAAACACACTTTACTGATAATAAAGTTCCTTCATTTAGGAAAGCACATTACGACAGATGGTTCCACGCCACCTCGCCCCAAAAAAAGTCAAGAGGAGTATCAGTGGCCATAGCTAAGGATATTACTTTTCAACTCCATGATCAAATGATAGATACAAATGGCCGCTATTTACTGATAAAAGGAACTTTGGCGGGAGTGGCTGTAACCATATCTAATATCTACGCCCCAAATAAGAAACAGTTGAAATGGCTATTGGCCATATTCAATAAAATATTAGACTTTAGGGAAGGCATCCTCATATTGGCAGGTGACTTCAATCTGGCCCTCGAACCAAGTATAGATACTACAAAAAAAAAAAGCTAGATTAAAACAGGCTCTTCACTCCTTAAACCTAATAGATGTTTGGCGATATATGCACCCATCAACACGGGACTACACCTTTTACTCTTACCCGCATAGCTCATACCACCGTATTGACTATCTATTTACACCTAGATCCCTATTACCCAAAATTAAGCACGTGGAGATAGTCCCCTCCCTATTTTCTGACCATTTATATGCAAAGACTGAATTAATCCTAACCAAGCAACTTTCCCCGAGTAGATCTTGGCAACTGAATGATTCCCTTACTTGATAACCCCTCAAATAAACTACGTATCCAAAAAGCCATAACCGCATACTTTGAATTAAATAACAATGCGGAAACATCACCGCTAATAATTTGGGAAGCACATAAGTCTGTGATAAGAGGGGAATTTATATCAATGGCATCTTATTTGAGTAAAATGAAGAATAGGGAGATGGACTCTCTTCATGAAGAGATAATACGCTTAGAATCCCAACATAAGAAAACCTTACTACTATAAACCCTGATAGAACTTACAACCAAGAGGCAAAGATTAAAAGATATTCTGAGAGAGCAATCAGCTAAGTTCTTTGCTTCTTGGAAAAAACGCATATTTGTACATGGAGATAAGGTCTCAAAACTAACCATGTCCCTAATCAAAAAAGACAGGCCTGCACATTCATTCATCTTATTAAAACGAAAGCGGGTTTAAGGACTCACAATTACTCTGAGATAGAGAAAGAATTCCTGGCCTACTACAAATCTTTATACCAATTACGCCCGGAAGAAGGGGGAAAAGAAAAAAAAAAAAAATCAAAGGAGACAAGATATTCAATCCTTTTTAAAACATTTAAAGCTTCCAGCCCTATCTAATTCCCAACAAATACAATTGATTAAGCCATTTACTCTTGCGGAACTCCGGTCGGCTCTGTTGAAATGTCCTAAGGGGAAAGCACCAGGCCCGGACGGTTTCTCAGCTCATTACTATAGAAATAATTCTGAGATCTTACTTCCCCACTTGCTCAACATGTGTAAATAGTCTTCAGGGTGGCCCCCCAGCAATTACTTGAAGCCAGAATCTCACTGATCTATAAGGAAGGGAAAGATCCGGAACAATGTGGCAGTTATAGACCTATATCATTATTAAATACGGATCTAAAATTATATGCGAGAATGATGGCAGACAGGGTTGCGGCAGTGCTACCTCAATCTCCTTAACCCCTTAGTGACAGAGCCAATTTGGTACTTAATGACTGAGCCAATTTTTACAATTCTGACCACTGTCACTTTATGAGGTTATAACTCTGGAACGCTTCAACGGATCCTGCTGATTCTGAGACTGTTTTTTCGTGACATATTGTACTTCATGTTAGTGGTAACATTTCTTTGATATTACTTACGATTATTTATGAAAAAAACAGAAATATGGCGAAAAATTTTTAAATTTTGCAATTTTCAAATTTTGTATTTTTATGCCCTTAAATCAGAGAGATATGTCACAAAAAATAGTTAATAAATAACATTTCCCACATGTCTACTTTACATCAGCACAATTTTAGAAACAATTTTTTTTTTTTGTTAGGGAGTTATAAGGCTAGGTTCCCATTGCGATAATGGGAACGCGCTAACGGACAGCGTTGCACGGCGAAATTAACGCCGTGCAACACGTCCGTTAGCGCGCCCATTCACGGCAATGGGAACGCGCATCACTAGCTTGCAGCGTCCGCGGCGCGCCCGAGGTCCGTTCCCCGCTCTCGCAGATCGGGGATCTGCGAGAGCAGGGACGTTAACTCGACCCCGAAACGCGGCCCCTTAAACATTGCGTTAGCGCAATTCGCTAGCGCTAAACGGATTGCACTAACGCAATGTGACCCCAGCCTTAGGGTTAAAAGTTGACCAGCAATTTCTAATATTTACAGCACCATTTTTTTAGGGACCACATCACATTTGAAGTCATTTTGAGGGGTCTATATGATAGAAAATAACCAAGTGTGACACCGTTCTAAAAACTGCACCTCCCAAGGTGCTCAAAACCACATTCAAGAAGTTTATTAACCCTTTGTTAGGTGTCGAGTTCCCGCCTCTGCACAGGGGGAATCTCGAACCATCTCCGCTGCGGTATTCCATTCTTCTCCAGCCACAGTGGAGGCTGCTCAGCGGAGACGTCGTTCCCAGCGTCTAGCTCAGGCTAATACTGGACACTGCCCTTCCAGGCTCTGTTCTTGTAGCCAGCAATGTTCAGCAGCGAGCAGGTCTCTCTGGGACTAAGTCCTGCTTTTCACGTTTTGAGCATGCCCAGAGTAAGATCTCTCAGTGGAGATCGAGGGTCACATGATCCAATACTGCAGCTAGGTCATTGGTCCTTCTTGGAAGGTCCTTGTAGGTGCTAGGACTAAGTCTTGCTTTGCACTCTGAGCATGCCCAGGGCAAGATCTCTCAGTGGAGATCTCGGGTCACATGCTCAAGTACTGCAGCAACTCCATTGGTCCTTTCTTTAAAGGTCCTAAACGTGCTGCAACTATTTAAGGCTCGCATGGCCGCACGGCCATGCGCTAGTATTGACTTGATAATGTGTGTGTGTAGATGGATTATATGTCGATGGATGAAAGCTCCTAAATCATTCCCATTCCTAGTGTTGACTGTTTGCGAATGATGGTAGCTATCTAGCGCCCGTCCAAGCCATCAGCACGTAACACACATAACAGCGTCTAATTGCTGTGACCGCCAGTGCGGCGCCGTGCGCTTTCTCAGCGCTTTCCTGACCCAAGCCTGGGTGGTTAGTGGCGTCCGCCAGTACGGCACCGCACGCACTCTCGTGCTTCTTAATACTATTATTTCTGTCTCTCTGACACCCCAGTAGCGGTGTCTAGCGCATGAGGTCTTTATGAACTCAAATCCTGTTTCTTGGGATTGAGTTCTGAGACTCCTTGCTTGCGCTCTTGGTGCGGTACCGCGGCCCTGTGACGCAACAGGGTTCGCTTCCTTCACACAGGGTGAAGTTAACCCGTGTTTGTGTATTCACATTGTACCGCCATATCGTCCGTCATTACTTAGCAGCAGATTCAATCTCTGCACGGTGGACCCCGGGCTGCGAACGCACCTTATTATATCTATTTAATTATTTGGTGCGTTCCGCTAGCCCTAACACTCTTTACGTGCTTCACAGGAACTGAAACAATGTGGAAGGAAAAATGAACATTTAATTTTTTTTGCAAACATTTTACTTCAGAACCATTTTTTTTTTAATTTTTACAAGTGTAAAAATAGAAATTTAACCATAAATTTTATTGTGCAATTTCTTCTGATTACGCCGATATCCCATATGTGGGGGTAAACCACTGTTTGGGCGCACCGCAGAGCTTGGAAGAGGAGGGCCATTTGACTTTTTCAATGCAGAATTGGCTGGAATTGAGATCGGACGCCATGTCACGTTTAGAGAGCCCCTGATATGCCTAAACAGTGGAAACCCCCCACAAGTGACACCATTTTGGAAACTAGACCCCTTAAGGAACTTATCTAGATGTTTGGTGAGCACTTTAAACCCCCAGGTGCTTCACGGAAGTTTATAACGTAGAGCCGTGAAAATAAAAAAAATAAAAATCGCAGTTTTTCTACAAAAATGATCTTTTTGCCCCCAAATTTATATTTTCACAAGGGTAACAGGAAAAATTAGACCACAAACATTGTTGTGCAATTTCTTCTGAGTACGTTGATACCCCATATGTGGGGGTAAACCACTGGGCGCACTGCAGAGCTTGGAAGAGAAGTGCCGTTTTACTTTTTCAATGTAGAATTGGCTGGAATTGAGATTGGACGCCATGTCGCGTTTGGAGAGCCACTGATGTGCCTAAACAGTGAAAACCCCCCACAAGTGACCCAATTTTGGAACCTAGACCCCTTAATGAACTTATCTAGATGTGTGATGAGCACTTTAATCCCCCAAGTGGTGCTTCACAGAAATTTATAAAGTAGAGCCGTGAAAATGAAAAATCCATTTTTCCCTCAAAAATGATTTTTTAGCCTGCAATTTTTTATTTTCTCAAGGGTAACAGGAGACATTGGACCCCAAAATCTGTTGACCAGTTTGTCCTGAGTATGCTGATACCCCATATGTGTGTGTGTGTGTGTGTGTGTGTGTGTGTGTGTGTGTGTGTGTGTGTGTGTGTTGGGGGGCACTGTTTGGGCACCCGTCGGGGCTCGGAAGGGAAGGAGTGCCGTTTGGAATGTAGACTTTGATGGGATGGTCTGCAGGCGTCATGTTGCATTTGCAGAGCTCCTGATGTACCTAAACAGTAGAAACCCCCCCATTTCCGAAACTAGACCCCCCCAAAGGAACTTATCTAGATGTGTGGTGAGAACTTTGAATGCCCAAGTGCTTCACAGAAGTTTATAATGCAGAGTCGTGAAAATAAAAAAAAATTTTTTTCCACAAAAAAGATTTTGTAGCCCCCAAGTTTTTATTTTCACAAGGGTAACAAGAGAAACTGGACCCCAAAAGTTGTCCAATTTATCCCGAGTACGCTGATGCCCAAAATGTGGGGGTAAACCACTGTTTGGGCGCATGGCAGAGCTCAGAAGGGAGGGAGCACCATTTGACTTTTTGAGCGCAAAATTGGCTGTCGTGTTTGGAGACCCCCTGAGGTACCTAAACAGTGGAAACCCCCCAGTTCTAACTCCAACCCTAACCCCAACACACCCCTAACCCTAATCCCAACCCGATCCATAACCCTAATCAAAACCCTAAATCCAACACACAATCCTAATCTCAACCCTAACCTCAAACCTAACCCTAATCCTAATACACCCCTAACCCCAACCCTAATCTTAACCCTAATCCCAAACGTAACCCTAATACCAACCCTAATCCAAACCCTAACCCCAACTCTTACCCTAACTTTAGCCCCAACCCTTTCACACTTGTGTCGTGTGGCATCCGTCGCAATCCGTCATTTTGGACAAAAAATGGATCCTGCAAATGTGCCCGCAGGATGCGTTTTTTGCCCATAGACTTGTACTGCCGACGGATCGCCACACGTCGTGTCCGTCGTGCACTGGATCCGTTGTGTTTTGGCGGACCGTCGTCACAAAAAAGTTCAATGCAACTTTTTTGTACGTCGCGTCCGCCACTTCTGACCGTGCATGCGTGGCCATAACTCCGCCCCCTCCTTCCCAGGACATAGACTGGGCAGCGGATGTGTTGAAAAACTGCATCCGCTGCCCACGTTGTGCACAATTTTCACAACGTGCGTTGGTACGTCGCATTGCGAAGGCCCCGTACCGACGCAACTGTGAAAGAAGCGTAACCCTAGCCCTAAATTCAGCCCCAACCCTAAATTTAGCCCCAACCCTAAATTTAGCCCCAACACTAACCCTACATTTAGCCCCAACCCTAAATTTAGCCCCAACTACTCCATCTGCCGGCCAGCTGATAATGGCGGGAGCACTGCGCATGCGCCTGCCATTTACTTTCCGGATGAAGAAGCTGGCGGGCAGGAGGGGACGCAGGAGGACCCAGGGACACCGGTAAGTATGATAGGGTCCCCGAATTCCCCTATTTCTTTGTCCTTTGATGTGCGATCACATCAGATGACAGAGAATGACAGATCGTTGTTTTTTTTGCGGCCGCCGGTAAACAGTTAATTACCGGCGATCGCAAAACAGGGGTCGGAAAAAACCGACTCCGACCATGTTCTTTGGGGTCTCGGCTACCCCTGGCAGCTGAGACCCCAAAGATTCACCGGGTGCCGGCCGGCGGGCACACTTCGCACGCCATTTTGCCGGATCAAGATGGCGGCGCCCATCGGGAGCCACGAGGAGCACCGGGGGAGACAGGTGAGTATCGGGGGGATATCGGGGACCCCATTTCTCTGTCTTCTGATGTGCCATCACATCGGAGGACAGAGAAATTAAAAGGGAAATCACATTTTTTTTTTAGTTGCAACCGCCAGTAAACGGTTAATTACCGGCGATCGCAACCCGGGGGTCGGTAAAAAACCCCTGAATCATGTTCTCTGGGGTCTCGGCTACCCCCCCGGAACCGAGACCCCAGAGAAAATCCGACTCTGGGGGGCGCTATTCACTTTTTCCAAAGCGCCGTTAATGAACGGCGCTATGGTTTAAGTACCCTTAACTGCCGCCGTTAAAAGGCGTATCGGCGGTCGTTAAGGGGTTAAGGGTTAAACCAGTCTGGATTTGTAAAAGGAAGAGAGGGGAAAGACAATACATAAAATCTTACATCTAATGCAATATGCTAAGCTAAGAAAAATTCCAATTGCACTAATGAGTATTGATGCGGAGAAGGCATTTGATAGTGTTTCTTGTAGGAAAATCCAGTCAACCCTATCACAATTTGGCTTTCCCCCCATCAACAATATCTGCTATAATGGGAATGTACTCAAGCCCCTCAGCCAGAATTAGACTCAATGGATCGTTGACAGACTCATTTCAGATTTATAACGGTACGAGGCAATGTTGTCCCCTGTCCCCGTTATGATTTGTATTATCTCTTGAACCTCTTTTACAAGCCATCCAGCAATGCACTGATATAGCAGATCTACAGATCCAGGATGCCCACTACAAGACTGCAGCATTTGTAGATGACCTTATGCTAGTAATTTCTAAACCACTGAAGAGCATTCCAGCCATACTAGATATCCTGGGAAAATATAGCAAACTTTCAAACTTCAAGATGAATGAAACAAAATCCGAATTTTTAAATCTAGGCCTGCCAGCACATGTAGAAAATAAGCTCAAATTAACATACTCATTCCCCTGGCAACCGAAAAGCTTAAAGAGACTCTGTCACCTGAATTTGGAGGGAACAATCTTCAGCCATAGAGGCGGGGTTTTTGGGTGTTTGATTCCTTATCCGCCGGCTGCATGCTGGCTGCAATATTGGATTGAAGTTCATTCTCTGTCCTCCATAGTACACGCCTGCGCAAGGCAAGATTGCCTTCTGCAGGCATGTACTACGGAGGACATAGAATGAACTTCAATCCAATATTGCAGCCAGCGGGTAAGGAAAGGGTGAATCAAACACCCGAAAACCCCGCCTCTATGGCTGAAGATTGTTCCCTCCAAATTCAGGTGACAGAGTCCCTTTAAAATATTTAGGCATTCAGTTGTGCGTGTCTGACAAGGACCTATTTGAGCTAAATTTTAACCAATTATTGAGAAGCACAGCTGGATCCCCCCACACCTGGAAAGATACATATCTGTCGTGGATGGGAAGAAAAAAATATACTAAAAAGCTTAAATCCTACCACAATTTCTTTACATTTTTAACATGCTCCCAATTCAAATCCCTTCCTCCTTCCTAGCTAAGGTGCATTCTCTATTTTTCAGTTACATATGGCAAAAGAGCAAACCACGTATCAACTCAAAAACCCTATCTTTACCAAAGGATATGGGAGGGATGAGTGCTCCAGACATTGTAAAATATTATTGAAAATTCCGATAATATAATACACATATATATGAAAAACAAACAAACTGATACGTGTGCAAAGACAACACACCAGGGTAACCAGGACCCAACACAATCCCTAGTCTGTTACTGCCTAACAGTACAATTTATTATAAAGTGCATGTGCAAAGAAATGTAAAGGCATTGGAAAGTATGCCTGCCGCTAAGAGTAAAGACCCCCAGTATGTGCATCCCCACAACGGGGCACCCGTAATAATAGGGAGGGTAGGCAGACACTTACCACAGACAGGGGTAGGCGGGTCCTGGGCTAGGTGTATAGCAGAAGCCCCCCTGGATGCACATACTGGGGGTCTTTACTCTTAGCGGCAGGCATACTTTCCAATGCCTTTACATTTCTTGCACATGCACTTTATAATAAATTGTACTGTTAGGCAGTAACAGACTAGGGATTGTGTTGGGTCCTGGTTACCCTGGTGTGTTGTCTTTGCACACGTATCAGCTTATGTTTGTTTTTCATATTTATGTGTATTATGTTATCGGAATTTTCAATAAACTTTGATATACTTTCTACATACCTAGTACAACTCTTATTTTTCTCCTGTTAAGCATATTATGTTGAGTGGGTATATTTTCTTTTTGTGCGCTTTGGGCTAACTCTAGCCCTCTCTGCTGACTGGAATATGTCAGAGAGGTTTTTGTGGCCATTGTAAAATATTACCAGGTAGCACACATCTCAAGAACAATCAGCTGGATCAGAAACACTGAAAGCAAACAATGGTTAAATATAGAAGGAATATCACCTCTCCCCCTGCGTTCCATATTACTTGGACAAAATGATGATCCAACCCTAACAAAAATAAATAATATTCATACTTTAGCCAAAATTAAAATATGGAAAAAATATTGCCACAGTTTAGCTCCCCCTATATCCCCCTTAACTAAAATCGCAGATTTGCTTGATTCCCTTCCTAAACAAGCTGCACAAATTCCACTAGAACTCATATTTGAGGATGGTGCACTTTTATCACTGAAGGAACTACACAAGATCCCAGGCCTAACATTTTTACAGCACAGAAAACTCACATATCAAGTCAATGTAACCACCAGGTCGACTTTAATAGACCATCAACCGCTTATGAA
Source organism: Ranitomeya imitator (assembly GCF_032444005.1). Taxonomy (NCBI): domain Eukaryota; kingdom Metazoa; phylum Chordata; class Amphibia; order Anura; family Dendrobatidae; genus Ranitomeya; species Ranitomeya imitator. The sequence continues at coordinate 207,488,720 of NC_091287.1, read as the reverse complement.
AGGTTATGTGCCGGATTGAGGTCTCTTACCAAAATTCTATCAACTATATACCAGTCCTTACTTAAAATAGACACAACATTGAAGCGAGCTTATTTGACCAGATGGGAAAAAGACAGGCTATTCCTATACTGATTCACAAATGAAACATCTATAGAAATTCACATGGTCACTCAAAATGTGTGCGAATCCAAGAAAATTCTTTCAAAATCACAAGATGGTACATTACGCCCAAACAGATCCAAAGGTGGCATCATGCTACATCTGCAAATTGTTGGAGATGTGGTACCGAAGAAGGTAGCTACATACACATATCGTGGTCCTGCCAGACGCTCGCCCCCTTCTGGAGAGAGGTAAATTCTATCATACATAAGCTATTAAATAAACGTATTACCTTAAAACTGAAAAATGTATTTCTTTACATTCCAATCTGGTTAAATGACAGGATTGCTAACAAATTAGCTCAATTTATTATAGCAGCAGGGAAATCCTTGATCCTGATACACTGGAATTCCAAGAAAATACCCACTGCTAACCAACTACATGTTAGGGTACCGTCACACAGTGGCACTTTGGTCGCTAGGACGGCACGATCCGTGATGTTCCAGCGATATTCTTACGATCTCGCTGTGTCTGACATGCTACTGCGATCAGGGACCCCGCTGAGAATCGTACGTCGTAGCAGATCGTTTGAAACTTTATTTCGTCGCTGGATCTCCCGCTGACATCACCGATTCAGCGATGTCTTCACTGGTAACCAGGGTAAACATCGGGTTACTAAGCGCAGGGCCGCACTTAGTAACCCGATATTTACCCTGCTTACCAGTGTAAATGTAAAAAAAACACTAAATACTTAGATTCCCGGTGTCTGGTTATGTCCCTCGCCTTCAGCTTCCCGCACTGACTGGTGAGCGCCGGCCAGCCGTAAAGTACAGCGGTGACGTCACCGCTGTGCTTTCCGGCTGTCCGGCGCTCACTGTCAGTGCAGAGAAGCACAGCGCCGGGGGACAGACACGGAATGTACGAGGGGCGATCCAAAAGTAATGATAATCAATACTAAACACAATGAATATAGTCAAAAAATAAATTTATTTTTCTACATAGTCTCCTAACAAGTCTATACATTTAGTCCATCTCTTTTCTAAACTTAGAATTCCCTTCGAAAAAAATTCTTGATCTTGACCCTCAAAAAAATCCCCAACAGCGGTTATCACGTCGCTATTGTCGTCAAATTTCTTGCCCCGGAGGTTTTCCTTGAGCCGAGGAAAGAGAAAGAAGTCACTGGGGGCTAGATCTGGTGAATAGGGGGGGTGTTCCACCAGTTCAAAGCCCGCTTCTTGAATGGTAGCCATGGCAACAGCAGCTTTGTAAGCCGGCGCGTTATCTTGGTGAAACAACACTCCAGCCCGCAGTTTGCCGCGCCTTTTCTCCTTGATAGCCTCCCGCAATCTTCTTATTTGTGCTGCGTAGTAGGAGCCCGTAATAGTGGCTCCCTTCCCTGCTGAGCTTGACACTTTGAATTTCTTCGGCGTCGGTTCGTCGGCTCGTTTCCATGTCATCGATTGTTGTTTAGTTTCGGGATCAAAGTGGTGGATCCAGGTCTCGTCCATGGTCAAAAAAAGTGACAAAAAATTTTCCTTGTCTGCTTGGAACTTTTCGAGATTTGCTATTGAAATGTCAACTCGTTTCTTCTTTTGTTCGTCGGTTAACATTTTTGGCACCCAACACGCGGAGACCTTTCTCACATGCAATTCTTTTGCAAGGATTCTTTGAATACTGCCATATGAGATCCCTGTGACCTCAGCTACATGCCTGATAGTCACTCTTCGATCTGCCAATACAACTTCAACTTTTTTCATGTTTTCTTCATTGAGGGACGTGGATGGGCGTCCTTCACGATGTTCATTTTCCGTCGATGTTCTTCTCAGCTTAAATTCCTTGGCCCAACGTGCAACTGTGGAATATGGAGGAGAAGAGTCTCCCAATGTTTCCACCAAGTCGCTGTGTATGTCTTTGGTAGTCATTTTTTTCAAGCAGAGGTATTTGATGACAGCTCTGAGCTCGTTTTTTTCCATTTTGATGTTCACTCCTCGGCAGTTCATATTCAAATGAATGTAGCTCCCGGGAATCGTGGTCTATTTAAGTAATTTTTTTTTCCTGGACTAGTGGGTACCTAAGAGAGAAGAAAACATTTTATTTTAATTTCTGTGTGCAATAGAAATAACCGATTATCATTACTTTTGGATCGCCCCTCGTAAGTATGTAGTGTTTGTTTTGTTTTACGCTTACGCTGGTAACCAGGGTAAACATCGGGTTACTAAGCATGGCCCTGCGCTTAGTAACCCAATGTTTACCCTGGTTACCAGGGGACTTCGGGATCGTTGATCGCTGGAGAGCTGTCTGTGTGACAGCTCTCCAGCGACGCTGCAGCGATTGACATCGTTGTCGTATCGCTGCAGCGTCGTTTTAGTGTGACGGTACCCTTAAAATCGAACAATTAGATCACATTGAGGAATTCGCTGCAAGAAGTAATCACAATTTAGATAACTTTAACCACATCTGGAAGCCTTGGACCCACTATAGAACACAACAAACATTTCATTCAGCAATAATGCCATAAACTGATAATCTATCAACCCAGGGTGCCACTGTCTGTAATGTATCCAACATTAATTTCTTTATTTAATTTTTAGGTTCCAGAACGGGATGAAGACCTCATAGAAAATGACCTCATCTCCCTGGTCCAGGAGCGAGTCCCGTTGTGGGACACCCGGGTTCCACAGCACTCGGACAATGTGACGACCCGGCGCCTATGGAATGAGGTGACCAAAGCGATGTGGGATGGCTGGGACAAAGCCTCTACTCGGGTCCGAAATGCATTTTGTGTTATGATCTGGTGGTTTAGGAACAACATGAGACAAGCTCTGAAGGAAGTGGTATCTGTACTGACCGCAAACCCTGAACCTAGCAGCGCAACTAAAAATAGCCGTGGGGGGGTACCTGACGCTCCCTAGACCCCTCGGCACAGCCTAAGATCTAACTTCCCCTAAAGATGGAAACAGGAAACCTATCTTGCCTCAGAGAAAATCCCCAAAGGAAAGATAGCCCCCCACAAATATTGACGGTGAGAGGAGGGGAAAATAACATACGCAGAAATGAAATCAGATTTTAGCATAGGAGGCCAGTCTAGCTTGATAGATAGGACAGGAAAGGATACTGTGCGGTCAGTATTAAAACTCTACAAAAATCCACGCAGAGTTTACTAAAAATCTCCACACCTAAGGGTACCGTCACACAGTGCAATTTTGATCGCTACGACGGCACGATTCGTGACGTTCGAGCGATATAGTTACGAGATCGCAGTGTCTGACACGCTCCTGCGATCAGGGACCCCGCTGAGAATCGTACGTCGTAGCAGATCGTTTGAAACTTTCTTTCGTCGTCTAGTGTCCCGCTGTGGCGGCATGATCGCATGGTGTAACATATATTGTATACGATGTGCGCATAGTAACCAACGGCTTCTACATCGCACATACGTCATGAAATTATCGCTCCAGCGTCGTAGATTGCAAAGTGTGACAGCAGTCTACGACGCTGGAGCGATATTGTTACGACGCTGGAGCGTCACGGATCGTACCGTCGTAGCGATGAAAATTGCACTGTGTGACGGTACCCCAACTAAAGGTGTGGAGGGTAAATCTGCTTCCCAGAGCTTCCAGCAAGACAAAATTAATTCATACTGATAACGCTGGATAAACATAGAAAACACAGAACGGATAAGTCCACAAACTGTGAACAGAAAAGAGCAAGCACAAACTTTATTCTCAGCGAGGTAAGGCAAATGTAGGACCTGGTATAAGAGGGATGCCGTAAAGGGGCTACCAGGTACACATAAAATTGGCCATTTTTATGCGCTAAACGCTCTCATTTTTCATATTTCTAGTGCAGTAATGCAGTTCAAATTTCGTTTTTCAAGTTTGTATGTTCTAGCGCTGCAGTGTGCTGCCTTATTTACTTAACTATATACGAGTTGGCGACTCTAGGTTCAGCACCTGTTCACACTGAGTCTATGTTTGGATGTGCCGGTCAGGTTTTTGAAATGTATTCTTTTAGCCTTCTGATCGTGCACTCCGCCTCCTAGCCACAGGTGTTTTAATTACAGCAGGTCCAATACCCCTCCACAGAGAGAGAGAATTTTAGTCTAGGAAGAGGTTTCACATGCACCCATTCAGATGGAAACGTTTATTCTCAGCGAGGTAAGGCAAGTGTAGGACCTGGTATAAGAGGGATGCCGTAAAGGGGCTACCAGGTACACATAAAATTGGCCATTTTTATGCGCTAAACGCTCTCATTTTTCATATTTCTAGTGCAGTAATGCAGTTTAAATTTCGTTTTTCAAGTTTGTATGTTCTAGCGATGCAGTGTGCTGCCTTATTTACTTAACTATATACGAGTTGGCGACTCCAGGTTCAGCACCTGTTCACACTGAGTCTATGTTTGGATGTGCCAGTCAGGTTTTTGAAATATAGCTTGATAGATAGGACAGGAAAGGATACTGTGCGGTCAGTATTAAAACTCTACAAAAATCCACGCAGAGTTTACTAAAAATCGCCACACCTGACTAAAGGTGTGGAGGGTAAATCTGCTTCCCAGAGCTTCCAGCAAGACAAAATTAATTCATACTGATAACGCTGGATAAACATAGAAAACACAGAACGGATAAGTCCACAAACTGTGAACAGAAAAGAGCAAGCACAAACTTAGCTTAGCTGAACTGGTCAGGATAACAGGGAAATCCAAAAGAGATGTGAATCCAACCAGGAACATTTACAAGTGGCACCAGCTGAAGGACAGAGCAGACATAAATAGCAGAGCAGAGACGATCAGTGGAAGCAGATCAGGACGAGCCAAGTGAAAAGCACAAACCAAATCGGTGGCATGGACATCGGAGGCAACAACCCAAGAATTATCCTCCTGGCCACAACCCTTCCACTTGACAAGATACTGAAGCCTCCGCCTCGAAAAATGAGAATCCAAAATCTTCTCAACCTCATATTCCAACTCTCCCTCAACCAACACCGAGGCAGGAGGATCAACCGAGGGAACAACGGGCACCACATATCTCCGCAACAAAGATCTATGGAAAACATCATGAATGGCAAAAGAGGCAGGAAGAGCCAAACGAAAAGACACCGGATTAATAATTTCAGAAATTTTATAAGGACCAATAAACCGAGGCTTAAACTTAGGAGAAGAAACCTTCATAGGAACATGACGAGAAGACAACCAAACCAAATCCCCCACACGAAGCCGGGGACCAACACGCCGACGGCGGTTAGCAAAACGTTGAGTCCAAATCTGCTGCAGCCTGTCCACCACAGAATCAACACCAGGACAATCAGAAGGCTCAACCTGCCCAGAAGAAAAACGAAAATGAAAACCAAAATTACAAAAGAAAGGTGAAACCAAAGTAGCCGAACTAGCCCGATTATTAAGGGCAAACTCGGCCAACGGCAAGAAAGACACCCAATCATCCTGATCAGCAGACACAAAGCATCTCAAATAGGTCTCCAAGGTCTGATTAGTTCGCTCAGTTTGGCCACTAGTCTGAGGATGAAACGCAGAAGAAAAAGATAAGTCAATGCCCATCCTAGCACAAAAGGCCCGCCAAAATCTAGAGTCAAACTGAGAACCTCTGTCAGACACAATATTCTCCGGAATGCCATGCAAACGAACCACATGCTGAAAAAACAATGGAACCAGATCTGAGGAGGAAGGCAACTTAGGCAAAGGTACCAGAAGGACCATTTTAGAGAACCGGTCACAAACAACCCAGATAACAGACATCTTCTGGGAAACAGGAAGATCCGAAATAAAATCCATGGAAATATGCGTCCAGGGCCTGTAAGGGACCGGCAAAGGCAAAAGCAACCCACTAGCGCAGGAACGGCAAGGCTTGGCCCGGGCGCAAGTCCCACAGGACTGCACAAAAGCACGCACATCGCGAGACAAGGAAGGCCACCAAAAGGACCTAGCAACCAAATCTCTGGTACCAAAAATCCCAAGATGACCAGCCAGCACTGAACAATGAACCTCAGAAATTACCTTACTTGTCCATCTATCAGGAACAAACAGCTTCCCCACTGGATAGCGGTCAGGCCTATCAGCCTGAAATTCCTGAAGCACCCACCGCAAATCAGGGGAGATAGCAGAAAGAATCACCCCCTCCTTAAGAATGCCAACCGGCTCCAGGACTCCAGGAGAATCAGGCGAAAAACTCCTAGAGAGGGCATCAGCCTTAACATTCTTAGATCCCGGAAGATACGAGACCACAAAATCAAAACGGGAGAAAAACAGGGACCATCGAGCCTGTCTAGGATTCAGCCGCTTGGCCGACTCGAGGTAAATCAGATTCTTATGATCGGTCAGGACCACAACACGGTGTTTTGCTCCCTCAAGCCAATGTCGCCACTCCTCAAACGCCCACTTCATAGCCAACAACTCCCGATTGCCGACATCATATTTGCGTTCCGCAGGCGAAAACTTTTTGGAAAAAAAAAACACACGGTTTCATCAAAGAACCATCAGACTCCCTCTGAGACAAAACGGCCCCTGCCCCAATCTCAGAAGCGTCGACCTCAACCTGAAAAGGAAGAGAAACATCCGGCTGACGCAACACAGGGGCAGAAGTAAATCGGCGTTTAAGCTCCTGAAAGGCCTCAACAGCCTCAGAGGACCAATTCGTCACATCAGCGCCTTTCTTCGTCAAATCAGTAAGGGGCTTAACCACACTGGAAAAGTTGGCAATGAAACGGCGATAGAAATTAGCAAAGCCCAAACATTTTTGAAGACCCTTCACGGATGTGGGTTGGATCCAGTCATGAATAGCTTGGACCTTAACAGGATCCATTTCTATAGACGAGGGAGAAAAAATAAAACCCAAAAAAGACCTTCTGAACTCCGAATAGGCACTTAGACCCCTTCACAAATAAAGCATTATCACGAAGGATCTGGAACACCATCCTGACCTGCTTCACATGAGACTCCCAATCATCGGAAAAAATCAAAATATCATCCAAATATACGACCATGAATTTATCAAGATAATTGCGGAAAATATCATGCATGAAAGACTGGAACACAGATGGAGCATTAGAGAGCCCAAATGGCATCACAAGGTATTCAAAATGGCCTTCGGGCGTATTAAATGCAGTTTTCCATTCGTCACCCTGTTTAATACGAACAAGATTATATGCCCCTCGGAGGTCAATCTTAGTAAACCAAATAGCCCCCTTAATGAGCAAACAAATCAGTAAGCAAAGGCAAGGGGTATTGGAATTTGACCGTGATCTTATTAAGAAGACGATAATCAATACAGGGTCTCAAGGAGCCATCCTTCTTAGCAATAAAAAAGAAACCCGCTCCCAATGGTGACGAAGAGGGCCGAATATGCCCTTTCTCCAAAGATTCCTTAACATAGCTCCGCATGGCGGCATGCTCTGGCACAGACAGATTGAAAAGTCGGCCCTTAGGGATCTTACAACCAGGAATCAAGTTAATAGCACAATCACAGTCCCTATGTGGAGGAAGGAAACTGGACTTGGGCTCATCAAATACATCCTGGAAATCCGACAAAAACTCAGGGACCTCAGAAGAGGGGGAAGAGGAAATTGACATCAAAGGAACGTCACTATGTACTCCTAGACAACCCCAACTAGTCACCGACATAGTTTTCCAATCCAGCAACGGATTATGTTCCTGTAACCATGGAAATCCCAATACAACAACATCATGCAGGTTATGCAACACCAGAAAACGGCAATCTTCCTGATGTGCAGGAGCCATGTACATAGTCATCTGTGTCCAGTACGGAGGTTTATCCTTGGCCAAGGGTGTAGCATCAATGCCCCTCAAAGGAATAGGGCTCTGCAAAGGCTGCAAGGAAAAACCACAGCGCCTGGCGAATTCTAAGCCCATTAAGTTCAGGGCAGCGACTGAATCCACAAATGCCATGACAGAAAAGGACGACAATGAGCAAATCAGGGTCATAGATAAGAGAAATTTAAGCTGTATAGTACTAATGGTAACAGACCTAGCGACTCTCTTAGTACGCCTAGGGCAATCAGAGATAACATGAGCCGAATCACCACAGTAAAAACACAGCCTATTCTGACGTCTGAATTCCTGCCGTTCTATTCTATTCAAAATCCTATCACATTGCATAGGTTCAGGACTATGCTCAGAGGATACTGCCATATGGTGCACAGCTTTGCGCTCACGCAGACGCCGATCAATCTGAATGGCTAGAGACATAGATTCGCTCAAACCGGCAGGCGTAGGAAAGCCCACCATAACATCCTTAAGGGTTTCAGAAAGACCTTTTCTGAAAATAGCAGCCAGAGCCTCTTCATTCCATTTAGTGAGCACAGACCATTTTCTAAATTTCTGGCAGTATAACTCTGCCGTTTCCTGACCTTGACACAAGGCCAACAGGGTTTTTTCTGCATGATCCACAGAATTAGGTTCGTCATACAATAATCCGAGCACTTGAAAAAATGCATCTACATTCAATAATGCCGGATCCCCTTTTTCAAGAGAAAAAGCCCAGTCTTGAGGATCACCACGCAGCAAGGATATGATGATTTTCACCTGCTGAATGGGATCACCAGAAGTGCGGGGTTTCAAAGCAAAAAACAATTTGCAGTTATTTTTAAAGTTCAAAAACTTGGATCTGTCCCCAAAAAACAAATGAGGAGTAGGAATTCTGGGCTCTAAAGCCGGAGTCTGGACAACATAGTCCTGGATATTCTGTACTCTTGCAGCAAGTTGATCCACACGAGAAAACAAACCCTGAACATCCATGCCAAAACATATATCCTGAACCACCCAGATATCAAGAGGAAAAAAAAAAAAGACAAACCAAAGCACAGAAAAAAAAATGGTTCAGAACTTTCTTTTCCTTCTTTTGAGATGCATTTAATTCATTTTTGGCCACTTGTACTGTTATGATCTGGTGGTTTAGTAACAACATGAGACAAGCTCTGAAGGAAGTGGTATCTGTACTGACCGCAAACCCTGAACCTAGCAGCGCAACTAAAAATAGCCGTGGAGCGGTACCTGACGCTCCCTAGACCCCTCGGCACAGCCTAAGATCTAACTTCCCCTAAAGATGGAAACAGGAAACCTATCTTGCCTCAGAGAAAATCCCCAAAGGAAAGATAGCCCCCGACAAATATTGACGGTGAGAGGAGGGGAAAATAACACGCAGAAATGAAATCAGATTTTAGCATAGGAGGCCAGTCTAGCTTGATAGATAGGACAGGAAAGGATACTGTGCAGTCAGTATTAAAACTCTACAAAAATCCACGCAGAGTTTACTAAAAATCTCCACACCTGACTAAAGGTGTGGAGGGTAAATCTGCTTCCCAGAGCTTCCAGCAAGACAAAATTAATTCATACTGATAACGCTGGATAAACATAGAAAACACAGAACGGATAAGTCCACAAACTGTGAACAGAAAAGAGCAAGCACAAACTTAGCTTAGCTGAACTGGTCAGGATAACAGGGAAATCCAAAAGAGATGTGAATCCAACCAGGAACCATTTACAAGTGGCACCAGCTGAAGGACAGAACAGACAAATAGCAGAGCAGAGACGATCAGTGGAAGCAGCTGAAGACAGCTAACTCCAAGGAGCAGCCACACCACTAGAAACCACAAGAGGGAGCCCAAGAGCAGAACTCACAAAAGTGCCACTTACAACCACCGGAGGGAGCCCAAGAGCGGAATTCACAACAATTTTGTAAGTACTGCAATGTAGTGGGATGCAGCAGAGACCTTGGCCGTGCTCATACAACTCTGTGTGATGAGAGAAACTCTTAGGAGTTTCTCTCATCGCACAGAGTTGTGTGAGCACGGCCAAAAGTACATTGTCTAACCATTATGTTTTGTTTTTTCAACAGTGCTCAAAGTCAAAACACGTTGGCGTTCGATGAAGGACCGCTTCAACAAGGACCTGCGTCAAGAGAGCCGTGTTCCCAGTGGTTCAGGAGCAAGGATCCGAACATACAAATACCATCGCGTTCTGGCATTTTTAAGACCGGTCCTTGCACAGAGAACGTAAGAACGCATTAGGTTGTGTTGTATTGCCATAATCTGTATGTTTCTATTCAACAGGAGTTGGCTTTTTTAAGTTTTTGGTATTAATTTATTTTTCCTTTTTTCACAGCACATGGAGCAGCACTGTTGGCCCAGGTTCTGGAGCGGTCCTTCGTCAGACAGCCACAGACCCCTCCCAGCCATCCTGCAGCGCTGCAGCAAGTGGGCCTGCTACACTACCTGGAGACCAGGAAGCTGGTCCATCAGGTGTTCCCCTTTCCCAGTCCTCTGTCCCTTTTTTGGGGGGCTCCTCCCGGCAGCGGGCATCGGACAGGTCCCTCATGCCCGAGTTTTTGCACTTGAGCTCGGTTTTTCACGAAGGACTCAAGGCTTTGGGTGACCGAATGGATATTTCCCTTAGCCACATGAATACACATATCCAGGTCACCAAAAGCCTTGACCAAGTAAAAGCCGACCTCCAGAGGCCAGCACATCATTTTTTTAACCAAATCTCCAGCTTAGTGTCATGCAGGCCTGCAATGCTGCTTACGTGCAGGCTATGCAGCAGAGTCGGTATTTTCAGTAGACAGTGGCGGCATATTTACCTGTGCCTTCACTGTCACGATTAACCTCAATGCCGACCTCTGCTGCATATCACTGCACGGCCACCTCTATTCCTAGCACTGTCGGACACCAGTACAGCTCCAACCCCATGCCGAGTGCTGTAGGACAGCCCACCGCCACCACCATGACAACCGCTGCTCCTTCTTGGACCTCCTCCACTGACAACGATGCAGCAGCAGGACCCTGGCATTTCCTTCCGTACCCCCACCACCACGATGCAGCAGCAGGACCCTGGCATGGCCTTCCGTACTGCCACCACCATGATGCAGCAGCAGGACCCTGGCATGGCCTTCCGTACTGCCACCACCACGCTGCAGCAGGACCCAGGCATGGCCTTCCGCTCTACAAGTGCTATGGACTCTGGCATGGCCTTCCGCTCTACGAGCACTATGGACTCTGGCATGGCTGCACGCTCTACGAGCACTATGGACTCTGGCATGGCTGCACGCTCTACGAGCACTATGGACTCTGACATGGCTGCACGCTTTAACAACCTTACCACTAAAACAGCATGGCTGCCGTCACACTAGCAGTATGTGTTCAGTTTTTTATATCAGTATTTGTAAGCCAAAACAAGGTGTGGAACAATTAGAGGAAAATTGTAATATTAACATATCTAGCACCTCAGCCTTTATCACCCAACTCCTGGTTTTGGATTACAAATACTGATATTAAATAAGACCAAATACTGCTAGTGTGAGGACAGCCTTGGTTTGTAGAGGAAATACATAGGAGACACGGTCAAGACACCAAAAAATAAGGTTTATTAATGATAAATCTTAAGTAACATTTAAGAAAATAACTGGTACAGATAAAATCACAACTGGACATTTACACAACATTGTCCTGTCATGACACATGTCCAATATCCGAATTAAAAAAGGCAGCAAATTGGTCCCACATGTGGCCAACTTCAGCTGTTGACGGCAGTGGGTGATGCTGGTAATCGGGCAGTGGGTGTGCAACTGGTTCATCCAGTTCAATGTTGGGCCGCTCCTTAGCCATTATGTAATTGTGCAGAACCACACAGGCTTTGACCACCTCGTCGACTGTCTCAATTTTTAGATTAATGGCTGATGCAAGAATGCGTCATTTTGAGACTAGAATACCAAAGGTACATTCTACTGTTCTTCGGGCCCTGGTCAGTCTGTGGTTAAAAATCCTTTTAGTGTGGTTCAAGTCCTGACTGGAATATGGCTTCAGTAGGTTTTCACACATCTGAAAGGCCTCATCCCCAACCATAACAAATGGCTTTGGTGGGCCTTGAGTGTTGGGGAAAGGTCGTGGCCATGGAAAATTAAAATTTTTGCCATACACACGGTGGCCCATATCAGAGTTCTTAAAAGTCTGGGAATCGTTGTCACGGCCAAAAGCTCCAATATCCACGGCGATGAAGCGACAGTCCGCATCGGCTATTGCCATGAGCACAACAGGAAAATATTTTTTATAATTGAAGTACCCTGATCCTGTTCTGGCTGGTTTGATAATGCGGATGTGCTTTCCATCCACCTCTCCCAAACAGTTGGGGAAATCACACACACTCCAGAATTTTTCCACAATTCCAATCCACATGTCCAAGGTGGGTAGGGGTATAAACTCAGCCCGGAGTACATTCCACAGAGCCTGGCAGGTGGCCACAACTATTCCGGACAGGGTGGATATTCCAAGCCGGTATTGGAAGTGGAGGGATGATAAACTCTCTCCGGTTGCCAGAAATCTGGAAGAAAAAAAGAAGAAAAAACAATTACAAATCAATTCTATTTATGGTGTTGTCATGCTAAAGAAAGAAAAATACCCCCCCCACCAAAAAAAAAAAAAAAAACATGTCTGAACACACAAATTTAGCACTGGCATTGGTTTAGATTTGTTACGTACCTTAATGTAACCAGCAGACGTTCCTCTGGTGGAATCGCTCTACGGAGCTGGGTGTCCTGTCTCCGTATGGCTCCTTGGACATGAGCAAGCAAATCCCGGAACGAGTCTTGCGACATCCTTGTATTTTCTGGGAATTTGTCCGGGTTGGCATTAAGCTCGCCATACAGCGTGTGATAGGCTCCACTTCTCTCACGTAATTCAATAATGGAGTGTCTCCAAAAACGCCCACGACATCTCCTTCTCCATCTTTCGCGATTTCTGTCTTGCTCCCAAGCAAACGCACAGGCAAGAAATAGCTTGATGCTTAAATCCAGGTTGAAATAAAAGCTCTCCATGCGAAGATCCATCATGACACAGGATACAGGAGCAAAATCTGAAGATTTCAGCTGTTCAAGGGCCTATATAAAGATATCCCATAATACACGCCCTCTGTAGTCACATTGGCGGTGTCTCGTTATCTAGATTTTGCTCCTGTAAAATTTGTCACCATGCGCACCAAAAGCAAACGCAGGAAAAAACGCATATTAACGCGCACAAACGCAGCGTTTTTTTAACCGCATGCGTTCACGCATGCGTCTAAAGAACGCCGCGTTTGTAGACGTTTAAATGCATTTTTTCCTGCACTTGCGGATGCGGATTAAACACTGCGGATTCTAATGCAAATGTGAAACTAGCCTAAATCCGGCAGCTGCTTGGTGCTGGCCAGAAGAAGATCTTGACAGGTACACTGTGCATACACCTGCTATTTTGCTGTGAGGAGGGCCTGGTAATGGAAATACCAGTAATAAGGTAACATGGGAGGCCTGGGGACATAATTTCTCTCTCCCCACTAACATGTTAGATCATGTCAGAGGAGAGAAAAATTCATTTTAAATGGGACTTTTTTTTTTTCTTTTACGTGATCATGATTATTTGTTCAACTAGATGGTGGCACGATTCTAACGCATCGGGTATTCTAGAATATGTATGTAGTTTATTTATGAAGTTTTCAGGATAATGCAATGAATACACAGGATTCGGCCGGCCGGGCACGACCAATTAGCTAAGCATGGTTCAAATCCTGCGGCAATTCGCGGCCGGACTGCGCCTGTCGCTGATTGTTCGCGGCCAGCCACGTAGTATATAGCACAGCCATGTAGTATATAGCACAGCCCACGTAGTATATAGCACAGCCCATGCAGTATAAAACAGCCCACGCAGTATATCACACAGCCCACGTAGTATATAGCACAGAACATGCAGTATAACACATCCCATGTAGTATATAGCACAGCCCACGTAGTATATAGCACAGCCCACGTAGTATATTGCAGAGCCACGTATTATACAGCACAGGCCACGTAGTATAACAGCGCATGTAGTATATAACAGCCACATAGTATATAGCACAGGCACGTAGTATATAGGACTGCCCATGTAGTATATTGCAGAGCCGCGTAGTATATAGCACAGGCCACATAGTATATTCCACAGCTACGTAGTATATTGCAGAGCCGCGCAGTATATAACAGCCCACGCAGTATATAACAGCCCACGTAGTATATAGCACAGCGCACGTAGTATATAGCACAGCGCACGCAGTATATAGCACAGCGCACGCTGTATATAGCACAGGCCACATAGTACATAACACAGCCACGTAGGATACAGCACAGCCCATGTAGTATAAAGCACAGCGAGGTAGTATATAACATAGCCGACGCAGTATATAACACAGCTCACCTAGTACACTATGTTCCAAATTATTATGCAAATGATATTTTTCTCGGATTTTCCTAAATGGTCGGTGCAAATGACAGTCAGTCTAATAAAAGTCATCACCCGTTATAGTATACATTGAATTTTATTGAAGAAACCTCCCAATAATAACAGTATAATCTCCAAAATGAATAAAAACCTCAAAATGCACTGTTCCAAATAATTAGGCACAGTAGAATTTCTAAACATTTGATATGTTTTAAAGAACTGAAAATGCTCATTTGTGGAATTTGCAACATTAGGAGGTCCCATTCACTGAACAAGAAAGCTATTTAACTCCAAAACATCCTAACAGGCCAAGTTACATGTTAACATAGGAACCCTTCTTTGATATCACCTTCACAATTCTTGCATCCATTGAACTTGTGAGTTTTTGGAGAGTTTCTGCTTGTATTTCTTTGCATGAAGTCAGAATAGCCTCCCAGAGCTGCTGTTCTGATGTAAACTGCCTCCCACCCACATAGATCTTTTGCTTGATGATACTCCAAATGTTCTCTATAGGGTTGAGGTCAGGGGAAGATGGTGGCCACACCATGAGTTTCTCCTTTTATGTCCATAGCAGCCAATGACTCAGATGTATTCTTTGCAGCATGAGATGGTGCATTGTCATGCATGAAGATGATTTTGCTCCTGAAGGCACATTTCTGCTTTTTATACCATGGAAGAAAGTTGTCAGACAGAAACTCTATATAATTTGCAGAGGTCATTTTCACACCTTCAGGAACCTTAAAGGGCCCTACCAGCTGTTTCCCCATGATTCCGGCCCAAAACATGACTCCTCCACCTCCTTGCTGACAATGCATGCCTTGTTGGGACATGGTGGCCATCCACCAACCATCCACTACTCCATCCATCTGGACCATCCAGGGTTTCATGACACTCATCAGTAAACAAGACTGTTTGAAAATTAGTCTTCATGTATGTCTGGGCCCACTGCAACCGTTTCTGCTTGTGAACACTGTTTAGGGGTGACTGAATTGTAGTTTTATGCACCACAGCAAGCCTTTGAAGGATCCTACACTTTGAGGTTCGAGGAACTCCAGAGGCACCAGCAGCTTCAAGTAACTGTTTGCTGCTTTGTAATGGTATTTTGGCAGCTGCTCTCAATCCAGTGAACTTGTCTGGCAGCAACCTTCCTCATTATGCCTTTATCTGCATGAACTTCATCTGTGCTCTGTTTCAGTCACAAATATCTTCACAGTGTAATGATCACTCTTAAGTTTTTGTAAAATATCTAATGTTTTCATACTTTGTCCAAGGCATTGCACTATTTAACGCTTTTCCGCAGCAGAGAGATCCTTTTTATTTCCCTTATTGCTTGAAACCTGTTGCCTGCTTAATAATGTGGAACATCATTTTTAAGTAGTTTTCCTTTAATTACAATCACCTGGAAAGCTAATTATCACATGTGTTTAAGACTGATTTCAGTGAGACACAATCCCATCCATGAGTTTATTTGAAAAACAAAAATATTAAATCTTTATGAAAAATCCAATTTGCACAATAATTTGGAACACAGTGTATATAACACAGCCCACGTAGTATATAGCAATGTGGGCACCATATCCCTGTTAAAAAAAAAAAAAAAAAAAAGAATTAAAATAAAAATTAGTTACATACTCGCCTTCCGACGGCCCCCGGATCCAGCCCAGGCCTTTAGCGATGCTCGTCACGACGCTCCGTTCCCAGTAATGCCGCTACGTCATCACGGGTCGTTGCCGCAATGCATTCTTGGGACTGGAGCGTCGCGAGGAGCGGGAAAGGCTGGCGCGGATGACGGAAGGTGAGAATATCATGATTTTTTAACATTATATATTTTTTAACATTATATATTTTTACTATTGATGCTGCATAGGCAGCATTAATAGTAAACCGTTGATCACACTTACAAGGTTAATGGCACTGTTAATGGACTGTGTTACACCGTGTTACGCCGCGGTGTAACGCAGTCCGTTTAGCGGACTTCTGAAACGCCATGTCGGCACTGACTGGAGGGAAGTATGGACGGGGCACTGACTGGAGGGGAGTAGGGAGGGGCCAATTCGTGGCCGGACTGTGGCTGTCGCTGTTTAGTCGCCCCCAGACAGCCGCGACCAATAAGACGCGGGATTTCCGTGACAGAGAAACAGACAGACAGACAGATTGGACATTAGACAATTATATACAACTAGATGGCAGCCCGATTCTAAAGAATCAGGAGTCTAGAATCCATATATACTTTATTTATTCAAATGTAAGAATAATACAATTAATAAATAATAGTAAGAAAGAACAAAAAATGGCGGCACTCACCAGCTCTTGACAATTCTTGTTATTTAAGGTACAGTTACACAGGATCCATGAACATGCTTATGAGGGGAGGGATGAAAGACATCAGACGACAACTTTGCGTGTTGTGGGCAGTGTCAGGTAGTAGGAAAATAGCCAGTTAATAATAGGCAATAGTTCTTTGCAGGAATGCAGATATTAATAAATAGGCAGTTTACATAGCAGAGAAATTGCTGGGCAATAATGGACAATGTCCTTATGTGGCAAATAATAGCACAATATACCCAATGTGGCAAAGAAGAGGTTAATAAACAGCAGTCTCTCAGTATAACAGTCAGTGAATAATAGGCAGTATATGGAGAAAACACCAAACAAAAGTTCAAAATTGGTGTGAAAATGTCACTGAACCACTTCACAACTAAATATATATAGTTTTGGTAAATGGTATTATCATTTTTTTGACGAAATTCGGCAGGAGCTTGAAGAGCAACGTCACTGGGCCCGCCTCCACGCAGTAGAAACTTGCTGTGAGGTAAAAATTCAAAAATCACACCAAAATGGCGGGCGGAGTGTGTCACAGTACGGCACGTTTCTGATTGGTCGCTCGCAGCAGGCGGCAACCAATCAGACACTGGACACTGTTGACGTCACTTATCTCCGGACATTAGCTCCGGACATTAGCTCCGGACAAAGCCACGGAAGTTGGCACAAATTGCAGGAAGTAGTATTCTAGGCAATTATATATTAGATAGATAACGGCAACCAAGTGATCAGGGACTGAAAAAAATGTTCGTGATCGTGTTCTCCAGGCTCTCAGCTACCCCAGGTAGCTGGAAGCTCAGATTATCTGACGCTGGGGGGTGCTATTTACTTATTTCTCAGCGGTGTTAGAAAGCAGTGCTGAAGAATAGAGATGAGCGAATTTGATCAGAATATGATCGCCAAACAAATGCGGTGCAAATATGGCACATTCGGATTCGTGATAGGAAAGCCGAGTAAAATTTTATAAAATTGGTAAAAATTGATAACATTCCGTAAAAGTGCGAGAAAATATTTGCGTTGCCCAAAAAAATATTTTCAGCACTTTAGCAACAATAATGATGCTGTATTATGAGCGTTTGGCAAGTGTTTGATGAGGGGAGGGGTGTTGCAGAGCTCAGAGGAGCGGTGTTTTTGTAAGCACAGCAGTCTTTTTTTCCCCTAACTTTGTGTGCGCACGTTGCAGCTAGCCAATCAGGGCGCAGGAAACACCCACAATGTCCTGACACCACGGCTTGTGTTATCGGCTGCTGAAATCACGTCCCTCTCCATATAAATAGCGGACATGTTTTAGCGCAATTTTGACACCAACAGCGCAGAGAGGCTGCTCCTGACGATGCCACTGTTACTAGCAAGATTTCAGTTATTTAGTTAGGCGGTTGTATAGCAGTCAGATAGTGTAGCTAGATCGTGTCCAGTGTGGCTGTAAAATTTACCTTCCAGAAGTTTTTTTGTGACATTGCTGAGGTTCTCACACAAAGTCGGCAGGGCACATGTTCTACAAGTGTGTTGTGCACTGCTTCTATAGTGCTGCGTGCATAGCATTCTAAATTATATTATTTCAGTAGGTTAATGTGAAAAAGCCTGCTGTATCCCACATTGTAGCTAGTTAGATAGGTGATTGTAAATCAGTCAGACACTGTAGGTAGCTAGTGTCCAGTGTGGCCGTTAAATTTACCTTCCAGCACTTTTTTTTCTTCTTTTTTGCCTATACTGAGGTGCACAAACAAATCCAGCAGGGCACGTGCTGTGCACTGCTTCTATTGTGATCCATGCACAAGTATAGCATTCTAATTCACATGTAGCTAGTGAAATGAAAAAATATTAAACAATTAAATATTCATTCCTCTGAGCGGTGCCAGTGACCGCTGACAGGAAGAGCTGCGGCACCCGGGGACAGTGTGAACAGGCAGGGGCAGCGTCAGGAGCGCCGGGACTAGGTGATTATTATATTCACCTGTCCGCGTTCCACATGCCGGGCGCCGCTCTGTCTTCGCGTCCTCTTGCACTGACTGTTCAGGTCAGAGGGTGCGATGACGCATATAGTGTGCGCGGCGCCCTCTGCCTGATTAGTCAGTGCAGAGAGACGCCGGGACGAGACGCCGGAACGAGACGCCAGGAGCTGCAATCAAGAGAGGTGAGTATGGCTTTTTTATTATTATTATTATTGCAGCAGCAGCAGCAATGGCACAGATTTATATGGAGCATCTATGGGGCAAAAATGAACGGTGCAGAGCACTATATGGCACAGCTATGGGGCAAGAAAGAACGGTGCAGAGCACTATATGGCACATCTATGGGGCAAGAATGAACGGTGCAGAGCACTATATGGCACAGCTATGGGGCAAGAAAGAACGGTGCAGAGCACTATGTGGCACAGCTATGGGGCAAGAAAGAACGGTGCAGAGCACTATATGGCACAGCTATGGGGCAAGAAAGAACGGTGCAGAGCACTAT
The DNA here is from genome assembly GCF_032444005.1 of Ranitomeya imitator. NCBI lineage: Eukaryota > Metazoa > Chordata > Amphibia > Anura > Dendrobatidae > Ranitomeya > Ranitomeya imitator. The sequence goes on along the minus strand of NC_091287.1, from coordinate 207,469,605 downwards.
ATGGCACAGCTCTGGGGCAAGAAAGAACGGTGCAGAGCACTATATGGCACAGCTATGGGGCAATAATGAACGGTGCAGAGCATTATATGTGGCACAGCTTTATATGGAGCATCTTATGGGGCAATAATGAACGGTATGGAACATCTATTTTTATTTTTGAAATTCACCGGTAGCTGCTGCATTTTCCACCCTAGGCTTATACTCGAGTCAATAAGTTTTCCAAGTTTTTTGTGGCAAAATTATGGGGGTCGGCTTATACTCGAGTATATACGGTACATTTATATATTTTATATATAAATAAAAAAATATATACACACATATATATATATATATATATATATATATATATATATATTTCTGTTGCTAAATGTGAAAGCCTGCTGTATCCCTTGTAGTCATTTTGTTGCAGTGATATAAACCTCTCTGCAGACCTAAGGAACATGAAAAATAATTATAATTTTTCAATTGCAAAAAGTTAGACAACCCGCTAAATCACACTTTGTCATTTGTTTGGGTTGAAATTAAGCTGTATAGGCCTGATCCAGAGGCCACAAACAAATTCTTCTGTTATTAACGTCATACAGTAAGCGATCTAACTTGAAAAATAGTTAATTTTCCACAGAATGTCGATTCTTTTTGCTTATCTGCAGCATTTCTGCACCCATTGACTTACAACACTGAATCAGTCACATCTGCAGCCAAACTGCAGGTGTAGAAAGGTTTAAGGATTTGCTGTCAAAAACGTTGCAGAAAGGAAATTGTGTCAGAAGGAAGAACAGCGTGAGGGCGGAGAATATGTGTGAGCCTCTGTGTGTGGGTGGAGCATGTGTGTGAGTGGAGAATATTTGTGTGTCTATCTGCGGCGGTGTGTGTGTGCCTGTCAGCGGGGGTAGGTCTGCATCTGTCTGCGCGTGTGTACCCAGGCATCGTGTGATGGGACTACTACTCCTATCCGGCTATGCCTGCTGTCACTTATAACAGTGACAGCATGAGCAGATGATGGGAGAGTAGTCCCATCATCTGGCGCCAGTGTTCAATTGTGGAAAAAAAAAAAAATTACATAATTACATACAATATACATACTCACTATACACCTAATCCCCGACGCCCTTGTCTCCTGCAGGCAATCAAAAGTAATACCAACATATATTTATCTTTCCGCCATAGTCCATTTAATAATAAGTGTCCCACGATGATCTCACGTGTAGAACAGTCAAATCTGGAGATGTAAAAATATATGAAGCGGCGCTGGTGGTGTAGGGTATAAAGATACCTGCAGCAGATTTAAACAATCACCACAAAATTGTAGAAAAAGGGGCATAAAATACAAAAGAAAATCGCGCTGGTAAAACCGAAGAAACGTTTTTGCGCCAAAAAAATATTATTCAGGGGGAAGGCACAGAGGCCAGTGTAAATAGATGTAATGCCTACCACACAATACGTGCTCAAATAATAAGATATGTAACAGCACCAGATATACACTTGTACCTTCTCTATGTGAAACTAGAGTGAGCCACTAATGTTACTGAGTAACGTGAACTAAATGAGCTAGAGGTAAATACCTATATGAAATCTGGAGATGTGACCATTCTACCCGGCCACCGGTGATTTACTTCCTGTCAGTGTATCACTGAGTCGCCGCGAGAGTTCATCAGCTGATCAGCTCCGGTGCTATCACTTACGGCAACGCTGTGCGAGAAGATTCTCACGCAGTGGTGCTGTCAGTGATAGCACCGGAGCTGATGAACTCCGGTGAACTCTCAGTGATACTCTGCGGGAGCAATTAGTTCCTGTGAGTGTAATGCCGGAGGCAGTGTAGAGCGGTCACATCTCCCGATGTGACTGTTCTACACGTGAGATCGTCGTGGGACACTCTGTAATGGGCTATGTCGGACAGGGAGTATTATATGTTGGTCTATTATTTTATTTTTGTTGCAGGAGATGAGGGCGTCGGGGACTAGGCGTTCAGGATGTATGGTAGACTAAGATTCAATAAAGGAATCTGTGTGATTATTTCAAATAAAGGACTTTATTCTAGCTGTCTTTATTTACCTTGTAACTATGGGGTTAGTGATGGATAGGTGTCTTATAGACACCTCTCCATTACTAACCTGTGGGGCTTAATGTCACCTGACAATACAAAGGTGACATTAAAACCAAAAATATGAACCCCACTTGCCACTGCTACAGGGAAAGTGGGACGAGAGAGGCTAAGTGACAGAATTGGCGCATCTATAAGATGTGCCATTTCTGGGATGGCTGAGAGCTGATGGTGGTAATGTTGGTGAAAGCACTAGTGAAGCAACATCACGTCCTATGTAAAGACAACTGATGTTACTGGACAGGCTACACCACTACCTTTCTTTGGCAGTCGCACAGCGGTGCGCCTTGTCGATGATACCCATAAGGAGTATGTACTCGAGTGGATGGTAAGTGCAGCTTCAAGTGGCCTTTCCTTCTCTTCCTCCACCTCAACATCAAACCCAGTACAGTCCACAGATGTGGCACCCAAATTCCTCTTGCTGCCCCACACGCCCCAACTAACCAAATATTCGACTGACTGTACGGAGTCACAGATGGGGGAGTCTGAAGAGCTGTTCAAACATTCTATGCCATGTTCATCAGAAGTGTAAGCAAAAGCTTTGCAGAGTCAAAAGGAGGGAATCTGCACCGATGCCAAAAATATTTTTAGCTTGGATCCGGGGCAGGAAGAAGTACGGTCCAAACAGCATCTAGACCCTACATCAGATGTTAACCCCTGGGGGGAAGGGGGGTGATCCTGATGAGACTCATATCTGAGGCTCACGCAGACTGTACTGTGCTGTCAGGGCAAGAAGAGGAGGAGGAGGGTGACTTGATTGGCGAGGAATGTGATAACACAAAGGATGATGATGAGGTGTTAGATCCCAGTTGGCGTGAACATAGATGCACACAGCTGAGCAGGTCATTGATGAGGAAGACGAGGAGGTTACGTTGCGCCGTCTGTCGAAGACACCCAGTAATGCAGCCATGACAAGCGACTCATCCTCAGCCACAACTGTGCCTAGCCTGGGCCTTTCTCAACACTGCAAAGGATGAGCCAACTCACATAATCTGACAACTTTGCAAAAAGAACCGGAGTTAAGATAATAACTGCAATAATTTGACTACTACATGCATGAACCTTCACATGTGCAATCAACATGCTTTACTGAGGGAATCCCGCAGCGCAAAAATGTAGAGCAGCGGACATCAACCACCCCATCAATTGCATCTGCTGCTTCTTCCTCCTCCTCTGTTACTCTGCCAACAATTGAGACGCAGGTCTTTGACCGCAGAACCTCGGGTTCTTTACCCGATTGAGGCATGCTGAGAGGCCGACCTCAGCTGTAACAGAAGCGGAAATGCCTGCCGTTTTTCACCTATCTCTAAGAACGATCACACCACAAGTTTCTCAAACCACAGTAACATCTCTGCCTGCACCTCTCACGGTCCAGCAGTTTGTCCGGTTCACCGTGTTCAGCCCTCTCACAGCATTGCAGCCAGCCCACAGTTCCGCAGTTGTGGTCATGGACAAGATTGTTATCTGCTACGCATGACAAAGCTAGGAGGTTGTACTCCACCATCTCCAATTTGTTGGCCATGGAAATGCTGCCTTTCCGCCTGGTACAGTGCCTTGCGAAAGTATTCGGCTTTCCCTGGAACTTTTCAACCTTTTCCCACATATCATGCTTCAAACATAAAGATACCAAATGTAAATTTTTGGTGAAGAATTAACAACAAGTGGAACACAATTGTTAAGTTGAACGAAATTTATTGGTTATTTTAAATTTTTGTGGAAATTCAAAAACTGGAAAGTGGAGAGTGCAATATTATTCGGCCCCTTTAACTTATTACTTTGTTGCGCCGCCTTTTGCTTCGATTACAGCTACAAGTTGCTTGGGGTATATCTCTATCAGTTTTGTACATTGAGAGACTGAAAATCTTGCCCATTCTTCCTTGGCAAACAGCTTGAGCTCAGTGAAGTTTGATGGAGATCGTTTGTGAACAGCAGTTTTCAGCTCTTTCCACAGATTCTCGATTGGATTGAGGTCTGGACTTTGACTTGGCCATTCTAACACCTGGATATGTTTATTTGTGAACCATTCCATTGTAGATTTTGCTTTATGTTTGGGATCATTGCCTTGTTGGAAGACAAATCTCCGTCCCAGTCTCAGGTCTTTTGCAGACTCCAACAGGTTTTCTTCAAGAATGGTCCTGTATTTGGCTCCATCCATCTTCCCATCAATTTTAACCATCTTCCCTGTCCCTGCTGAAGAAAAGCAGGCCCAAACCATGATGCTGCCACCACCATGTTTGACAGTGAAGATGGTGTGTTCAGGGTGATGAGCTGTGTTGCCTTTATGCCAAACATATCGCTTGGCATTGTTGCAAAAAAGTTCAATTTTGGTTTCGTCTGACCAGAGCACCTTCTTCCACATGTTTGATGTGTCTCCCAGATGGTTTGGAAGAAAAAGAAAACAGAACATGCCCACAGAATGGGAACATCCATAACAGGTAAAAAAACATACTTTATTATCCAAAAAAATAAATAAAATCACAATTCAAACAATTTTGAACAGGACACAGCAACAACAGTGTTAAATACATTTAAAAACCATCAAAGATGCATGTGCCAGTCATGCCTTGTGGTATTGGCAATGAAAACCCACAAAACAACCCCTCATAGCATAATGGTATAATAAGGCTCACAAAAAGGATAGATCAAATGATAGCAAAATAATGCTACACAAAACTAAGGCATGGTCAAATAAACATGAAAAACCATGCTTATTCACGGTACCAATGAGGCGGATAAGAAGGGGGGGGGGGGGGAGGGGCAATATTGTTTTGTGGCCTGTTGACATTTATGTGAAAGAAGCGCATCGACAGCTAAACAATGTGAACTGTTCTCAGGTACTGCCATCTGATCCCATCGGTGTATTTAAGAGGAAATTAGATCGTCTACTCTGCTCAGCCAAATGTAATAAACATATTGAACAAGAACGAGTTCAACTTTCTGACAAGTCATCACCAGTTGTTCCGACTTTGTATCTACTCCCTAAAGTTCATAAGTCCATACAGAAGCCACCAGGTAGGCCCATAGTGACTGGTATTGGTAGTATTTTTGAAAGACCCTGTATTTATTTAGATCATTTTTTACAGCCCTTTGTTGTCAGTTTAGGTTCACACAATCAAGATACTTCTCACCTCATTCGTCAGTTACAAGCTATGATTGTTCCACAACACACCATACTAGTGACAATGGATGTTGAATAATTATATACATGCATAAACCAAGCATTGGGTATCGAAGCAGTTTCCTTCTTTTTGGATCAACAAATATCAGGTGACCGCAGATATCAGTAATTTATCTTGGATTTATTGTCTTTTGTCCTATTCAACAGCTATTTTGCATTTGACAGGGTCTTTTACAAACAGATCTCTGGTACCGCAATGGCTGCCCGGTGTGCTCTATCCTATGTCAATCTATTTTTGGGTTGGTGGGAGGAGACACGGGTGCGCCCATTGTGGGCTTTCGAGGCCAATGTCCAGCAATGGTTTCGTTACATAGATGACCTCCTAATTTTCTGGACGGGTTCTGAATCTGAATGCAAGACATTCATTGCTGAGTTGAATAATAACAATTTGAATATTTCCCTGACCGCTTCTCTCTCTACAACGTGTGTCACCTTTTTGGATCTCAAAGTCATGAAAGTGGGCTGCCGGATTCAGACAAAAATATCGCAAGTCAACTGCTAGGAACAGCTTGCTGCATTTTACGAGCTTTCATCCTTATAATCTGCGAAAGAACATCCCCAATGGCAATTTTTGAGAGTGAGGCGCAACTGCTGCTCTGAAGTTGCTTTCAGGAAGGAGCCCAGGATTTCACCAACCAATTATCTGAGAGGGGATACCCTCGTAAGGTAACTTTTAAGGCCTTTCAACACTCCCTGGCCAGTGACAGGTGCTCTTTACTATAGCCAAAGACCCGAGATGGACTTTGTACCACTAACTTAATTACAGTCTACAACAATCATTGGCATATTTACAACATCTTGGGTAAACACTGGGGTATTTTACTCAGTGGACCAAAATTGAGACCTTTTGTCTCGGATATCCCCAAGATGATAGCTAGAAGGGCAACAAACTTAACGGATCATCCCACTGCTAGTCATTTTAAAAGACCAACCACTAGACTGGGCATGGAAAATCGCCTTATAAGATCTTTTCCATGTGGTGGTTTCAATATTTGCCCTTATATGATTGCAGCTGACCAGGTCACTCTCCCAATTATTCCAGGAATGATCCAAACCAAGCTTTATTCCAACTGCCGATCGAGGAATGTGATATATTCTCATTTGCCAATGCCCAAAGAAATATGTGGCACAAACTAGCCAAGAGATCAGACGCAGAATTCAGCAACATATCTCCAATATCGGCAAAGCAAAGATTGACAAGGAAAAGGGTAAGCCAATTTCTTCAGTTGCATCTCACTTTCTGGAACATCATGGGAGTAGACACCACAAAATATGTGTAATGGGGTTGGATCAGGTCATCAGCAATATTCGGGGTGGGAATCCAACCAAGGATCTGCTTCATCGGGAGTCCCGGTGGATCTTCAATCTATGTATTGAAGATCCACCGGGACTCCCGATGAAGGGGGAGTATGGCCCCTGGAGGTTTAAATGAGGAATTCTCATTTTCTGGGTTCTACGGTTAAAACATACACTAAGTTCTTATGCTATTTCATTTTTTTTCCTTCATTGATTTACATTTATTTTTCCTCTTTCCTGATTTGTTGACCTTTCTGGGCCTTATATATTTCTGAATTTGACCCCCATTGCCGCACATGATGCTCAATACTGTACAATGACCGCACATGATGCTCCATACTGTATAATGACCCCACATGATGCTCCATACTGTATAATGACCCCACATGATGCTCCATACTGTATAATGGCCCCACATGATGCTCCATACTGTATAATGACCTCACATGATGCTCCATACTGTATAATGGCCCCACATGATGCTCAATACTGTATAATGACCGCACATGATGCTCCATACTGTATAATGACCCCACATGATGCTCCATATTGTATAATGGCCATGGCTCATATCCCCCTCCCCTCCTCCTGTATGCATGGCTCATAATTCCCCCCCCCTCCCTATGCATGGCTGATGGCTCATAATTCCCCCCCCCTCCCTATGCATGGCTGATGGCTCACAATTCCCCCCCCTCCCTCCCTATGCATGGCTGATGGCTCACAATTCCCCCCTCCCCCCCCCTATGCATGGCTGATGGCTCATAATTCCCCCCCCCCTCCCTCCCTATGCATGGCTGATGGCTCATAATTCCCCCCCTCCCTATGCATGGCTGATGGCGCTCATAATTCCCCCCCCCTCCCTATGCATGGCTGATGGCGCTCATAATTCCCCCCCCACCTATGCATGGCTGATGGCGCTCATAATTCCCCCCCCCCCCTCCCTATGCATGGCTGATGGCGCTCATAATTCCCCCCCCTCCCTATGCATGGCTGATGGCGCTCATAATTCCCCCCCCCCATGCATGGCTGATGGCGCTCATAATTCCCCCCCCCTCCCTATGCATGGCTGATGGCGCTCATAATTCCCCCCCCCCCTCCCTATGCATGGCTGATGGCGCTCATAATTCCCCCCCCCTATGAATGGCTGATGGCGCTCATAATTCCCCCCCCTATGCATGGCTGATGGCGCTCATAATTCCCCCCCCCTCCCTATGCATGGCGGATGGCGCTCATTATCCCCCCCCTCCCTATGCATGGCTGATGGCGCTCATAATCCCCCCCCTCCCTATGCATGGCTGATGGCGCTCATAATTCCCCCCCCCTATGCATGGCTGATGGCGCTCATAATTCCCCCCCCCTCCCTATGCATGGCGGATGGCGCTCAATTCCCCCTCCCTATGCATGGCTGATGGCGCTCATAATTCCCCCCCCCTCCCTATGCATGGCTCATCTCTCCACCCCCTCCCCGCTCCTTCTCCCGGGCCATCTTGCATGGCGCGGGTGGCTTCCCATCCTCCCCCCGTCCCTCAGTCATACTCACCTGTCAGCTGCCTGTCTGTCCCACACGCCGCGCCGACATCCCTCCGGGCCGGCTCCGGCTCTGTCCCGCAGCGCCGCAGCACCTTCGTCCTGACTGAGTGAGCGGTCATGTGGTACCACGTGACCGCTCACTCAGGACGCGCTACAGACGCTGAGACCAGGCATCGCTGGAGCAGGTGAGTATCGTCTTCAGGGAGGGTGGGTGGGACTCGAAGACTTGTAGGTGGGGTGGGGACCTGGGGGGACTCGGAGGCAGGGGGGGGGGGGGGGCGGGGCCGTCGGGCGCGTTTTTGACCCGGGCCGGGACTTAAAAAAAAAAACACACCTTGCTCAGGTGCCGCCCCCCGCAATGTCGCCGCCCTAGGCACGTGCCCTCACGTGTCTAGTGGCAAATACGGCCCTGCCCATTGGACATCTTGGTCTAATTATAACCAAGCCACTTTTTGGTCACCCTGGATAAGTAGACAGTGGCATTTTTCGCTCCGATGGAAGCAGATTTCATCTACCCCGGAAAGGATCTCCAGCTCACTTTTAATTTAAAGGGAACCTGTCACCTGAATTTGGCGGGACCGGTTTTCGGTCATATTGGCGGAGTTTTGGGCGTTTGATTCACCCTTTCCTTACCCGCTGGCTGCATGCTGGCTGCAATATTGGATTGAAGTTCATTCTCTGTCCTCCATGGTACACGCCAGCACAAGGCAATCTTGTGTGTGGCCCCTTTTTTTTTCCAATTGACTTTATGGACCATTGACAACAGACTGACACTGACAAGATGGCAGCCACCATGTGCTTTCTTTCTGTTCCATTGCCAAGTGGCTCTCTCTTCCAGGTGATCAATTAACCTGTTGCTACTTCTGTATATATACCTCATAATTCTGGGACACAGTACGCCATTTACCCTGAAGAAGCCGCAGTCAGTGCGGCGATATATGTGGGTGTCTATCCCACACTCTCTCCCCTCCCAGCTACTATGGCTCCATCCAGGACTTGAGGATTCCCACATCTTTTGGTCTGAGTATTTGGGTTTTTGTTTCTTTCTTTTTCTTACTATCAGAAAAGAAATGGCAACTCCCCTTTCTATTTCCAATATGGTACTGTGAATAAGCATAAGCACGGTTTTTCATGTTTATTTGACCATGCCTTAGGTTTTGTGTAGCACTATATTGCTATCATCTGCTCTATTCTTTTTGTGAGCCATATTATACCATTATGCTGTGAGGGGTTGTTTTCTGGGTTGTCATTGCCATTACCACAAGGCATGACTAGCACATGCATCTTTGATGGTTTTTAAATGTTTTTAACACTTGTTGCTGTGTTCTGTTCAAAATTGTTTGAATTGTGAATTTTTTTGTATTAATAAAGTATGTTTTTTTTACCTGTTATGGGTGTTCCCAGTCTGTGGGCATGTTCTATTTTTGTTTTCTTCCACAGTATATTTCACATGCTTATGGAGAAACCTGAGTACATTGTTTAGTGGTGCCCTCCAACCTTTCTTTATTCGCCCAGGTGATTTGTTGCAAACTCTAAACACTTTTTTTTGGATATCTTTGAGAAATGGCTTTGTTCATGCCACTTTCATAAAGATATAAATATAAAGAAGTCTAGCACTCAACTTAAAGGGAACCTGTCACCCCGTTTTTTGAGATTGAGCTATAAATACTGTTAAATAGGGCCTGCGCTGTGTGTTCCTATAGTGTATGTAGTGTACCCCGATTCCCCACCTATGCTGAGAAATAACTTACCAAAGTCGCCGTTTTCGCCTGTCAATCAGGCTGGTCAGGTCGGGAGGGCGTGGTGACATCGCTGGTTCTTCCTCAGCTTTACGTTGGTGGCGTAGTGGTGAACAAACAGCGCGCGATCTGCGCTGTCATCCCTTTCGTCGGTGGGGGCGGCCATCTTTCTGGGGCCGCGCGTGCGCAGATCGAGTGCTCTGCTGCACGGGGCTTCAGGAAAATGGCCTCGGGATGCCGCGCGTGCGCATTAGAGATCGCGGCGGCCATTTTCCCAAAGCCGAGTTTGCATCTCACTATGCACCTTATGGCCACTATATGAATAGATACAGCCATATAACTTCGGGATCCTCAAGGCTCATATACCTTATTTACCTCTGACAGCGGCTCATAAAAGTATTTACCTCTGACAGCGGACCAGTAGATGGACCCCGACGCGCGTTTCGTGGTTAAGCTTCGTCCAGGGGGATAGTGAGACTATCCCCCTGGACGAAACTTAACCTCGAAACGCGCGTCGGGGTCCATCTACTGGTCCGCTGCCAGAGGTAAATACTTCTCTACCTTCCCCTATGCCTTTGTACTTTAGCACTGTATGCACCTTATGGCCACTATATGAATAGATACAGCCATATAACTTCGGGATCCTCAAGGCTCATATACCTTATTTGCTAGGCTGTTTTTTGCCTACATATACTTTATTTAACCTGTTTTATCCTTTACATATTTCATAGGTGGTTGTTCCTTTAGGCATATTACTTATTACCGTTGTTAGAGGTAAATACATCCTTACCTCACTTTATGCCTTTGCACTATAGCACTGTTATTGGAGTCTATTAGAATTTTAATTGTACTATTAATAAAATTCAGTTTTTATTGGCATTAAGCTTCCGCTGTGGTTCTATCGTTTGATATTTGTTGCTATTTGGAAGTGCCTTATACATAGGCTATTGTTTTGGATATATTCTTTATATTTATATTGAAGGTCTGGGAACCTAGTCTAAGCACCAGAGTATAGCTGTGCACACGGTATTTTCTCTCACTCTTTCATAAAGGTCAGATTTGTGCAGTGTACGACTGATTGTTGTCCTACGGACAGACTGTCCATGGGCCTCTTGGCTGCATCTCTGATCAGTTTTCTCCTTGTTTGAGATGAAAGTTTAGAGGAACGACCGGGTCTTGGTAGATTTGCAGTGGTATGATACTCCTTCCATTTCAATATAATTGCTTGCACAGTGCTCCTTAGGATGTTTAAAGTTTTGGAAATCTTTTTGTATCTAAATCCGACTTTAAACTTCACCACAAAAGTATCACGGACCTGCCTGTTGTGTTCCTTGGTCTTCATGATACTCTCTGTGCTTCAAACAGAACCCTGAGACTATCACAGAGCAGGTACATTTCTAAGACGACTTGATTAAACACAGGTGGATTATATTTATCATCATTAGGCATTTAGGACAACATTGTGGATCTCTGAATGATCTAATGAACTGGTGGAGAGAGTTTGCTACACTGAAAGTAAAGGGGCCGAATAATATTGTACGCCCCACTTTTACATTTTTGAATTTCCACAAAAATTTAAAATAACTAATAAATTTCGTTCAACTGCACAATTGTGTTCCACTTGTCGTTGATTCTTCACCAAAAATGTACATTTGGTATCTTTATGTTTGAAGCATGATATGTGGGAAAAGGATGAACAGTTCCAGGGAGCCAAATACTTTTGCAAGACACTGTAGATACATACAGTTTCTGAAAGCTGATGGCCGTTACAGTCCCCCCCAGTACCAATTACCCACTCACCATTACTATTCTAAGTAAGCTGTGCCTGCGCTACACCAGCATGTACCAGACAACATCACCAGTTTCTTGACAAAATCTGTTTGCCAATGTGCATTTCTTCACTGCTTCTGTCTCCTCTAGGGCCTCCACCTGTGCCCTCAACCTCTGCCTTCACAAGACATGCGTTACAACAGTGCATAGCGAACGTCCACCACCTCCATACTGCGCAGTCAGGGCTTACCACAATCAGGCAGTCTTAAAATTGATATGCCTTGGATACCGCAGTCATACAGCTTAAAGGGACACTGTCACCTGGATTTGGAGGGAACAATCTTCAGCCATGGAGGCGGGGTTTTGGGGTTTTTGATTCACCCTTTCCTTACCCGCTGGCTGCATGCTGGCTGCAAAATTTGATTAAAGTTCATTCTCTGTCCTCCGTAGTACATGCCTGCACAAGGTGCTATCTTGCGTTGCGCTGGCGTGTACTACGGAGGACAGAGAATGAACTTCAATCCAATATTGCAGCCAGCATGCAGCCAGCGGGTAAGGAAAGGGTGAATCAAAAACCCCAAAACCCCGCCTCCATGGCTGAAGATTGTTCCCTCCAAATCCAGGTGACAGTGTCCCTTTAAGAGTTGTGGACAGCTCTCCAGGCTGAATTTGAACAATGGCTGAACCTGCATCTAGGGAAGGGCGTGTCTGATAACAGTGTGAACCTAGTGGCTGCCCTATGGCAAGGCAAGCTCACACACGTGCATTGCATGGCTCATGTCCTCAACCTGGTGGTACAGCGTTTTCTCAGCCACTCCTCTGCTCATCGACTTACATCGATACAGAGGTTTTTATCCATGCCAGTTAACAATTTGATATGCGATGTGCGGACACTGAGGAATTTCACTCTGCACATGTTGCATCAACTGTGGCAGCAGCAACGAGCCCTGACGCAGTATGTCATGTCGCATAGCCTGGGCCAACGCAGTACGGAGGTGGCGCATATCAGATTTTCAGATTGGGCACAGGTTAAGGACCTCTGCGCCCTTCTGCACAGTTTTGAAATAGTTACTAAGAAGGTTGGCGCAGATGCCGCCGTCATCAGCACTATTCCGGTCATTTATATGCTGGAGCAGACTTTGAATAGCCTGCGGGAGGAGATGGTGGTCCCAGAAGAAGAGGAGGAAGCAAAGGAGGCTGCGGAAGGGATAACATTGTCTCGAAGTTCAAGACTGTTGTCATAGAGGCAGGTGTTAAGGGAGGGTAGATTATGGAGATCGAGGAGGGGTAATGATAACAGATAAACTTATCGAAGAAGCAAGATCTGAGGAACAAATTGAGGAGGAAGAGGTGATGGGTGAGCAAATGTCGGATGAAGAGGATAATCCTCCACTCTCTGCTATTCGGGGTTGGCGGGTGGGGACGGAGGAAACAAGCCTCATTGTTACCCAGCCACCAACACAGCATGGGCTCAGACCTCATGGTAGAACCCGACATACGAGTGCCTTCTTGCTGCACTATCTGCAACATGATCCCCGTATAGTAATGATTAATGAAAAGTATTTATTTCCATTTTCCCATTAGGATTAGAGTTAGGGTTGGTGCTAAAATTAGGGTTGGAAATAGAGTTGGGGTTAAGATATTTACGGTTGGGATTAGGGTTAGGGGTGTGTCAGGGTTAGGGGTGTGTCAGGGTTATGATAAGGGGTGTGTTGGGGTTAGGAGTCTGGTTAAGGTTAGGATAACCCTGGTGAAAATAAAAATTTGGGGGCTAAAATCACTTTTGTGGAAAAAAATGATTTTTTATTTTCATGGTTCTGCTTTATAAACTTTAGTGAAACACATGGGGGTTCAAAGTTCTCAACATATCTAGAAAAGTTGATTGGGGGGGTCTATTTTCCAATATGAAGTCACTTGTGGGGGGGGGGTTCTACTGTCTAGGTGCATCAAGGGCTCAGCAAACGCAATGTGACGCCCGCAGACCATTCAATCAAAGTCTGCATTCCAAAAATGGTGCTCCTTCCCTTCTGAGCTCTGCCATGCGCCCAAACGGTGGTTCCCCCCCCCCCCCCACATATGGGGTATCAGCGTACTCAGGACAAATTGCACAACAACTGTTAGAGTCCAATTTCTCTGGATACCCTTGAGAAAATAAAAAATTGGGGGCGAAAAGATCATTTTTGTGAAAAAAAAATATGATTTTTATTTTTTACAGCACTACATTATAAACTTTGTGAAGCACTTGGAGGTTCAAAGTGCTCACCACACATCTAGATAAGTTCCTTATGGGGTATACTTTCCAAAATGGTGTCACTTGTGGGGGGTTTCCATTGTTTAGGCACATCAGAGGCTCTCCAAACGCGACATGGTGTCCAATCTCAATTCCAGCCAATTTTGCATTGAAAAGTCAAATGGCGCTCCCTCCCTTCTGAGCGATGTCATGCGCCGAAAAAATAGTTAACCCCCACATATGGGGTATCGGCGTACTCAGGACAAATTGTACAACAACCTTTGGGGTCCAATTTCTCCTGTTACCCTTGGTAAAATAAATTTTGGGTGAAAAAAAGTTAAATGTTAATTTTTTTTTTATAAACATTCGAAAAATTCCTGTGAAGCACCTGAAGGGTTAATAAACTTCTTAAATGTGGTTTTGAGTACCTTGAGAGGTGCAGCTTTTAGAATGGTGTCACTTTTGGGAATTTTCTGTCATATAGGCCCCTCGAAGTCACTTCAAGTGTGAGGTGGTCCCTAAAAAAAATGGTTTTGCAAATTTTGTTGTAAAAATGAGAAATCGCTGGTCAACTTTTAACCCTTATAACTTCCTAACAAAAAAAATATGTTTCCAAAATTGTGCTGATGTAAAGCAGACATGTGGGAATAGTTATTAACTATTTTGTGTGTGATATGACTAATTTAAGGGCATAAAAACTATAACTTTGAAAACTGCAAACTTTTCGTCAGATTTCTGTTTTTTTTTTTTTTTACACAAATAATCTCATAATCACCAGGATCCGTTGAAGCGTTTCAGAGTTATGACCTCAATAAAGTGAGTGGACAGAATTGAAATAAATGCCCTGGTCAGGAAGTTAAAAACAGGCTTCGGGGTGAAGGGGTTAAATGCTGTCCTAGACCCCGATACCTCATGCCTGGCTGATTGCTGCAGTTCCTTACTGCAATTTGTACGGTGTATGAATTGAGGCCAGTTTCCTGGTGTCTGTCCCTCATTTGATGTGTTTTGGCAGCATTTGGGGCCGTTCTAAGGTATTTGTTTTTGCCTCCCATTTGCGTGAATGGCGTTCGGTTATGTTCGGCGAATTTTTGACAAATTAATTGGCGAGTATTTCAAATACGGTGAACGTAATCCGAATCAAACATTGAAATATTCGCTCATCTCTACTGAAGAATAAGGCCTATGAAAAGGCATATTGGTGGTTGTTGAGAGGTTAAGAAATAAATTGTATATAAAGAAATATCTCAATATTCCTTGTCAGCATACACTATAAACCTCATTCTGGCATGTTTTTTTTTTTTTTTAAACTAAAAACAAAAAAAGATTTTCCATCAATGTTTGGTCTGAGTATCGTTTGACAGATTATAGGTTTCTCATGTTTATCTTAACAAGCAGTCCATGAAAATCAGAGAGCACTAGGATGTAGCAATAAGTGTGCTGCCAGAGTTTCAGCAAAAACGGACAGGTGTTTTTTATTTCTCTCCATATACCCTCTTCTGTCTAAAAAGACAAACATGTGACCATCCTCACAGACTGTTATAGGTAACTGTTTTATGTAAGAGAAATACAGAAAGAACATCTGATTTATAAAAAAAAAAAAAAAAGTAAGCAATTTGTCAACTCATAGTTACATAGTTATTAAGGTTGAAGGAAGACTATAAGTCCATCTAGTTCAACCCATAGCCTAACCTAACATGCCCTAACATGTTGATCCAGAGGAAGGCAAAAAAAACCCATGTGGCAAATAGTAAGCTCCACTTTGGGGGAAAAAAAATTCCTTCCCGACTCCACATACGGCAATCAGACTAGTTCCGTGGATCAACGCCCTATCAAGGAATCTAGTGTATATACCCTGTAACATTATACTTTTCAAGAAAGGTATCCAATCCCCTCTTAAATTTAAGTAATGAATCACTCATTACAACATCATATGGCAGAGAGTTCCATAGTCTCACTGCTTTTACAGTAAAGAACCCGCGTCTGTTATGCCTAAACCTTCTTTCCTCCAGACATAGAGGATGCCCCCTTGTCCCTGGTCTATGATTAAAAAGATCATCCAAAAGGTCTTTGTACTGTCCCCTCATATATTTATACATTAAAATAAGATCACCCACTAGTCTTCGTTTATCCAAACTAAATAGCCCTAAGTGTAATAACCTATCTTGGTATTGCAGACCCCCCAGTCCTTTAATAACCTTGGTCGCTCTTCTCTGCACCCGCTCTAGTTCAGCTATGTCTTTCTTATATACCAGAGACCAGAACTGTGCACAGTATTCTAAGTGTGGTCAAACTAGTGACTTGTTTAGAGGTAAAATTATATTCTCCTCATGAGCATCTATGCCTCTTGAAATGTATCCCATTATTTTATTTGCCTTTGTAGCAGCTGCCTGACACTGGCCACTGAACATGAGTTTGTCATCCACCCATACACCCAGGTCTTTTTCATTGACTGTTTTGCCCAGAGTTTTAGAATTAAGCGCATAGTTACACATCTTATTACTTCTACCCAAGTACATGACCTTACATTTATCCCCATTAAAGCTCATTTGCCATTTATCAGCCCAAGCTTCTCGTTTACATAAATCATCATGTAATATAAAATTGTCCTCCTCTGTATTGATTACCCTGCAGAGTTTAGTGTCATCTGCAAATATTGAAATTCTGCTCTGAATGCCCCCTACAAGGTCATTAATAAATGTTAAAAAGAAGAGGGCCCAATACTGACCCCTGTGGTACCCCACTGCTAACCGCGGCCCAGTCCGAGTGTGCTCCATTAATAACCACCCTTTGTTTCCTATCCCTGAGCCAGCTCTTAAAGGGACTCTGTCACCTGAATTTGGAGGGAACAATCTTCAGCCATAGAGGCGGGGTTTTCGGGTGTTTGATTCACACTTTCCTTACCCGCCGGCTGCATGCTGGCTGCAATATTGGATTGAAAATCATTCTCTGTCCTCCGTAGTACATGCCTGCACAAGGCAATCTTGCCTTGCGCAGGCGTGTACTATGGAGGACAGAGAATGAACTTCAATCCAATATTGCAGCCAAACTGCAGCCGGCGGGTAAGGAAAGGGTGAATCAAACACCCGAAAACCCCGCCTCTATGGCTGAAGATTGTTCCCTCCAAATTCAGGTGACATAGTCCCTTTAACCCACTTAGACATATTTTCCCCTAGCCCCGTTATTCTCATTTTATGTATCAACCTTTTGTGTGGCACCATATCAAAAGCTTTTGAAAAGTCGATATACACTACGTCCACTGGGTACCCTTGGTCCAGTCCGGAACTTACCTCTTCATAGAAGCTGATCAGATTAGTCTAACATGAACGGTCCCTAGTAAACCCGTGCTGATACTGGGTCATGAGGTTATTACTCTTCAGATACTCCAGTATAGAATCCCTTAGAATGCCCTCCAGGATTTTACCCACAGTAAAGGTTAAGCTTAATGGCCTATAATTACCGAGTTCAGTTTTTGTCCCCTTTTTGAATATTGGCACCACATTTGCTATACGCCAGTCCTGTGGTACAGACCCTGTTATCATGGAGTCTTTAAAGATTAAAAATAATGGTCTATCAATGACTGTACTTAGTTCCTGCAGTACTCGGGGGGTGTATCCCATCCAGGCCCGGAGATTTGTCAATTTTAGTGATTTTTAGACGCTGACTTACTTCCTGCTGGGCTAAGCAGGTGACATTAAGGCTACGTTCACATTTGCGTTGTGCGCCGCTGCGTCGGCGACGCAACACACAACGCAAATAAAAACGCACCAAAACGCATGCAAAAACGCTGCGTTTTGCGACGCATGCGTCGTTTTTTGCCGAAATTTGGACGCAAGAAAAATGCAACTTGTTGCGTTTTCTTGGCCCAACGCTTGCGGCAAAAAAAACCGCATGCGTCGCACAACGCAGCCCACAAAAACGCATGCGTCCCCCTTGTTAAATATAGGGGCGCATGACGCATGCGTCGCCCGACGCAAACCCGACGCAAACCCGCAAAACGCTAATGTGAACGTAGCCTTAATGGGGAATTTTTATCACTAGTCATTTTGTCTGCCATGGGATTTTCTTGTGTAAATACTGATGAAAAAAAGTCATTTAGCATATTGGCTTTTTCTTCATCCACCATTTCACCCAGACTATTTTTAAGGGGGCCAACACTATCATTTTTTAGTTTCTTACTATTTACTCATCCCACATTTGAAAGTATTACTAAACAAGAGTGTAAATTTCCAATAATATCCTGTTAGGCAGCAGAGTGTAAAAAACAAACAAAAAAAAAAACAGGTTATAAAGAGTCACACATTATGATAATTTAATCATTTGCTTCTTTTTGATTATTTTTACATTTTAATATTTAAAATTTGCAAACAGGTTGCAAAAATAGGATTCTGCTGAACATTAGCCCAAAACAAGTCTGGGCAATTTATCATAACATATTCAAGAAGTCAAAATGAATGAAAAAGTGGAAAAAGTAATTTTTTACCTCTCCGTTTTCAAAAGTGATTTCCCGTACAAGTGGCACACACTTATCTTGTGTCCAAGCAAAAGCCAAGTCAAAATTTGTGAGTGAACCCAAATACACCATATCAGGAGCATTTTCCTTTATGAAAAACAAAGAATGTTTAGTTTTCAGTTTTATAACAGCGAGACCAAAGTGGTGTACTATAAATATATAAGCAAAATGATCAAATATTTACAAATCGGATTGTCAATAACAAGGTTGAAATCACCCAAACCCATTTACAAAAAACTAAATATATATATTTGGGTTTTTAAAAGAAAACACAAAAAGTCTTGCTCCTGCCACAGGCACCACTAATTATCTTTTTTGGAAGAATAGTAAAATTATGTACAGGGGCTGAACAGCAAATGATAGGCATTAAACAGATGATAGGAATTAAAAAAAATTGATTGTTAACAATGAAGACAAAGCTTCATAATACACATCATTTACTCAAACTAATAAGAAAATAGAAATCTGCTTTGCATACAATTTATGATCGCATATAAATGTTTCTTTAGTGAGGAATAACTAAAATCATACTCACTCCTATGGGCCTGTAGATAACATTGTCTCCACTAAACCTTTCCGGCTTTGACACCTCTCTAAAAAAAGGAGGTAAATAAGAAAAAAAAAGCATAAATCATAAATTACCGTAGCATGAATTCAGTAACTAGGAGGATGTTAAAAAGCCCATTTTGGCCTTCAGGACACAGCACAAATTTTGCCATCATTGCCACTTATGCGACATGAATTTAGATGTTTTTATGCAGCGATTCCGAAATCACACGATAGTAGTAAAGGCTTGTCAATATATTGTGTGCTAAAGAATTAATTTAAAGCACATGACTGTGAAGAAGAAAAAAAAAAGTGTGTCACTGTGAAAAAAAAGTAAGAGGTAGTGTGAGGAAGGAGATGTGTAAATATGTTAAAAAGATTGCATAAGTGACGGATACCAGACAGAGAAAGCAAATTAGGACCACCAAAAGGGAACCAAGCCAACCATGTCAGGCATAGAACCACAAGAAATGCAGATTTTTAATATGATGTTGAAATTGTGAACAAAATTTCGTAATTTTTTTTGGGTGGTTTCATATCCCTTACTTTTATAGTTACCATATATAGCTTTATAGTTACGCAGGTGTCCATTTTTTCTTCCCTGACAAGGCTTGTGTGCCTTCACATCAAACTGCGCACCTCAGTGACCTGAACCCGCTGGCATTGTCTGGGCGGCATTCAAGGTGTGTACAGCGACGCTCAGTAAGAAGACACCTCCCGTCTTTAGGTTACATACAGTCATGGCCAAAAGTATTCACACCCCTGCAATTCTGTCAGATAATACTCAGTTTCTTCCTGAAATGGATTGCAAACACAAATTCTTTGGTATTATCTTCATTTAATTTGTCTTAAATGAAAAAACACAAAAGAAAATGAAGCAAAAAGCAAAACATTGATCATTTCACACAAAACTCCAAAAACGGGCCAGACAAAAGTATTGGCACCCTCAGCCTAATACTTGGTTGCACGACCTTTAGCCAAAAGTTGTTTCTCCCTCAGAGGTCATGGGTCTTCCAGCAGAACAATGACCCAAAACACACTTCAAAATACACTAGAAAATGGTTTGAGAGAAAGCACTGGAGACTTCTAAGGTGGCCAGCAATGCGTCCAGACCTGAATCTCATAGAACACCTGTGGAGAGATCTAAAAATAGCAGTTTGGAGAAGGCACCCTTCAAATATCAGGGACCTGGAGCAGTTTGCCAAAGAAGAATGGTCTAAAATTCCAGCAGAGCATTGTAAGAAACTCATTGATGGTTACCGGAAGCGGTTGGTCGCAGTTATTTTGGCTAAAGGTTGTGCAACCAAGTATTAGTCTGAGGGTGCCAATACTTTTGTCTGGCCCATTTTTGGAGTTTTGTGTGAAATGATCAATGTTTTGCTTTTTGCTTCATTTTCTTTTGTGTTTTTTCATTTAAGACAAATTAAATTAAGACAATAATACCAAAGAATTTGAGTTTGCAATCATTTTCAGGAAGAAACTGAGAATTATCTGACAGAATTGCAGGGGTGTGAATACTTTTGGCCATGACTGTACAGCCAATTTTTGTGGTATTTATGGACCCTTGCTTCTATTGTCTCGGCACGGGGGCTCAGTGGATAGCATAGCAGCCTTGCAGAGCTGGAGTCCTGGGTTCAAATCCCACAAAGGACAACATCTGCAAAGAGTTTGTATGTTCTCCCCATGTTGACATACTGATAGGGAATTTAGATTATGAGCCCCATCGGGGACAGAGCAAATCGTAAAGCACTGCGGAATATGTTAGCGCTATATAAAAATAAAGATTATTATGCAAACTGTAAAGCGCTGCGGAATATGTTAGCGCTATTAAAAAGAAAGATCATCATCATTATTATTATTGTCTCCATACTCCCTTAGGAAGCCCACACAAAATGCATATTGGAGTGTGTAGAAGGGGCCAGTTTCCTCATCGGGTTTGTAACTAAGCTTTTGGATATGTGCTTTTGAGATTCCATATGCATTTGTGATCTATACATGGATTGTGCTGGTAAGATATAACATTGTTTATACATATTTTAAATCAATTATAATAAATATTTAATTGCTGTGCACTGTCACTTTTTCATTCATTAGGCTGTGTGCACACGATGCAGATTTAGTGCAGAACTGCGTTTTTTTCCGCACAGAAACGCTGCAGAACTGCACTGTGATTTAGGCCATGTTCACACTTTGCGTTTTTTACCGCGGAACCGCAGCGATTTTGGCGCTGCGGGTCCGCTGCAGTTTCCATTGCGTTTACAGTAACCTGTAAACCCTATGGAAACCGCAAACCGCTGTGCACATGCTGCGGGAAAACCGCGCGGGAACGCAGCGGTTTACAACCCGCAGCATGTCACTTTGTGCAGAATCGCAGCGATTCTGCACCCATAGAAATGCATTGATCCGCTTACTTCCCGCATGGGGCTGTGCACACCATGCGGGAAGTAAGCGGATAATGTGCGGGTGGTACCCGGGGTGCAGGAGAGGAGACACTCCTCCAGGCCCCAGGAACCATATTTGTGTAAAAAAAAAAAAAAGAATTAAAACAAAAAATAATGCTATATTCACCTCTCAGCGCTGCACGCGGCCGTCCGGTCTCAGGTTTGCTATGCGACCAGGACCTGCGGTGACGTCGCGGTCACATGACCGTGACGTCACGAAGGTCCTTCTCGCACAGCATCTCTGGAACCGGACCACCGCCTGCAGCGCCGAGGAGATTGGGACGTCAGAGGGTGAGTATATCAATATTTTATTATTTTTAACATTACTATTGATGCTACATATTGCTGCATATGCGGCATCAATAGTAAATCCCGCAGCGGAACCCGCAACACAAACCGCGATAAATCTGCAGGGATAACCGCAGCGGGTTTGCCCTGCAGATTTATCAACTCTGCTGCGGGAGAACCCGCAGGGACCCGACGCTACGTGTGAACATAGCCTTACAGTACAATGTAAATCAATGTGAAAAAAAAAAGCTGTGCACATGGCGCAGAAAAATCCACGCAGAAACGCTGCAGATTTCAAAGAAGTGCATGTCACTTCTTTTGTGCATTCTGCAGCGTTTCTGCACCCCTCCATTAACAGAAATCCGCAGTGGTAAAATCTGCGCAAAAACTGCACAAAATACGCATCAATTCCGCACAAAAAACGCACTAAACGCAGCTGCGGATTCTGCCAGGAGATGCAGATTTTAGGCAGAAACTTCTGCACCTCTTTTCTTAGGCTGGTTTCACATTTGCGTTTTTTGCCACTGAGTTTGTACCGCATATAAACGCATGCGTCGTGTTTTCCTAGATTTAAAGGGAACCTGTCACCTGAATTTGGCGGGACCAGTTTTGGGTCATATGGGCGGAGTTTTCGGGTGTTTGATTCACCCTTTCCTTACCTGCTGGCTGCATGCTGGCCGAAATATTGGATTGAAGTTCATTCTCTGTCCTCCATAGTACACGCCTGTGCAAGGTAAGATTACTTTGCGCAGGTGTGTACTACGGAGGACAGAGAATGAACTTCAATCCAATATTGCAGCCAGCATGCAGCCAGCAGGTAAGGAAAGGGTGAATCAAACACCCGAAAACTCCGCCCATATGCCCGAAAACCAGTCCCGCCAAATTCAGGTGACAGGTTCCCTTTAACATTAAAAACGCATGCGTTTTTTTTTGTTCGCGTTTGGCTGCGTTTGAAGACGCATGCGTCGTTTCGATGCTTGCGTCTTGGCGCGGAAATGCAACATGTAGTAATTTCTAGAGGCGTCTATTTGCCGCAAGGAAACGCATGCGTTCGATTGCGTAAAAAAAACAACATTTTGCTGTCTATGTAAACGCATGCGTTTTTTTAGCACATGCGTTTGGTTGCGTTTTTGAACGCATGCGTTTCAATTAAGATAACTATGTCTAGACACTGATAAGCCACCCCCCACCATCAAGTTGATAAAAGGGAGGGTGTGGACAGTTGCAGGTCACTTCTCACCAGATTCTGAAGCCGAAGAGACACGAACAGGCCACATCTTGGAGGACAAGACCCTGAACAATGTGAGTATATCCTAGCCAATGTCATTATTTTCTATTTCCTCTCTCTACATGTCCTAATTTCTGCCATTTCTTTCTTTCTACATGCATCAGAATGTCTTCTTCGGATTCTTCATCTGGTGAGGAGTTTCAGCCACGACAGTCAGAAGTGGAGCATGTCAGTGAGGTGAGTATTTGCCTCGTCAGATTGGTAAGTATTCACTGTCACATCGACACGTGACAATTTGATTTTTCTTTTTTTTTTTAGAGCTCTTCCACTGAGGCACAGACAGGGCAGGAGCAGCGGAGTCAAGGTCCGGTGGAAAGATGGCAGCGGGTACGTATACAAGGCTGACTGTCCTCAGTGTAATATTCTTGAATCTTCCTTTCTTTCCACTCGTATTTCTAAAACTTTTTCCTTCTGGAATCCTTTTGTATCTTTACTTTCCTATTCATGTGATTTCTCAGCATCTTTTTTCTTTCTTTTCCTTATGTAATTGAGCAAACTTTAATGACTTACTTTAATTTTTAGGTTTCACAACGGGACGATAACCTGATAGACAATGACCTACTTATCACCCTGGTCCAGGAGCGAGTCCCGTTGTGGGACACCCGGGATCCACTGCACTCGAAAAACACCACGATCCAACGGTTGTGGAATGAGGTGGCCCAAGCGATGTGGGATGGCTGGGACAATGCCCCGCCACGGGTCCGTAGTGCATTTGGTAAGTATTGCACTGCAGTGTGAAGCAGCAGAGACCTTGGCCGTGCTCACTCGACTGTGTGTGATGAAAGAAACTCTCCGGAGTTTCTCTCATCACACACAGTTGTCTGAGCACGGCAAAAAGTCAATTTTCTGACCATAATGTTTTTTTTTTTTTTAACCCCTTCATGACCCAGCCTATTTTGACCTTAAAGACCTTGCCGTTTTTTGCAAATCTGACCAGTGTACCTTTATGAGGTAACTCAGGAACGCTTCAACGGATCCTAGCGGTTCTGATACTGTTTTTTCGTGACATTTTGGGCTTCATGTTAGTGGTAAATTTAGGTCAATAAATTATGCGTTTATTTGTGATAAAAACGGAAATTTGGCGAAAATTTTGAAAATTTCGCAATTTTCACATTTTGAATTTTTATTCTGTTAAACCAGAGAGTTATGTGACACAAAATAGTTAATAAATAACATTTCCCACATGTTTACTTTACATCAGCACAATTTTGGAAATAACATTTTTTTTTGCTAGGAAGTTATAAGGGTTAAAATTTGACCAGCGATTTCTCATTTTTACAACGAAATTTACAAAACCATTTTTTTAGGGACCACCTCACATTTGAAGTCAGTTTGAGGGGTCTATATGGCTGAAAAAACCCAAAGGTGACACCATTCTAAAAACTGCACCCCTCAAGGTACTCAAAACCACATTCAAGAAGTTTATTAACCCTTCAGGTGCTTCACAGCAGCAGAAGCAACATGGAAGGAAAAAACGAACATTTAACTTTTTAGTCACAAAAATTATCTTTTAGCAACAATTTTTTTATTTTCCCAATGGTAAAAGGAGAAACTGAACCACGTAAGTTGTTGTCCAATTTGTCCTGAGTACGCTGATACCTCATATGTGGGGGTAAACCACTGTTTGGGCGCACAGCAGGGCTTGGAAGGGAAGGAGCGCCATTTGACTTTTTGAATGAAAAATTGGCTCCACTCTTTAGCGGACACCATGTCACGTTTGGAGAGCCCCCGTGTGCCTAAAAATTGGAGCTCCCCCACAAGTGACCCCATTTTGGAAACTTGACGCCCCAGGGAACTTGTCTAGATGCATAGTGAGCACTTTGAACCCCCAGGTGCTTCACAAATTGATCCGTAAAAATGAAAAAGTACTTTTTTTTTCACAAAAAAATTCTTTTAGCCTCAATTTTTTCATTTTCACATGGGCAACAGGATAAAATGGATCGTAAAATTTGTTGGGCAATTTCTCCTGAGTACACGGATACCTCTTATATGGGGGTAAACCACTGTTTGGGCACATGGTAAGGCTTGAAAGGGAAGGAGCGCCATTTGACTTTTTGAATGAAAAATTATCTCCATCGTTAGCGGACACCATGTCGCGTTTGGAAAGCTCCTGTGTGCCTAAACATTGGCGCTCCCCCACAAGTGACCCCATTTTGGAAACTAGACCCCCCAAGGAACTTATTTAGATGCATATTGAGCACTTTAAACCCCCAGGTGCTTCACAGAAGTTTATAACGCAGAGCCATGAAAATAAAAAATAATTTTTCTTTCCTCAAAAATGATTTTTTAGCCTGGAATTTCCTATTTTGCCAAGGGTAATAGGACAAACTGGACAACAACATTTGGGGTCCAATTTCTCCTGAGTACGCTGATACCCCATATGTGGGGGTAAACCACTGTTTGGGCACATGCCGGGGCTCGGAAGTGAAGTAGTGACGTTTTGAAATGCAGACTTTGATGGAATGCTCTGTGGGCGTCACGTTGCGTTTGCAGAGCCCCTGATGTGGCTTAACAGTAGAAACCCCCCACAAGTGACCCCATTTTGGAAACTAGACCCCGAAAGGAACTTATCTAGATGTGTGGTGAGCACTTTGAACCCCCAAGTGCTTCATAGAAGTTTATAATGCAGAGCCGTGAAAATAATAAATACGTTTTCTTTCCTCAAAAATAATTATTTAGCCCAGAATTTTTATTTTCCCAAGGGTTACAGGAGAAATTGGACCCCAAAAGTTGTTGTCCAGTTTCTCCTGAGTACGCTGATACCCCATGTGTGGAGGTAAACTACTGTTTGGGCACACGTCGGGGCTCAGAAGGGAAGTAGTGACTTTTGAAATGCAGACTTTGATGGAATGGTCTGCGGGCGTCACGTTGCGTTTGCAGAGCCCCTGGTGTGCCTAAACAGTAGAAACCCCCCACTAGTGACCCAATTTTAGAAACTAGACCCCCCATGGAACTTATCTAGATATGTGGTGAGCACCTTGAACCCCCAAGTGCTTCACAGACGTTTACAATGCAGAGCCGTGAAAATAAAAAATCATTTTTCTTTCCTCAAAAATGATGTTTTAGCAAGCATTTTTTTATTTTCACAAGGGTAACAGGAGAAATTGGACCCCAGTAATTGTTGCGCAGTTTATCCTGAGTATGCTGGTACCCCATATGTGGGGGTAAACCACTGTTTGGGCACACATCGGGGCTCGGAAGTGAGGGAGCACCATTTGACTTTTTGAATACGAGATTGGCTGGAATCAATGGTGGCGCCATGTTGCGTTTGGAGACCCGTGATGTGCCTAAACAGTGGTAACCCCTCAATTCTACCTCCAACACACCCCTAACCCTTATCCCAACTGTAGCCATAACCCTAATCACAGTCCTAACCACAACCCTAATTCCAACCCTAACCCTAAGGCTATTTGCCCACGTTGCGGATTCGTGTGAGATTTTTCAGCATCATTTTTGAAAAATCCGCGGGTAAAAGGCACTGCGTTTTACCTGCGGATTTTCCGCGGATTTCCAGCGTTTTTTGTGCGGATTTCACCTGCGGATTCCTATTGAGGAACAGGTGTAAAACGCTGCGGAATCCGCACAAAGAATTGACATGCTGCGGAAAATACAACGCAGCGTTTTCGCGCGGTATTTTCCGCACCATGGGCACAGCGGATTTGGTTTCCATATGTTTACATGGTACTGTACACCTGATGGAACACTGCTGCGAATCCGCAGCCAAATCCGCACCGTGTGAACATAGCCTAATTCTAAAGGTATGTGCACACGCTGCGGAAAACGCTGCGGATCAGCAGCAGTTTCCCATGAGTTTACAGTTCAATGTAAACATATGGGAAACAAAAATCGCTGTACACATGCTGCAGAAAAACTGCACGGAAACGCAGCGGTTTACATTCCGCAGCATGTCACTTCTTTGTTCGGATTCCGCAGCGGTTTTACAACTGCTCAAATAGAAAATCGCAGTTGTAAAACTGCAGTGAAATGCGCAGAAAAAACGCGGTAAATCCGCCATAAATCCGCAGCGGTTTAGCACTGCGGATTTATCAAATCCGCAGCGGAAAAATCCGCAGAGGACCAGAATACGTGTGCACATACCGAAACCCTACCCCTACCCCTAACCCTATTCTAACATTAGTGGGGAAAAAAAATTCTTTATTTTTTTATTGTCCCTACCTATGGGGGTGACAAAGGGGGGGGGGTCATTTATTATTTTTTTTATTTTGATCACTGAGATATAATCTATCTCAGTGATCAAAATGCACTTTGGAACGAATCTGCCGGCCGGCAGATTCGGCGGGCGCACTGCGCATGCGCCCGCCATTTTGGAAGATGGCGGCGCCCGGGGAGAAGACGGACGAACCCTGGCAGGATCGGTAAGTATGATGGGGTGGGGAGGGGAGCACGAGGGGGGATCAGAGCATGGGGGGGTGAATCGGAGCGCGGGAGGGGTGGAACGGAGCACGGGGGGGTGGAACGGAGCACGGAGGGGGGTGGATCGGAGTGCAGGGGGGGTGATTGGAGCACGGGGAGGGTGATTGGAGCACGGGGGGAGCGGAGCACAGGACGGAGGGGAGCCGGAGCAGTGTACCGGACAGATCGGGGGGCTGGGGGGGCGATCGGTGGGGTGGGGTGGGGGCACATTAGTGTTTCCAGCCATGGCCAATAATATTGCAGCATCGGCCATGGCTGGATTGTAATATTTCACCAGTTATAATAGGTGAAATATTACAAATCGCTTTGATTGGCAGTTTCACTTTCAACAGCCAATCAGAGCGATCGTAGACACGAAGGGGTGAAGCCACCCCCCCTGGGCTAAACTACCACTCCCCCTGTCCCTGCAGATCGGGTGAAATGGGAGTTAACCCTTTCACCCGATCTGCAGGGACGCGATCTTTCCATGACGCCACATAGGCGTCATGGGTCGGATTGGCACCGACTTTCATGACGCCTACGTGGCGTCAAAGGTCGGGAAAGAGTTAACAGTGGACAAAGTAAAAACGATGAAGGACTGCTTCAACAAGGACCTGCGTCAAGAGAGTCGTGTTCCCAGTGGTTCAGGAGCAAGGATCCAAACATACAAATACCATCGCGTTCTGGCATTTTTAAGACCGGTCCTTGCCCAGAGAACGTAAGTATTTATCACATGCTTTAGGTTGTATTGTATTGCCATAATCTGTATTTTTAAATTCCACAGGATTTTGCGTCTGGTTAATTTTTGGTATTAATTTTCTTTTTCCTTTTTTCACAGCACATACAGTACGACTGTCGGCCCAGGTTCTGGAGCTGTCCTTCATCCGACAGCCACGGACCCGTCCCAGCTATCCAGCAGCGCAGCAGCAAGTAGGCCTTCCACACTAACTGGAGACCAGGCAGCTAGTCCATCAGGTCTTCCCCTTTCGAGGTCCTCTTCCACTGCCCCCCGTTTTTTTGGGCTTATCCTGGCAGCGGCAGAGGGCTTCGGACAGGTCACTCATGCCCGAGTTTTTGCACTTGAGCTGGGTTTTACATGAAGCAATCAAGGCTTTAGGTGACTGAATGAATGTTTCAAGGCTTTTGGTGCCCGTATCTAGGAGGTCACCAAAAGCCTTGATCAAGTGAAAGCCGACCTCCAGAGGCCAGCTCATCATTTTTTTAACCAAATTGAGCAGGGCATGTCGGAACACCTTACTCCTGATCTCCAGCTGAGTGTCATGCAGGCCTGCAATGCTGCTTACGTGCAGGCTATGCAGCAGAGTCGGTATTTCCAGCAGACAGAGGCGGCATATCCAACTGTGCCTCCACTGTCACGATTAACCTCAATACAGACTTCTGCTGCACATACCACTGCACGGCCACCTCAATTCCTTCCACAGGCGGACTCCACTACAGCGCCAGCACCATGACAAGTGCAGTTGGACATCCCACCGCCACCACCGTGACAACCGCTGCTCCTGCTTGGACCTCCTCCACTGACACCACAATGCAGCAGGACCCTGGCATGGTTTTCCGTACCGCCCCCACGATGCAGCAGGACCCTGGCATGGCTTTCCGTACCGCCCCCAACACGATGCAGCAGGACCCTGGCATGGCTTTCCGTACCGCCCCCACCACGATGCAGCAGGACCCTGGCATGGCCTTCCGCTCTCCAAGCGCTATGGACTCTGGCATGGCTGCACGCTCTACGAGCACTATGGACTGACAGTGCAGCCGGACCCTGACAGGTCACCCGCCACTACGCCACATGAGCCCACCAAGACGTCCCCAAACCAGGCAAACCCAAAAAAAAACCCAGAAAAAAAAAAACAGAGGACTCTTAGCATTCCTCGCCCTTCACCTACCAATGTGTCTGTATTGTCAGTTTTGTCTCACCCTTCCAGTGCGTCTCAAGCCTCTCATGTGTCAAGCCCCATCCCCGAACTTCCAGACCCTTCTAGTTTCATTGCCCCTTCTCCTGCCACCTCTGCATCGTCCACGGTTAGCCAGGCCTCAGTTCTTCACACCCCCCGTTTACATCACTCTACCCCAAGCCGGCGCAGTAAAAAATAATTTTTTTCAGTTGTTAAAATAAAAAAAGTTTGATTTGCCACAATTATGTTTGGTTTATTGTGTCTATCGCCGCCGGCAACACACACCGTGCGCCAAGAAACGTCGCCACACACTTACTTTTTGGCCCACATCATATCTCCAGTAGTTAAAAATAAAAAGACTGCAGCTTTGTGTGTCTTTAGTATACAGATATGAGGTGGACCAAAAAATATTACATGTATCTCCATAATCTCTTTTTGTCTGTGCCTAGTGTGGCAGTCTGAGGAGAAAATGGTGGAAATACAGTGCAGACCTCTACTGAACAGGTCAGGTGTCAAAAAACTCATTAGTTATGACACCTGACCTGTTGAGTAGAGAACTGCCTTGTATAACCACCATTTTCATAGTAACATAGTTAGTAAGGCCGAAAAAAGACATTTGTCCATCCAGTTCAGCCTATATTCCATCATAATAAATCCCCAAATCTACGTCCTTCTACAGAACCTAATAATTGTATGATACAATATTGTTCTGCTCCAGGAAGACATCCAGGCCTCTCTTGAACCCCTCGACTGAGTTCGCCATCACCACCTCCTCAGGCAAGCAATTCCAGATTCTCACTGCCCTAACAGTAAAGAATCCTCTTCTATGTTGGTGGAAAAACCTTCTCTCCTCCAGACGCAAAGAATGCCCCCTTGTGCCGTCACCTTCCTTGGTATAAACAAATCCTCAGCGAGATATTTGTATTGTCCCCTTATATACTTATACATGGTTATTAGATCGCCCCTCAGTCGTCTTTTTTCTAGACTAAATAATCCTAATTTCGCTAATCTATCTAGGTATTGTAGTTCTCCCATCCCCTTTATTAATTTTGTTGCCCTCCTTTGTACTCTCTAGTTCCATTATATCCTTCCTGAGCACCGGTGCCCAAAACTGGACACAGTACTCCATGTGCGGTCTAACTAGGGATTTGTACAGAGGCAGTATAATGCTCTCATCATGTGTATCCAGACCTCTTTTAATGCACCCCATGATCCTGTTTGCCTTGGCAGCTGCTGCCTGGCACTGGCTGCTCCAGGTAAGTTTATCATTAACTAGGATCCCCAAGTCCTTCTCCCTGTCAGATTTACCCAGTGGTTTCCCGTTCAGTGTGTAATGGTGATATTGATTCCTTCTTCCCATGTGTATAACCTTACATTTATCATTGTTAAACCTCATCTGCCACCTTTCAGCCCAAGTTTCCAACCTATCCAGATCCATCTGTAGCAGAATACTATCTTCTCTTGTATTAACTGCTTTACATAGTTTTGTATCATCTGCAAATATCGATATTTTACTGTGTAAACCTTCTACCAGATCATTAATGAATATGTTGAAGAGAACAGGTCCCAATACCGACCCCTGCGGTACCCCACTGGTCACAGCGACCCAGTTAGAGACTATACCATTTATAACCACCCTCTGCTTTCTATCACTAAGCCAGTTACTAACCCATTTACACACATTTTCCCCCAGGCCAAGCATTCTCATTTTGTGTACCAACCTCTTGTGCGGCACGGTATCAAACGCTTTGGAAAAATCGAGATATACCACGTCCAATGACTCACCGTGGTCAAGCCTATAGCTTACCTCTTCATAAAAACTGATTAGATTGGTTTGACAGGAGCGATTTCTCATAAACCCATGCTGATATGGAGTTAAACAGTTATTCTCATTGAGATAATCCAGAATAACATCCCTCAGAAACCCTTCAAATATTTTCCCAACAACAGAGGTTAGACTTACTGGCCTATAATTTCCAGGTTCACTTTTAGTGCCCTTTTTGAATATTGGCACCACATTTGCTATGCGCCAGTCCTGCGGAACAGACCCCGTCGCTATAGAGTCCCTAAAAATAAGAAATAATGGTTTATCTATTACATTACTTAGTTCTCTTAGTACTCGTGGGTGTATGCCATCCGGACCCGGAGATTTATCTATTTTGATCTTATTTAGCCGGTTTCGCACCTCTTCTTGGGTTAGATTGGTGACCCTTAATATAGGGTTTTCATTGTTTCTTGGGATTTCACCTAGCATTTCATTTTCCACCGTGAATACCGTGGAGAAGAAGGTGTTTAATATGTTAGCTTTTTCCTCGTCATCTACAACCATTCTTTCCTCACTATTTTTTAAGGGGCCTACATTTTCAGTTTTTATTCTTTTACTATTGATATAGTTGAAGAACAGTTTGGGATTAGTTTTACTCTCCTTAGCAATGTGCTTCTCTGTTTCCTTTTTGGCAGCTTTAATTAGTTTTTTAGATAAAGTATTTTTCTCCCTATAGTTTTTTAGAGCTTCAATGGTGCCATCCTGCTTTAGTAGTGCAAATGCTTTCTTTTTACTGTTAATTGCCTGTCTTACTTCTTTGTTTAGCCACATTGGGTTTTTCCTATTTCTAGTCCTTTTATTCCCACAAGGTATAAACCGCTTACAGTGCCTATTTAGGATGTTCTTAAACATTTTCCATTTAATATCTGTATTCTTATTTCTGAGGATATTGTCCCAGTCTACCAGATTAAGGGCATCTCTAAGCTGGTCAAACTTTGCCTTCCTAAAGTTCAGTGTTTTTGTGACTCCCTGACAAGTCCCCCTAGTGAAAGACAGGTGAAACTGTACAATATTGTGGTCGCTATTTCCTAGATGCCAGACCACCTGCAGATTTGTTATTCTGTCAGGTCTATTAGATAGTATTAGGTCTAAAAGTGCTGCTCCTCTGGTTGGATTCTGCACCAATTGTGAAAGATAATTTTTCTTGGTTATTAGCAGAAACCTGTTGCCTTTATGGGTTTCACAGGTTTCTGTTTCCCAGTTAATATCCGGGTAGTTAAAGTCCCCCATAACCAGGACCTCATTATGGGTTGCAGCTTCATCTATCTGCTTTAGAAGTAGACTTCCCATGATTTCTGTTATATTTGGGGGTTTGTAACAGACCCCAATGAGAATTATGTTACCATTTTTCCCTCCATGAATTTCGACCCATATGGACTCGACATCCTCATTCCCTTTGCTAATATCCTCCCTTAAAGTGGACTTTAGACAAGACTTTACATAGAGACAAACCCCTCCTCCTCTCCGATTTTTACGATCCTTTCTAAACAGACTGTAACCCTGTAAGTTAACTGCCCAGTCATAGCTTTCATCTAACCATGTCTCGGTTATTCCCACTATGTCAAAGTTACCTGTAGATATTTCTGCTTCTAGTTCTTCCATCTTGTTTGTCAGGCTTCTGGCGTTTGCGAGCATGCAGTTTAGAGGATTTTGTTTTGTTCCAATCTCCTCGCTGTGGATTGTTTTAGAAATGTTTTTACCTCCCTTCTGAGTATGTTTTCCTGGGTCTTCTTTGTTCGAATCTAATGTTTTTCTTCCCGTCCCCTCTTCTTCTAGTTTAACGCCCTCCTGATGAGTGTAGCAAGTCTTCTGGCGAATGTGTGTTTCCCAGGTTTGTTGAGGTGTAGTCCGTCTCTGGCGAGGAGTCCATCATACAAGTAATTCACACCGTGGTCCAGGAATCCGAATCCTTGTTGTCTGCACCATCGTCTTAGCCAGTTGTTCGCATCAAGGATCCTGTTCCATCTCCTGGTGCCATGCCCGTCTACTGGAAGGATAGAAGAAAAAACTACCTGTGCATCCAGTTCCTTTACTTTCTTCCCCAACTCTTCAAAGTCCTTGCAGATTGTCGGTAGGTCCTTCCTTGCCGTGTCATTGGTGCCAACATGTATGAGAAGAAATGGGTGGACGTCCTTGGAGCTGAAGAGCTTTGGTATCCTATCGGTCACATCCTTGATCATCGCACCTGGAAGGCAGCATACTTCTCTTGCGGTTATGTCCGGTCTGCAGATGGCTGCTTCTGTGCCTCTCAGTAGTGAGTCTCCCACCACCACCACTCTTCGTTGCTTCTTGGCTGTACTTTTTGCTGTCACTTGTTGCTGTGTGCCCTTTACTTTTTTGCTTGCTGGTATTGCTTCATCCTTAGGTGTATACATAATCTATTACACATAAATTGAGGGGACAATGGTTGTCACACGCTACATATCTATGCTCACCTGCACAGGTGTCAGAAATAGTGAATTCATGAGCCTGTATATGTTTATCATGAATTCATTATTTCTGACACCTGACTTGATGAGTATAGATAGCGTGACAGTGATGGTCTCTTCAGTTTGTGTCCAATGGATACAGGAGAAGACAATCATGACGCAATGACGTCAACAAGCTTACCAATAAAGCAACATGGCTGCCATTACTAGCAGTATGTGGCCAGTGTTTTATATCAGTATTTGTAAACCAAAACAAGGAGTAGAACAATTAGAGGTAAATTATGATAACATAATAACTAGCACCTCTGCCTTTATCACCCAGTCCTGGTTTTGGATTACAAAAACTGATATTAAATACAGATCAAATACTGCCAGTTTTAGGAAAACCTTGGTTTGGAGAGGAAAAAGATAGGAGAGATGGTCAACACAAACAAAACTAAAGTTTATTAATGAGAATTATTATTATCATTGTAGAAAATTACTGGTACAGATATAATTACAACAGGACATTTACACAACATTGTCCTGCCATGACATGTCCAATATCTGAATCAAAAAAGGCAGCAAATTGGTCCCACATGTGACCAACGGCTGCAGTTGACCGCAGCGGGTGATGCTGGTAATCGGGCAGTGGGTATGCAACTGGTTCATCCAGTTCAATGTTGGGTCGCTCCTTAGTCATTATGTAATTGTGGAGAACCACACAGGCTTTGACCACCTCGTCGACTGTTTCCACTTTTAGATTTACGGCTGATGCAAGAATGCGCCATTCAGCGACCAGAATACCAAAGGTACACTCTACTGTTCTTCGGGCCCTGGTCAGTCTGTAGTTAAAGATCCTTCTAGTGTGGTTCAAGTCCCGACTGGAATATGGCTTCAGTAGGTTTTCACACATCTGGAAGGCCTCATCCCCAACCATAACAAATGGCATCGGTGGACCTTGAGTGTTGGGGAGAGGTTGTGGCGGTGGAAAATTGAAATTGTTGCCATACACACGGCGGCCCATATCCGAGTTCTTGAAACTCTGGGAATCATTGCCACGGCCAAAAGCTCCAATGTCCACGGCGATGAAGCGACAGTTCGCATCGGCTATTGCCATGAGCACCACAGAAAAATATTTTTTGTAATTGAAGTACTCCGATCCCGTCCTGGCTGGTTTGATAATGCGAATGTGCTTTCCATCCACCGCTCCTAAACAGTTGGGGAAAATACACACATTCCAGAATTTTTCCGCAATTTGAAGCCACATGTCCAAGGTGGGTAGGGGTATAAGCTCATCCCCGAGCACAGTCATGGACAAAAACTTTGAGAATGAGACAAATATTAATTTTTCTAAAGTTTACTGCTTCATTTTTTCTAATGGCAATTTGCATATACTCCTGAATGTCAGAGTGATCAGCTTAACAGCAATTACTGTACTTGCAAAGTCAATATTTGCCCAGAAAATGAACTTTAACCCGCAAAACACATTTCAACATCATTGCAGTCCTGCCTTAAAAGGAGCAGCTAACATCGTTTTAGTGATTGATCCATTAACACAGGTGTGGGTGTTGATGAGGACAGGGCTAGCGATTAGTCATGATTAAGTAAGAATGACATTACTGGACACTTTAAAAGGAGGCTGGTGCTTGGTATCATTGTTTCTATTCAGTTAACCATGGTTATCTCTAAAGAAACACGTGCAGCCATCATTGCACTGCACAAAAATGGCCTAACAGGGAAGAGTATCACAGCTACAAAGATTGCACCTCAGTCAACAATCTATCGCATCATCAAGAACTTCAAGGAGAGAGCTTCCATTGTTGTCAAAATGGCTCCAGGGCGCCCAAGAAAGACCAGCAAGCGCCAGGACCGTATCTTAAAACTGTTTCAGCTGCGGGATCAGACTACCAGCAGTGCCGAGCTTGCTCAGGAATGGCAGCAGGCTGGTGTGAGTGCTTCTGCACGCACTGTGAGGCGGAGACTCTTTGAGCAAGGCCTGGTTTCAAGCAGGGCAGCAAAGAAGCCACTTCTCTCCAGAAAAAACATCAGGGACCGACTGATATTCTGCAAAAGGTACAGGGAGTGGACTGCTGAGGACTTAGGCAAAGTCATTTTCTCTGATGAATCCCCTTTTCAATTGTTTGGGACATCTGGAAAACAGCTTATTCGGAGAAGAGGTGAGCGCTACCACCAGTCTTGTCTCAAGCCAACTGTAAAGCATCCTGAAACCATTCATGTGTGGGGTTGCTTCTCAGCCAAGGGAATCGGCTCACTCACAGTCTTGCCTAAAAACACAGCCATGAATAAAGAATGGTACCAGAATGTCCTCCAAGAGCAACTTCTCCCAACCGTCCAAGAGCAGTTTGGCGCCCAACAATGCCTTTTCCAGCACGATGGAGCACCTTGCCATAAAGCAAAGGTGATAACTAAATGGCTCATGGAACAAAACAGAGATTTTGGGTCCATGGCCTGGAAACTCCCCAGATCATAATCCCATTGAGAACTTGTGGTCAATCATCAAGAGACGGGTGGACAAACAAAAACCAACACATTCTGGCAAAATGCAAGCATTGATTATGCAAGAATGGACTGCTATCAGTCAGGATTTGGTCCAGAAGTTGATTGAGAGCATGCCAGGGAGAATTGCAGAGGTCTTGAAAAAGAAGGGTCAACACTGCAAATATTGACTTGCTGCATTACCTCATTCTGTCAATATAACCTATTGGTACTCATAATATGATTGCCATTATATTTATGTATGTGATATAAACATCAGACAAACACTAATAAAAACTAGAGGGCAGCAGATCATGTGAAAATATAATTGTGGTGTCATTATCAAAAATTTTGGCCATGACTGTACATTCCACAAAGCCCGGCAGGTGTCCGCAACTATTCCGGACAGGGTGGATATTCCAAGCCGTTATTG
Organism: Ranitomeya imitator; assembly: GCF_032444005.1. NCBI lineage: Eukaryota > Metazoa > Chordata > Amphibia > Anura > Dendrobatidae > Ranitomeya > Ranitomeya imitator. The sequence goes on along the minus strand of NC_091287.1, from coordinate 207,433,194 downwards.
GAAGTGGAGGGATGATAAACTCTCTCCTGTGGCAAGAAATCTGGAAGAAAAACAAACAAAAAAAACATTACAATCTATTCTTTTTATGGTGTGGTTACGATAAAAAAAAGAAAGGAAAATACACAAAAAATACATGTCAGAAAAAACTAAATTTGGACTGTCATTGGTTTAGATTTTGAACGTACCTTAATGTAACCAGCAGACGTTCCTCCAGTGGAATCGCTCTACGGAGCTGGGTGTCCGGTCGCGGTATGGCTCCTTGGACACGAGAAAGCAAATCACAGAACGAGTCTTGCGACATTCATGTGTATTCCTGGAATTTCTCCGGGTTGGCATTAAGCTCGGCATAGAGTGTGCTCCACGGCTCTCACGTACTTCAATAATGGGGTGCCTCCAAAAACACCTACGTTGTCTCCTTCTCCAACTTTCGCGATTTCTGTCTTGCTCCCAAGCAAAAGCACAGGCAAGAAACAGCTTGAAGCTGAAATCCAGGTTGAAATAAAAGCTCTCCATGCGAAGATCCATCATGACACAGGATACAGTAGCAAACTGTTAAAATTTCAGTAGCCCTAGGGTCTATATATAGAGATCCCATCATATACGCCCTCTGTAGTCCCAATGGCGGTGTCTGGTTATCTTGATTTTTCTCTTGTGAAATTTCTCATCATGCGCACCAAAAACGCAAACGCAGGAAAAAACGCATGTAAACACGTACAAACGCAGCATTTTTTTTTTTAACTGCATGCAACAACGCATGCGTCTAAAAAACGCTGCGTTTGTACGCATTTATATGCGTTTTTTCCACCATTTGCGGATGCGTTTTAAACGCTGCGGATTTAAACGCAAATGTGAAACCAGCCTTACGTGTGCACATAGCATTAGGCCGGGTTCACACTGCATTAGCAGCAGCCCGTTCAGCACAAACTAACGGGCTGCTGTTAGCGCAAGTGCCGACGTTTACATCGCGCTAGCGCAGATAGAGCATCTGCTAGCTCTATCTGCGCTAGTGGTGATGGACCCGGAAACGCTGCAGCCCGCGTCTCAGGGTCCGTCACTCAATGACGGCACATCGCTAGCGCACGCCCATTGTGGGCGTGCGCTAGCGATGCGTCCGACATTGCAGCCTATGGCGGCATTAACGGACTACGTTACACCGCGTTATAACGTAGTCCGTTAAACATACCAACATAACGCAATGTGAACCTAGCCTAACGGACTGCAAGGACGCAGTGTGAACCCAGCCTTATACATCTGTTTTCAGTCTTTACTCACACTTCTTGATATATTGCCCCACCCATCCTTTATGGAATCATGGCTAATTTTTCTTATGGAATCATGGCTACTTTTTCTTAATATATTTATTGTATACCCACTGCATATATTTGTTGTTCATTTGTGATCTTCCTCATTGTAAGAGAATGGTCAGTCATAATATATTGAGCAGCCATTTGTTTCTAGCAGCCATCTTATGCAAAGTTAGAAACCAACTAATTCTGTCTTTAAAAAGCTAGTAAGATGTACTCCTGAAAGCCCTAGACAGGTTGGAGACACAAGATGAGATTAAAGCCATTAGCAGCTATAGTGGACATACAGGTTAACTGGATCAGCTGCAGGGCAATGAGATAATACACTGCTTGCAGAATTATTAGGCAAGTTGTATTTTAGAGGATTATTTTTATTATTGATCAACAACTATGTTCTCAATCAACCCAAAAGGCTCGTAAATATCAAAGCTTAATATTTTTGGAAGTTGGAGTGGGTTATTTTTAGATTTGGCTACCTTAGGAGGATATCTGTTTGTGCAGGTAACTATTACTGTGCAGAATTATTAGGCAACTTAATATAAACCAAATATATTCCCATCTCACTTGTTTATTTTCACCAGGTAAACCAATATACCTGCACAAAATTTAGAAATAAACATTTCTAACATGCAAAAACAAAACCCCCCAAAATTAGTGACAAATATAGCCACCTTTCTTTATGATGACACTAACAGCCTTCCATCCATAGATTCTATCAGTTGCTTTATCTGTTTACGATCAACATTGCGTGCAGCAGCCACCACAGCCTCCCAGACACTGTTCCGAGAGGTGTACCGTTTTCCCTACCATCTATCCAAAACAATAGTCTATGAGTAAGGCACTTCCAAATTTCAACAAATATCAGACAATAGTCCAAAGAGACTACCCCCCTGGACGAAGCTTAACCGCGAAACGCGCGTCGGGGTCCATCTACTGGTCTGCTGCTATAGGTAAATGCATTCCTACCTCCATCTATGCCTTTGCACTTTAGCACAACATGCACTTTATGGCTATTATATGAAAAGATACAGCCATACTACTCAGGGATCCTCAGGGCTCATATACTTTACTTGTTAGGCTAGCTTTGTCTGCCAACATACATTTTATTTAACTCTTGTATCCTTGACATACTTCAGAAGTTATTGCTCTCTTAGGCATATCTATTCAGCCCACATTCCTTAGGCATTTCTTCCTTTATGACACACCTATGGTTCTTATATATATATGTACTGTGTAACACTTATGCCTTATTGACATCAGTGGGTCTTATATGGAATTATTTGGGATCATTTGATTTATGTTAGGTATTATATATGTATTTTCCTCAGCGGACAGTATAATTCTGTCTCATGTATTACCACTGACTGTTATTGGACTTTATTAGAATTTTAATTGTATTATTAATAAAATTCAGTTTTTATTGGCATTTAAGCTTCCGCTTTAGCTCTATTGTCTGCTATTTGTTTTCCCTACCAGTAGATCTCACATTTTATGAGGGACCATAGGTTCTCTATGGGGTTCAGATCAGGTGAACAAGGGGGCCATGTCATTATTTTTTCTTCTTTGAGACCTTTACTGGCCAACCACGCTATGGAGTAGTTGGAGGCATGTGATGGAGCATTGTCCTGCATGAAAATCATGTTTTATTGAACAATACCGACTTCTTCCTGTACCACTGCTTGAAGGAGTCTTCCAGAAACTGGCAGTAGGTCTGGGAGTTGAGATTCACTCCATCCCCAACCCGAAAAGGTCCCACAAGTTCATCTTTGATGATACCAGCCCATACCAGCGCCCCACCTCGCTGGCGTCTGATTCGGAGTGGAGCTCTCTGCCCTTTACTGATCCAGCCTCTGGCCCATCATGAGTCAATCATTTCATCAGTCCATAAAACCTTTGAAGATATTTCTTGGCCCAGTCTTGACATTTTATCTTATGTTTCTTGTTCAAAGGTGGTCGTTTTTCAGCCTTCCTTACCTTGGCCATGTCCCTGAGCATTGCACACCTTGTGCTTTTTGTTAATCCAGTAACGTTGCAGCTCTGAAATATGGCACAACTGGTGGCAAATGGCATCTTGGCAGCTTCACGCTTGATTTTCCTTAATTCATGGGCAGTTATTTTGCGCCTTTTTTGCCAAACACGCTTCTTGCGACTCTGTTGGCTATTTGCCATGAAACGCTTGATTGTTCAGTGATCACGCTTCAAAAGTTTGGCAATTTCAAGACTGCTGCATCCCTCTGCAAGACATCTCACAATTTTGGACTTTTCAGAGCCCGTCAAATCTCTCTTCTGACCCATTTTGCCAAAGGAAAGGAAGTTGCCTAATAATTAAGCACACCTTATATAGGGTTTTGATGTCATTAGACAACACCCCTCCTCATTACAGAGATGCACATAACCTGATTTACTTAACCCCTTTACCCCCAAGGGTGGTTTGCACGTTAATGACCGGGCCAATTTTTACAATTCTAACCACTGTCCCTTTATGAGGTTATAACTCTGGAACGCTTCAACGGATCCCAGTGATTCTGACATGGTTTTCTCGTGACATATTGTACTTCATGATAGTGGTAAAAATTCTTTGATAGTACCTGCATTTATTTGTGAAAAAAACGGACATTTGGCAAAAATTATGAAAATTTCGCAATTTTCCAACTTTGAATTTTTATGCAATTAAATCACAGAGATATGTCACACAAAATACTTAATAAGTAACATTTCTCACATGTCTACTTTACATCAGCACAATTTTGGAAACAACATTTTTTTTTGTTAGGGAGTTATAAGGGTTAAAAGTTGACCAGCAATTTCTCATTTTTACAACACCATTTTTTTTTTTAGGGACCACATCTCATTTGAAGTCATTTTGAGGGGTCTATATGATAGAAAATACCCAAGTGTGACACCATTCTAAAAACTGCACCCCTCATGGTGCTCAAAACCATATTTAAGAAGTTTATTAACCCTTCTGGTGCTTCACAGGAATTTTTGGAATGTTTAACCCCTTCATGACCTTGGGATTTTTCGTTTTTCCGTGTTCGTTTTTCACTCCCCTCCTTCCCAGATCCATAACTTTTTTATTTTTCCGTCAATTTGGCCATGTGAGGGCTTATTTTTTGCGGGACGAGTTGTACTTTTGAACGACATCATTGATTTTAGCATGTCGTGTACTAGAAAACGGGGAAAAAATTCCAAGTGCGGTGAAATTGCAAAAAAAGTGCAATCCCACACTTGTTTTTTGTTTGGCTTTTGTGCTAGGTTCACTAAATGCTAAAACTGACCTGCTATTATGATTCTCCAGGTCAGTACGAGTTCATAGACACCTAACATGACTAGGTTATTTTTTATCTAAGTGGTGAAAAAAAATTCCAAACTTTGCTAAAAAAAAAAAAAATAATAATTTGCGCCATTTTCCGATACTCGTAGCGTCTCCATTTTTCGTGATCTGGGGTCGGTTGAGGGCTTATTTTTTGCGTGCCGAGCTGGCGTTTTTAATGATATCATTTTGGTGCAGATACGTTCTTTTGATCGCCCGTTATTGCATTTTAATGCAATGTCGCGGCGACCTAAAAAACGTAATTCTGGCGTTTCGAATTTTTTTCTCGCTACGCCGTTTAGCGATCAGGTTAATGCTTTTTTTTAATTGATAGATCTGGCGATTCTGAGCGCGGCGATACCAAATATGTGTAGATTTGATTTTTTTTATATAGATTTATTTTGATTGGGGCGAAAGGGGGGTGATTTAAACTTTTATATTTTTTTTATTTTTTTTCACTTTTTTTTAATTTTTTTTTTCACTTTTGCCATGCTTCAATAGCCTCCGTGGGAGGCTAGAAGCAGGCACAATGCGATCGGCTCTGCTACATAGCAGCGATCTGCTGATCGCTGCTATGTAGCAGAAATGGAGGTGTGCTGTGAGCGCCGACCACAGGGTGGCGCTCACAGCCACCGGTCATCAGTAACCATAGAGATCTCTAGGACCTCTATGGTCACCATCCTGACGCATCACCGACCCCCGATCATGTGACGGGGGTCGGCGATGACGTCATTTCCGGCCGCCCGGCCGGAAGCGGTAGTTAAATGCCGCTGTCTGCGTTTGACAGCGGCATTTAACTAGTTAATAGGTGCGGGCAGATCGCGATTCTGCCAGCACCTATTACGGGCACATGTCAGCTGTTCAAAACAGCTGACATATCCCGGCTTTGGTGCGGGCTCACCGCGGAGCCCTGCATCAAAGCAGGGGATCTGACCTCGGACGCACTATCCCGTCCGAGGTCAGATAGGGGTTAAATAAAAATGAACATTTAACTTTTTTTCACAAAAAATTTACTTCAGCTCTAATTTGTTTTATTTTACCAAGGGTAACAGGAGAAAATGGACCCCAAAAGTTGTTGTACAATTTGTCCCGAGTACACCGATACCACATATGTGGGGGTAAACCACTGTTTGGGCGCATGACAGAGCTCGGAAGCGAAGGAGCGCCGTTTGACTTTTCAATGCAAAATTGACTGGAATTGAGATGGGACACCATGTTGCGTTTGGAGAGCCCCTGATGTGCCTAAACATTGAAACCCCCCACAAGTGACACCATTTTGGAAAGTAGACTCCCTAAGGAACTTATCTAGAGGTGTGGTGAGCACTTTGACCCACCAAGTGCTTCAAAGAAGTTTATAATGCAGAACTGTAAAAATAAAAAATCATTTTTTCACAAAAATTATCTTTTCGCCCCCAATTTTTTATTTTCCCAAGGGTAAGAGAAGAAATTGGACCCCAAAAGTTGTTGTACAATTTGTCCTGAGTACGCTGATACCCCATATGTGGGCGTAAACCACTGTTTGGGCGCATGGGAGAGCTCGGAAGGGAAGGAGCACTGTTTTACTTTTTCAACGCAGAATTGGCTGGAATTGAGATCGGACGCCATGTCGTGTTTGGAGAGCCCCTGATGTACCTAAACAGTGGAAATCCCCCAATTATAACTGAAACCCTAATCCCAACACACCCCTAACCCTAATTCCAACGGTAACCCTGACCACACCTCTAACCCTGACACACCCCTAACCCTAATCCAAACCCTATTCCCAACTGTAAATGTAATCTAAACCCTAACCCTAACTTTAGCCCCAACCCTAACTGTAGCCCCAACCCTAACCCTAACCCTAATGGGAAAATGGAAATAAATACATTTTTTTAATTTTTCCCTAACTAAGGGGGTGATGAAGGGGGGTTTGATTTACTTTTATAGCGAGTTTTTTACGTTACCACATTTTCAGAGCTATAATTTTTCCATGTTTTGGTCCACAGAGTCATGTGAGGTCTTATTTTTTGCGGGACGAGTTGACGTTTTATTGGTAACATTTTCGGGCACGTAACATTTTTTGATCGCTTTTTATTCCGATTTTTGTGAGGAAGAATCGCCAAAAACCAGCTATTCATGAATTTCTTTTGGGGAAGGCGTTTATACCGTTCCGCGTTTGGTAAAATTGATAAAGCAGCTTTATTCTTCAGGTCAGTACGATTACAGCGACACCTCATTTATAACATTTTTTTATGTTTTGGCGCTTTTATACGATTAATTATTTTCTCTAAAAAAAATTTTTTTTTGCATCGTTTTATTCTCAGGACTATAACTTTTTATTTTTTTGCTGATGATGCAGTATGGCGGCTCGTTTTTTGCGGGACAAGATGACGTGTTCAGTGGTACCATGGTTATTTATATCTGTCTTTTTGATTGCGTGTTATTCCACTTTTTGTTCGGTGGTATGATAAAGCGTTGTTTTTTGCCTCTTTTTTTTTTTCTTACGGTGTTTACTGAAGGGGTTAACTAGTGGGCCAGTTTTATAGGTTGGGTCGTTTCGGACGCGGCGATACTAAATATGTGTACTTTTATTGTTTTTTTTTTATTTATTTAGATGAAGAAATGTATTTATGGGAATAATATATTTTTTTTTCATTATTTAGGAATATTTTTTTTATTTTATTTTTTTTACACATTTGGAAAATTTTCTTTTTTTTACTTTTTTATTTTGTCCCAGGGGGGGGACATCACAGATCGGTGATCTGACAGTTTGCACAGCACTCTGTCAGATCACCGATTTGACATGCAGCACTGCAGGCTTCACAGTGCCTGCTCTGAGCAGGCTCTGTGAAGCCACCTCCCTGCAGGACCCGGATCCGTGGCCATCTTGGATCCGGGGCTGGAGCAGGCACGGAGGGAGGTAAGACCCTCGCAGCAATGCGATCACATCGCGTTGCTGCGGGGGGCTCAGGGAAGCCTGCAGGGAGCCCCCTCCCTGCATGATGCTTCCCTGTACCGCCGGCACATCGCGATCATCTTTGATCGCGGTGTGCCGGGGGTTAATGTGCCGGGAGAGGTCCGTGACCGCTCCTGGCACATAGTGCCGGATGTCAGCTGCGATAGGCAGCTGACACCCGGCCGCGATCGGCAGCGCTCCCCCCGTGAGCGCTGCCGATCGCATACGACGTACTATCCCGTCGGTGGTCATAGGGGCCCACCCCACCTCGACGGGATAGTACGTCTCATGTCAGAAAGGGGTTAAAGAAGTTGTCCCACTACTATAAAGTTTTTTTTTTTCATAAATCTTGCTATTATGTGCCACTGAAAACATCTACTGTGTTTATTTTAGCAATATTACCTGTTATCATGCTGTAGTAGCACATCTTTAGTGCTGGATCCAGCTCTCATTGGGTTAATCGACAACTTCCTTTCTCCTGAGTTATTGTGGTCTAATACTACAAATTCAATGATGCATTGCACTTGCCTGTAACTCTGCACCTGGCACACCCACTCCAAAACACACCCAAACCCCTCCCTCCTCTCTGTTCAGGCTGATGAGGAGAGGTCACATCTTGGTCACAAGCTTGGTCACAAGCTGAAAGCAGCACCAAGAACTGCACAACCATGGTGATCAAGCTTTGAGCTTTTTTTCTCTCATCTATTTCATAGTATAGTTTAATACACATATATGATATACTGTAAAGAGATCTCACTGCGTATATGTCTTAGATATGTAAATTACACAGTACAAGAGTGGGTATATATGTCCATCTACATACACTTGTGTGCATGTATATATTATGTGTGTTCTTATTTTACACTAATTGTGCTCATATACAGGCACAGTCTGGCCGCAAATTGGCCCCCCACTACTTCCGTCCAGTCAGTGCCCCCTCCATACTCCCCTCCAGTCAGCGCCCACATAGCGTTTTAGGACTGTGTTTCTCCGCGGCATAACGCGGTGTAACGCAGTCCTTTAACAGTGTCATTAATCGTCTAAGTGTGCCCAATTTTTTACTATTGATGCTGCCTATGCAGTATATATATATATATATAGATATATATATATATATATCTATATATATATATCTATATATCTATCTATAGATATCTAATATACAATTGCCTAGAATACTACTTCCTGCAATTTGTGCCAACTTCCTGTCCGGAGCTAATGTCCGGAGATAAGTGACGTCAACAGTGTCCAGTGTCTGATTGGTTGCCGCCTGCTGCGAGCGACCAATCAGAAACGTGCCGTACTGTGACACACTCCGCCCGCCATTTTGGTGTGATTTTTGAGTTTTTACCTCACAGCAAGTTTCTACTGCGTGGAGGCGGGCCCAGTGACGTTGCTCTTCAAGCTCCTGCCGAATTTCAAGTATATATGGATTCTAGACTCCCGATTCTTTAGAATCGGGCTGCCATCTAGTATATATATAATTGTCTACGGGTCACTTCCGTCTGTCTGTCATGGCTGCCGCGACCAATAAGCGACAGGCACAGTCCGGAAGAAAATGGCCGCTCCTTACTCCCTGCAGTCAGTGCCTGTCGCCCGCATACTCCCCTCTGGTCACCGATAAACACAGGGTTAATTCCGGCAGTAACGGACCGCGATATGCCGTGGGTAACGCACTCCGTTACCGCCGCTATTAACCCTGTGTGTCCCCAACTTTTTACTATTGACGGTGCCTATGCGGCATCAATAGTATAAAATGTAATGTTAAAAATAATAATAATAAAAAACTGCTATACTCCCGTAGCAGCTCGTGCCGGCCGCCATCTTCCGTTGCAGGTTCCGGTGGCAGAAGGACCTGCCATGACGTCACGGTCATGTGTACATACGTAACTCCAGTGAGTGCTTCAGGTGTATAACAAATGGAAGTCCAGTACCTGTCATGTGAGTTACCGCTCAACCAAGCTAAGTAATACGCTTCTACTCTGCTTTTATACTTACAAGTTACGGACATCTGTAGTGCAATCGTCTACCTGATACCTCCCTGCGGTAACTCACATGACAGGTACTGGACTTCCATTTGTTATACACCTGAAGCACTCACTGGAGTTACGTATGTACACATACTATTTATGTCAGGTAGTGCACTGCCCGGGGTGGTAGTTCACCAGCCCCCCTTATGCATATAGGCATTTAACAGTACTGCAGAGCTCAGATTCTTTTCGATTGTGCTTTTAATATTACTACTATTTTATTCTTAGTGGCCCACTATTTTTATTTACATATTTTGACATATCTTTCTTTGTATTATCTCCCACTCTAGTCGCTGCATACGAGTAACCCCAGTTGTGTCACACATGCCCTAACCGGACTTCCCATTACTCTACTTATCAGGTAATCACCCACCGTTTATGCTTACTACAGCACCCTGTTAGGCTAAGCGCAGGTACATATACTGTATAACAGTTTTTTTTTGCTTGGTATTCATAGCAGGCTACAAATATTGGCCCCCCCCCGCTTTCCCCGGCAATTCCGGCACTTAGCCCCTCTCTTCCCACTCCCGAGTAGCGGTGGGATATTGGGTAATAAGGGGTTAATGTCACCTTGCTAATGTAAGGTGACATTAAGCCGGGTTAATAATGGAGTGGCGTCAATAAGACGCCTATCCATTATTAATCCTAGAGTAGTGAAAGAGTTAAAAACAAAATAAAGCCAGAAAAAAGTATTTTATTATTCTTAATTTCATCATACTTACCATACTTCAGCGCCTGCAAAAAACGTAAAATAATAAACCGTATACTATCTGTCCGCCGTAGTCCAATTAATAACGAGTGTCCCACGATGATCTCCCCTATAGAACAGTGACATCGGGTGATGTCACTGATCTATAGGACCCTCAGTGACACACTGACAGGAGACAATGGCTCCTGCAGTGCATCACTGAGGTTACTCTAGTTCACTGGTCTCACTTTATGGCAATTGCTGCGTGGGAAAATTTCTCACACAGCAATGGCATAAAGTGAGACTAGGGACTATATTCTCACAGGGGCGTAGGAATACATTGTGAGGAATACATTGTGGAAGGATACCTTCAATCATTGTATTCCTGGAGCCCCTGGTGAGCAGTCACATCAGCTGATGCTCCTGCTCTCCACGGGAGATCGTTGTGGGACACTCGTTTTAATTGGATTTCTGCGGATCAGGGAGTATAGTGTTAGTTTATTATTTTAATATTTTTCTACAGGTAACAATGGCTTCGGGGAACCAAGTGACAAGTGATGGTGAGTATGTACTCTATGTTATATGTACTGTATATCTGTATGTATGTTGTATGTATGTACTGTATGTATGTACTGTATGTCGCATGTCCCATGTCGCATTTCCCATGACGCATTTCGCATGTTGTCGCATGTTCCATGTCACATTTCCCATGACGCATGTTCCATGTCACATTTCCCATGACGCATGTTGTCGTATGGTGCATGTCGCATGTTGTCGCATGGTGTATGTCTTCGCATGGTGCATGTCTTCGCATGGTGCATGTCACATGTCTTCGCATGGTGCATGTCACATGTCTTCGCATGGTGCACGTCTTTGCATGGTGCATGTCTTCGCATGGCGCATGTCTTCGCATGGTGCATGTCTTCGCATGGTGCATGTCATCGCATTGTGCATGTTGCATGTTGTCACATGTTGCACGATGTCACATGGTGTGTGTTGTGTGTTGTATGTATGTATGTATTGTGTATGTGTTTTTTTTTTTTTTACATTCAACACATTAGCCGGATGATGGGACTACTACTGTCCCATCATTGGCTAATGTTTCACTCACTGTCAGTGTAGCAGGCAGAGCCCGTTGGGACTACAAGTCCCATCGGACGATGCCTGCACGCACACACACCAACACACACACCCCCCAATGACAACCCCCCGCAGCAGACCCCGGCACACACATACTGGCGCCAGCACTCAGACCCCCAGCGCCGGAACGCACATACCGGCGCCGGCACTCAGACCCCCGGCACGCACATACCGGCGCTGGCCCACACACCCCCGGCGCTGGCACACACACCCCCGGCGCTGGCACGCACATACCGGCGCCGGCACGCAGGCTCCCGGCGTCCGCACTCCGCACAATCATCCCTGATTCCCTGACTATCCCCGCCCCCAGCACAGCCCCGTCCACCCCAGCCCCGCAGGCAACCCCCAGCCCCGCCCTCCAACCCAGTCACTCTTGATGAGTAACCGCTGTCTGTGGGGGCTGGTTACGCCTGCTCCTGACGTCACGTCGCTTTCCAGAGTATGGAAATTGACGTGACGTCGGCGGAAAGCATTAAGCTACTTACTGGTAGCGGCATTTTTCGGAGGCCCATGACAGCACACGAGAGAGGGGATCCGCCCTTAAGGAACAGGAAACCTACAGATACAAAAGGGCGGCACCTCTCCCCATGCATCAGTTGTATTTCAGAGCCTGAGAGGACTGCCGCGGTTAGTGGTACACAAATATACATTATATACATTTTGAAACAAAATAACCCATTATTGTAATAAGACACCATACGTGAGATTTACATATTACGCTATATACATATCAGGAAGTGCTACCCCCACGTGATTAGGGAGGGAACTAAGGGTGCTGTCATGGGCCTCCGAAAAATGCCGCTACCAGTAAGTAGCTTAATGCTTTATTCGGACTCCCATGACAGCACACGAGAGATTTACAGAGATGTAAGCTACCTTAGGGAGGGACTATAGATTGTAGCACCCTTAACCCAAAGGAAAGATCAGAGGAGGACCCCAAATCCAACCGATAGTGTTTAAAGAAAGTGGAAGGGGATGACCATGTGGCCGCCTTACATATCTGCTCCACTGACACTCCAGATCTTTCCGCCCAGGATGACGCCATGGCCCGGGTGGAATGTGCCTTTAGATTCTGCGGAGCTGGCCCCCCACCTGCTGTATAAGCTAGAGAGATAGTTTCCCTAATCCATTTAGCCAGTAAATATTTTGATACTCTAAACCCTTTCCTTGGACCTTGGAAGGAAAGAAGCAGTGCCCCATCTTTCTTCCAATTATCAGTAGCTGAAATATACTGAAGAAGAGATCTCCTGACGTCTAACGTATGAAGCTCCTGCTCTTTAGGATTAGAGGGATTAGGAATAAAGGACGGCAAAACTATCTCCTGTGATCTATGGAAACGTGTCGCCACCTTTGGTAGATATGCTGGGTCTGGTCTAAAGGTACCTTCACACATAACGATATCGTTAACGATATCGTTGCTATTTGTGACGTAGCAACGATATCGTTAATGAAATCGTTCTGTGTGACAGCGACCAACGATCAGGCCCCTGCTGGGAGATCGTTGGTCGCTGAATAAAGTCCAGAACTTTATTTCGTCGCTGGACTCCTGCTGACATCGCTGGATCGGCGTGTGTGACACCGATCCAGCGATGTCTTCACTGGTAACCAGGGTAAACATCGGGTAACTAAGCGCAGGGCCGCGCTTAGTAACCCGATGTTTACCCTGCTTACCATGCTAAAAGTAAAAAAAAACAAACACTAGATACTCACCTACAGCCGTCTGTCCTCCAGCGCTGTGCTCTGCACTCCTCCTGTACTGGCTGTGAGCCGGAAAGCAGAGCGGTGACGTCACCGCTCTGCTTTCCGGCTCCCAGACAGTACAGGAGGAGAGCAGAGAAGCAGAGCGCAGCGCTGGAGGACAGACGGCTGTAGGTAAGTATCTAGTGTTTGTTTCTTTTTACTTTTAGCATGGTAACCAGGGTAAACATCGGGTTACTAAGCGCGGCCCTGCGCTTAGTTACCCGATGTTTACCCTGGTTACCGGCATCGTTGGTCGCTGGAGAGCTGTCTGTGTGACAGCTCTCCAGCGACCAAACAGCGACGCTGCAGCGATTCGGATCGTTGTCGGTATCGCTGCAGCGTCGCTTAATGTGAAGGGGCCTTAAGGACTACTCTGTCTGACAAGATTTCAGTGTATGGAGGAGCTCTGGAAAGCGCCTGTATATCCCCTATCCTGCGAGCTGAGGTTATGGCAATCAGGAAGGCTGTTTTGAGTGTCAACATTTTGATCGAGGCCTCCTGCAGAGGTTCAAAGGGGGGTTTAGTGAGAGAGGACAGAACTAAATTTAAATCCCATGGAACTGTTCTGTCTTTATGCAGTGGTGTAGATCTACTAACTGCCTTCATAAACCTCGCTATCCAGTAGTTATTAGCTATATTACAGGAAAACAGGGCACCCAAAGCTGAGACCTGTACTCTAAGGGTACTAGGAGAGAGTTTTAACTCGAACCCCTTTTGTAGGAACTCTAAGATTTGTTGTATTGGCACCCCGTCTTGGATATTAAATTTTGAACAAGTCAAGAACTTTCTCCAAGTCCTAGAGTAGATTCTCGTAGTTATTTGCTTTCTACTCTTTAGGAGTGTCTCTACTAAGTTTGGAGAGAAGCCTTTCCCCACTAATAGTGACCGTTCAAACTCCATGCCGTTAAATGGAGCGCCGCCACTTGTGGATGGGAGATCGGTCCCTGAGAAAGCAAGTTCGGGATCTCTGGCAGTACCCAGGGGACCGCTACGGACATTGTCTTGAGCCAGGCAAACCAGGTTCTTCTGGGCCAAAAGGGGGCGATAAGGATGACTTTCGCTCGATCCTCCCTGATTTTCCTCACCACTAGAGGTATCAGGTTCAGTGGTGGGAAAGCATAGGCCAGTGGAAAATCCCATTTTATCAGAAACGCGTCCACCGCCAGGGGATTCTCCCTGGGATTTAGGGAGCAAAAGAGTTTTACTTTTCTGTTGTTTCTGGTGGCGAATAGATCCACCACTGGTTGACCCCATCTGCGGACGATAAGTTTGAAAATGTCCTTGTTGAGAGACCATTCTCCCTGTTTTAACACATTTCGGCTGAGGAAATCTGCTGCCACATTTTCTTTTCCTTTGATGTGAAGAGCTGTCAAAGATAGAAAATTGAGCTCTGCCACCTGGAACAACCGACCCGTGATCTGCATTAAAGTTTCGGAACGAGTTCCCCCTTGCCGGTTTATGTAAGCGACCGCCACTCTGTTGTCCGACAGAATTCTGACGTGCTGGCCCTGCAGATATACGAGGAATTTTTTAACAGCCAATTCAACCGCCAACAACTCCCTTTGGTTTGATGAGAATGTTGTGAAGGGTTCCCACTGTCCCTGGACCACCATGTCCCCCATATAGGCTCCCCACCCTGAAGAGCTGGCATCTGTGGTTATCACGTGGGTGACATCTACCATCCAGGGAACCCCTGCTGATAGATTCCGTTTATCTAGCCACCACCTAAGGGAATTCAATGTTATCGGCCCCAACGTCAATTTTCCATTCAATGCGCCTCCTAAGGCTCTGTCATGGAACAGGACTTCTTTTTGTAGGGACCTGGTGTGGAACTGAGCCCACTTAACTGCTGGAATGCAAGATGTGAGTGACCCAAGTAGAGACATTGCTTGCCTAAGTGTCATGGAAGGTGTATTGATTGCTCTTAATACAAAACTCTGAATTTGGTCTATTTTCTCTATAGAGAGGAGACACTGCTGTGTCACTGAATTCAACATTAACCCTAGGAATTTTTGAACATTTAGGGGCTGTAATTTCGCCTCAAATGGGAGAGAAGATCGTTTCGCAACCTTGGCAATTGCTGCATCCAGCTTTGGTGCTTTCTCCCAGTTACCTACTGCTGGGTCATCAAAAGGGTACCGACGTTTTTGCGCAGGGGGTAAGGAGCCTTTTCTCTCCGGTTTTCTCCACTCCCTATTAATAAGATCCTGTATTTTCTCATTTAAAGGAAACACTCTGCGCTTTTTCTGCTCCAATCCACTGAACATCATTTGTTCTTTGGATAGTTGAGGCTTGGGTTCCGATATACCCATTGTGCCTCTGACCGCCTTTACCAATTTGTCTATTCTTTCTATGGGTAGGCAAAACCGAGCAGCGTCTTCTTCCGAAGAGGAGGATGAAGCTGCTGAATCGTCCGATTCTTCAGACTTGTCCTTTTCCACAGATGAATCAGATGCCCACTCAGTTCTCTGACTAGAACCTCCTGACTGTGAAAGGTTTTTAAAGGACTCCTTAACCTCCATTCTAATCATCTCTTTGAGACTGGCCGTAATAGAGGAGGATTCTTCGGCTACCTACGGGGATAAGTAAGGTAGACTAGAGTGTAAATCTACATGCTATACCCCCTCCCCTCCTTCCAGAACCTCACCGTCTGCTGGATACAGGGGTCACATAGTTTTTTAGGGTGTGAGTCAGGCAAGGGAACCCCGCAGATGGCACATTCCCTATGCTTCGCCTTACTGACGTTTTTCCTTCCCTGCATAAGACATATGAGGGGAGACCAGTCACTAAGTGAACTTTCTCGAAGATCACTTACCAGTGGCTGTTCACACCCAGAAATACCGAAGCACGAGGGGGATCCTTTTTGGCTGATCCTCCAGACCCCTGTCTGGAGGAGCTTCTGCGGCCCGAACCATCGCTCCTCTTTTCATGTTCCTTCTCCTTGGGTTTCTGGGATGCTTGTTCCAGCAGCACCACCTGCTGATCCTGATCCGAATCCATTTTTAGTAAATTGGAGCCAGAACCCGGGAACATGCCGCTGGAGCCGCCTTATAAAGCCCCTCCTTCGGTCAGCGCACCTTGCCCAGCTTGCTCGTTTAATTTTCCCGCCCTCCCGCAGCTGTGGGGGATCAATCGTCGCTCAGGAGGGATTGCGGCATGATCTCCGGTGGGCGCCGCCATCTTGTAGCTCCTGCGCCTGCGCAGGAGCTCACCGACCCGGAAGTCGTCGCCGGCTCCGCCCCCCGACGTCACCACAGCTTACAGCGCTTCCTGTCAGCGCTGCAGCCATCGTGGAACGCCGAGGCCGGCCAGCTACGTTCCGATCGGCGCCCCCTAGACCCTGCCGCGCCCCCCCTGCACAGAGAGACCCACAGCACACGGGAAGAGCGACTTACCATATGCTGGCCCCGGAGGCCGGACACCCCCTGGCGACCGCTCCACGCTGTCTAGTCACCGCCGTGCCGCCCTGCAGGGCCACCGTGACTACTTCAGGTACCCGCACCGGCCGAAGTGGGAGACCCCCTCGCCACCAGAATCGGTCTGGCCGGCCTGGACTCCTGTAGATTCTATAGGCATCCAGCCCCTTCAGGAACAGGAAACCAACTGATGCATGGGGAGAGGAGCCGCCCTTTTGTATCTGTAGGTTTCCTGTTCCTTAAGGGCGGATCCCCTCTCTTGTGTGCTGTCATGGGAGTCCGAATAAATAAGTGGCGGCTGCAGCCTGGGGGTCACGTGACCCAGACTCAGCCGCCGGAATAGCGCCGCTCACAGGCGAAAATGGCAACATAAGGTATTTGCACAATTCATTAGGGGCCCGGGAAGATACATTGGGGGGTTAATTGAAAGTAGTGGACAACCCCTTTAATTTGTAGTTGGCTCTCAAGCCTGAACAGCTTGGAGTAGGATAACATGTATAAAAAGTCATATGATCCAAAAAACAACTTGCCTAATAATTCTGCACGCAGTGTAGAAAAAGGGTAACGTATGGTAATAAATATGTGTATTTGTTGTCGTGACAATGGAGAACAGACATATACAGTTGTCAATATGTACAGATCTGTGATCAGATTAATGACAGTAGCTAAGAGGAACATTTAGATTTACCAGTTCTAATGGAGCCTTAAAGTCATTACAATTAACCATTGTATGCTTTGTTCTTGTATATATGTTTTTCTCTGTCAAAACGCACGTAGGGGAAGTGGCACCATCACATGGTGAGGTGAGACATGTTTATTACATTCATTACATCAATGCAGGATACTATAGTCTTCAAATCGATGCTCCAGCGTTCTATCCAATGTATATTGCAGGCACTTTAGCCGTAATTTTGAAGGTTATGGGAACATAGTAAAAAAAACTATATGATTTTTATTCTAGTCTCTGGGTGCAACTTTTATTTAAGTTGGTACTTATTCGTGTATTTTCAATTTTTGACTACATTGTCTATTAGCATTACATCCTGCCTGCCATCTGGTGGTGCCACTTACTTTCTTTGGCTCATCACCTTGAACTATGTTGGCACTTTTGTAAGGCTGGTTTCACATTTGCATCTTTGTGAGCAGAGTTTGATCAGCATAGATCCGCATGCTTTTGCGTACATATAGTTAATCTGGCGTACGCATGGACATGCGTTTGCATGCTTTTGCGTACACATGTGTCGTTTCGCGGTGTGCGGCTGAGGGCAGCGAACACAACACGTTGTATTTTTGGAGGCATCATAAATCCGTCAAATATATGCATGTATATGAGTGCGTAAAAAAAAAAAAAAAAAAAGCAATACTGTCTATAGGGAACGCATGCGTAGGCATGTCCTTGCATACACATAAGTTGGATGCGCTTGCGAAATACTGACTGCACATGTCCAGGAACTGTTTTGAGACATGCCCATTGAGACATGCCCTCCTGGAAATATCGAATGCATGCGCATAAATGCAAACGCAGGCAAAAACACATACAAACGCATGCACATGTAGCTTTTTTTGCAGTCATGCGTAAGCTGATGCGGATAAAAAATGCTGCGTAAACATGCGTTTGCGCATGCAGATGATACGCTGCGCACATATACGCAAATGTGAACTTAGCCTAACATGGCTTGTCTTTTAAATTATTTCTAATAAATTATTGTACTTATATTGTTCATCTTATGCCTCTCCTTATATGCTCTCTCTGTTGTAGCGTAGAACAGCTTTTTATACAGTCCTATTTGGATGCTAGAATACTTTCTGTCCCATTGGACCATCAATTAGTTTTGATTATTATTAGCATCATTCGCTGGGAATTTAATCTGTGTTTTTGTTTATCAACAGGAGACGTATTAGACTTAAAGAGTAACTGTCGATTTCAATTTTTAATGCAATAAATCAATAATACACATGAAAATAAGAAATATATTTAATCAGATAAATCTGCTTCTTTCTCTTCCTGAACTGATCTTTGACTGTTAAACTAACTTTACTAGTAAAATCTGCATTAGGTAGAGACCGATTGTTACGGTGACACGTAAAATGTGGGCACCCGTGGTCAAAATTACTGTTATTGTAAATAGTAAAGGTACCGTCACACTCAGCAACTTTGCAAAGAGAACGACAACAATCCGTGATGTTGCAGCGTCCTGGATAGCGATCTCGTTGTGTTTGACACACAGCAGCGATCTGGATCCCGCTGTGCCATCGCTGGTCGGAGCTAGAAGTCTAGAACTTTATTTCGTCGCCAGGTCGGCGTGTATCGTCATGTTTGACATCAAAAGCAACGACGCCAGCAACGAGCATAGGGCCCCTAGATGTGCGTCGGATCGGTACACTCCGGCTGTTTGACATGGAGCTAACAACCAGCGAGAACGAGAAGTGAGTCGCCGTTATGTCACTGGATCGCTCCTGCATCGTTCTGGATTTGCTGTGTTTGACGTCTCTACAGCGACCTAAACAGCGACGTTCCAGCGATCTAGTTTAGGTCGGCTCGTTGTCTATATCGCTGCAGCGTCGCTGAGTGTGACGGTACCTTTAAGCAAGTTGAAGATGAAATGCTCTCTAGAAGGCTCATGCAAAAGCTTGGAGATTTGTGTGCTCAGATAACTTTGATCAAGGTTTAAGAGCTTAACTAGCCTGTTAGGGTTATGGATCGTTCACCATTATCATTAGGAAAGGTGATGCAAATTTGCCAGTTTTTTAAAAAACCCAGCCTACTCTAACTTTGTGCCAAAACACAGCATCCATGGGATCTTAAGCAGCTGCCTAGCACTCTGAAATGGGTGGAGGCCCACAAAGCAAATTTATTATGTAAATTTATAATTAAGTACTGTACTTTATATCACTTACCCCAAAGTGGCAATAAATACACAATCATCATGCAAAATGTTTGATACTTTTACAAATGTTCGATAGTTGTCAGATTCATTGGTTTCAAAAAAACCAATTATTGTCCTTTTACTGCGCTGTAATAAAACACAAGATTGTCGTAAGTACATATGGGATTATAGGAATAGTCGTCCTGAAAAATACACTTTCAGATTTATAGGACAGATTTTTTTGGTCTTAACTATGCGGCAATCCATTAGTAAGAGGTGGAAACTGGAGAATCTGAGCTTTGCTCTAGTAGTGCATTTGTAGGGTTCACAATTTGTTAACTGCTCACTGAACAGTCACAACTTATGGAAATTGTTACTGTTCACTAAGCAGAAAACAGACAACTGCACTGTACTGTCAGTAGGATCAACCTTCCTATGCCATTTTATATGGGCATGTAGCTCATAGGAAGCTAAATAAATTGATACCTGGATGTATGCGATCGGATATCTTATTCTGTAGAAATCCATTATTTTATTATACGTAAATGAGCTGTTCTAAGCCATGAGCCGGACACTGATCTGCATGAGAATCGGCCTCCAGAGCTAATTTTGGTAATGGAACTGTAACCTGGAAAAGGGGTAATACCAATGAGATATGCAACGGCTGCTCTCACTGTAGAGCTGTGTATGATTATAACTGACAATCTGCAGGTGTCTTTAGTGCTTCACCTTCCATCTCACAGCCAGCCAGTGTTGCAATACAGCAGAGCTGTAAGAACTGCAGCTGCCAAGATTTTTTTTGTGAGACAAAGCTCAGTTGTACTATTTTGTGTTAGTTACGTGTCTCACACTGGTAACTTCCCTTTTATTTAAAATAAGACCTGGAGACAGTTTCTCATGCATATCAGTGTCTGTCCCATAGTCCAACAGCTCTTTTACATGAAAGAAAAATGTGGATTTTTCTGAAATAAGGAATTAGATTTTAGCCATAAAGGTATAATTTTATTCAGTTTCCTATGACCTGCATGCCCATATATACGGATACGGAGAGTTGATCTATTATCAAATCCTCTAATCTGCTATGCAGGTATTTCTATGGTCAAAAGAAATAAAAATAAAAAAAACTTACAACAATTTAGAAAAATAAAGTTAAATATATTTTTCCTTTGTAACACGTGTGGTTTTTATTAATATTTTAAAAGTACAAATATGTAATCGATAGCCTTAATCAATCATTTATTTTGCTTCTTTGACCACACTGCCTCAGCATTATGTACTCAGGTGTATCGGCTACACTTGCTTCATTAATAAGATTACCGTATATACTTGAGTATAAGCTGAGATTTTCAGCCCATTTTTTTAGGCTGAAAGTGCCCCTCTCTGCTTATACTTGAGTCACTGTACCAGGGGGTCGGCGGCGGGGGGAGGGGTGGTGGCAGCTGTCACATCATACTCACCCTCCAGGCGCAGTCCCTTGCAGCTTCTCCAATGCAATGGTCTCTGGCGCCGACAGCTTGTTCCTGTGTTCAGCGGCCACGTGGTACCGCTCATTAAGGTAATGAATATGGACGCAACTCCACTCCCATAGGGGTGGAGCGCATATTCATTACTTTAATGAGCGGTACACTAGTGACCGCTGAACACCGGAACAAGATGCCAGCGCCAGAGAGCATCGCTTTGGAGAAGCTGCCAGGGACCGTGCTGGGAGGGCGAGTATGACGGGGGAGGGTGAGCATTGCGATATTCACCTATCCCCGTTCCACCGCCGCTCCGTCTTCCGCGTCCTCTGGCTGTGACGTTCAGGTCAGAGAGCGCGATTACGTGTTTAGTGGGCGCACCGCCCTCTGCCTGAACAGTCACTGCAGAGACCCGGAAGACGGAGCGGCGCACGGCGGTGAACGGGGACAGGTGAATATCGCAAGTGTCGGGGTCACCGCCTGCTCAGGACAAGAGGTAAGTATTTTTTTAATTGCAGCAGCATATGGGGCATAATATTCTATGGAGCATATTATGGGCCCATAATCAAGCTTTATGCAGCATTATATGGGGCAAATGTTTCTATGGAGCATCATATGGGGCCATAATGAACCTTTGTGAAGCATTATACGGGGCATATTTTGTATGAAGCATGTTATGGGGCCCATCAAACTTTATGAAGCATTATATGGGGCTCCTGATTCAATATGGATATTCAAAAACATTTAAACCTACTGATGTCTAAATTAATTTTACTTTTATTGGTATGTACCGTATTTTTATTTTTTAAATTTACCAGAAGCTGGTGCTGCATTTCCCACTCTAGGCTTATACTCAAGTCATTAAGCTTTCCCAGCTTTGTGTGGCAAAATTAGGGGTCTCTGCTTATACTTGAGTATATATGGTAGGTTAAATCTACAATGTGTTGGCTATTAGACGGACATGGCACCTGCAGTTTTTATTTCAGTCTCTGCCAGTTCTAATCTGATAATCATGCTCAAAACCAGCCTGACACTGGAGTTAAAAAGCAGAGTTTTTAATTATTTAAGAAGACAGTTTGGCACATAAAATTTCTGTATGTAAATTGATGATGACAATGATTTTTAACCCCTTAGTGACAGAGCCAATTTGGTACTTAATGACCAGGCCAATTTTTGCAATTCTGACCACTGTCACTTTATGAGGTTATAACTCTGGAACGCTTCAACGGATCCCGCTGATTCTGAGATTGTTTTTTCGTGACATATTGTACTTCATGTTAGTGGTAACATTTCTTCGATATTACTTGCGATTATTCATGAAAAAAACGGAAATATGGCGAAAATTTTTAAAATTTTGCAATTTTCAAACTTTGTATTTTTATGCCCTTAAATCAGAGAGATATGTCACGAAAAATAGTTAATAAATAACATTTCCCACATGTCTACTTTACATCAGCACAATTTTGGAAACAAAATTTTTTTTTGTTAGGGAGTTATAAGGGTTAAAAGTTGACCAGCAAATTCTCATTTTTACAACACCATTTTTTTTTTAGGGACCACATCACATTTGAAGTCATTTTGAGGGGTCTATATGATAGAAAATAATGAAGTGTGACACCATTCTAAAAACTACACCCCTCAAGGTTCTCAAAACCACATTCAAGAAGTTTATTAACCCTTTAAGTGCTTCACAGGAACTGAAACAATGTGGAAGGAAAAAATGAACATTTAACTTTTTTTTGCAAACATCTTAATTCAGAACCATTTTTTTTTATTTTCACAAGTGTAAAAACAGAAATGTAACCATAAATTTTGTTATGCAATTTCTCCTGAATACGCCAATACCCCATATGTGGGGGTAAACCACTGTTAGGGCGCACCGCAGAACTTGGAAGTGAAGGAGCGCCGTTTGACTTTTTCAATGCAGAATTGGCTGGAATTGAGATTGGACGCCATGTCGCGTTTGGAGAGCCCCTGATGTGCCTAAACAGTGGAAACCCCACAAGTGACACCATTTTGGAAACTAGACCCCTTAAGGAACTTATCTAGATGTGTGGCGAGCACTTTGAACCCCCATGTGCTTCACAGAAGTTTATAACGTAGAGCCGTGAAAAAAAAAAAAAAAATCGCATTTTTTCTACAAAAATGATCTTTTTGCCCACAAATTTTTATTTTCACAAGGGTAACAGGAGAAATTAGACAACAAAAGTTGTTGTACAATTTCTCCTGAGTACGCTGATACCCAATATGTGTGGGTAAACCACTGTTAGGGCGCACCGCAGAGCTTGGAAGAGAAGGAGTGCCGTTTTACTTTTTCAATGTAGAATTGGCTGGAATTGAGATTGGACGCCATGTCGCGTTTGGAGAGCCCCTGATGTGCCTAAACAGTGGAAACCCCCCACAAGTGACACCATTTTGGAAACTAGACCCCTTAAGGAACTTATCTAGATGTGTGGCGAGAACCTTGAATGCCCAAGTGCTTCACAGAAGTTTATAATGCAGAGCCGTGAAAATAAAAAATATTTTTTTTTTCCACAAAAAAGATTTTTTAGCCCCCAAGTTTTTATTTTCACAAGGGTAACAAGAGAAATTGGACCCCAAAAGTTGTTGTCCAATTTATCCCGAGTACGCTGATGCGCCATATGTGGGGGTAAACCACTGTTTGGGCGCACGGCAGAGCTCGGAAGGGAAGGAGCGCCTTTTTGGAATGCAGACTTTGATAGAACGGTCTGTGGGCATTATGTTGCGATTGCAGAGCCCCTGATATACCTAAACTGTAGTAACCCCCCACAAGTGACCCCATTTTGGAAACTAGACCCCCCAAGGAACTTATATAGATGTGTGTTGAGAACTTTGAATGCCCAAGTGCTTCACAGAAGTTTAGAATGCAGAGTCGTGAAAATAAAAATTATTATTTTTTTCACAAAAAAGATTTTGTAGCCCCCAAGTTTTTATTTTCACAAGGGTAACAAGAGAAATTGGACCCCAGAAGTTGTTGTCCAATTTATCCCGAGTACGCTGATGCCCCATATGTGGGGGTAACCCACTGTTTGGGCGCACGGCAGAGCTCAGAAGGGAGGGAGCACCATTTGACTTTTTGAGCGCAAAATTGGCTGTCGTGTTTGGAGACCCCCTGATGTACCTAAACAGTGGAAACCCCCCAATTCTAGCTCCAACCCTAACCCCAACACACCCCTAACCCTAATCCCAACCTGATCCATAATCCTAATCACTAACCCTAACCATAATCACAACCCTTACCCCAAAACAACCCTAATGTCAACCCTAACCATAACCCTAATCAAAACCCTAAATCCAACACACCCCTAATCCTAATCTCAACCCTAACCTCAAACCTAACCCTAATCCCAATACAGCCCTAATCACAACCCTAACCTTAACCCTAATCCCAAACCTAACCCTAATCCCAAGCGTAACCCTAATGCCAACCCTAACCCTAATACCAACCCTAATCCAAACCCTAACCCTAATCCCAGATCTAACCCTAACTTTAGCCCCAACCCTAGCCCTAACTTTAGCCCCAACCCTAACCCTAGCCCTAAGGCTACTTTCACACTTGCGTCGTTTGGCATTCCGTCGCAATCCGTCATTTTGGACAAGAAACGGATCCTGCAAATGTGCCCGCAGGATGCGTTTTTTGCCCATAGACTTGTATTGCCGACGGATCGTGACGGATGGCCACACGTCGTGTCCGTCGTGCACTGGATCAGTTGTGTTTTGGCGGAGCGTCGGCACAAAAAAACGTTCAATGAAACGTTTTTTTGTACGTCGCATCCACCATTTCTGACCGCGCATGCGTGGCCGTAACTCCGCCCCCTCCTCCCCAGGACATAGATTGGGCAGCGGATGCGTTGAAAAACTACAGCTGCTGCCCACGTTGTGCACAATTTTCACAACGTGCGTCGGTATGTCGGGCCGACGCATTGCGACGGCCCCGTACCGACGTAAGTGTGAAAGAAGCCTAACCCTAAATTTAGCCCCAACCCTAACCCTAAATTTAGCCCCAACCCTAACCCTAAATTTAGCCCCAACCCTAGCCCTACCCCTAACCTAACCCTAGCCCTACCCCTAACCCTACCCCTAACCTAACCCTACCCCTAACCCTAACCCTACCCCTAATTTTAGCCCCAACTGCTGTTCTCCTGCCGGCCGGCAGATGGAGACAGATGGCGGGCGCACTGGGCATGCGTCCGCCGTGTTCTTCTGCCGGCGGCCAGGAGCAGCAAGAGGATCCAGGGACCTAGGTGAGTATCTAGGGTCCCCGAATCCCCCTATTTCTCTGTCCTCTGATGTGCGATCACATCAGAGGACAGAGAATTACACTTTACTTTTTTTTTTTTTTTTTTGCGGTCGCCGGTAAACAGTTAATTACCGGCGATCGCAAAACAGGGGTCGGTAATACCGACCCCGATCATGCTCTTTGGGGTCTCGGCTACCCCCGGCAGCCGAGACCCCAAAGATCATCCCGGTGCCGGCCGGCGGGCGCACTACGCATGCGCCCGCCATTTTAAAGATGGCGGCGCCCACCGGGAGACACGAGGAGCATCGGGGGAGCTAGGTGAGTATTGGGGGGTCACCTGGGACCCCTTTTCTCTGTCCTCCGATGTGCGATCACATCGGAGGACAGAGAAATTAAAAAGAGATCGCTTTTTTTTTTTTTTTTTGCGATCGCCGGTAAACGGTTAATTACCGGCGATCGCAAATGCGGGGTGGGTTAAAAAACCCCCGAATCATGTTCTCTGGGGTCTTGGCTACCCTCGGCAGCCGAGACCCCGGAGAAAATCGGCCTCTGGGGGGCGCTATGGACTTTTTCCACAGCGCCGTTAATTAACGGCGCTGTGGTTTAAGTACCCTTAGCGGCCGCCGTTAAAAGGCGTATCGGCGGTCGCTAAGGGGTTAAAATAGGTATTTTGGTTTTGGAAAACACTAATCTTCCAGAGCTGCAGCTAGTTTAAAGACATAAAAACAAAACTGTACATGTCTTGACTAACAGATTTGACATGTTACAGGATATCGGTTTGTCATTAGTGTTTGAAATATTCAGTAACCTTATTAAAAGCAAAAAACAAAACAAAAAAAAAAAAAACATTAAATAACAAAAACACCTCACACTTTTATTTACTCACCCTCCCCAAGTCCAGCACAGAGCCCCAGCTGCGGCTCCCAATGTATTATTGCCTGCAGCGCTGAAGTCACGCTGACAGTGCTGCAACCAATCGTGAAGCAAAGCTCTACAAATAATACAATACACCAGGAGCAGCGGTGGAAACTTCGAACTGAACCCATGAAGGGTGAGTATAGCAAATTTTTATGAGGGTTAAGGATTTTCCAAAACCAGAAAACATTAATCTATACCAGTGTTTCCCAAACCCTGTCCTCATGCTCTCCCACCCCAACACATCATGTTTTCAGGATTTACTTATTATTGCACAGAAGAGCGAACCAGTGGCAGTTGCTGATGTCTTAATTCCATCACCTGTGCAATACTAAAGGAAATCCTGACAACATGACGTGTTGGGGCCATGAGACCCGGAGTTTGAGAAACACTGATCTATATTATTTTTATTTAAAGTATATAGCAACACATTTGGGAGACCTGAAATACAAAGAGAAAGTCACTTCAAAATCTACTACATATAAAGAGAATGTTCACTATCCCAAACCAGAATTTATATGATTTATATGGTAATTATAGCGCAGGGCCGTGAAAATAAAAAATAATTTTCCTCCCACAAAAATTTTTTTTTTTTTAGCCCCCAATTTTTTATTTTCCCAAGAATACCAAGAGAAATTGGACCCCAAAAGTTGTTGTCCAATTTGTCCTGAGTATGCCGATACCCCACATATTGGGGTAAACCCATTTGGGCGCATGGCAGAGCTCGTAAGGGAAGGAGCACGGTTTTACTTATTCAACACAGAATTGGCTGGAATGGAGATCGGACACGATGTCGCGTTTGGAGCCCCTGATGTGTTTAAACATTGGAAATCCCCCAATTCGAACTCCAACCCTAACCCGAACACACCTCTTAACCCTAATCCCAACCCTAACCACACCCCTAACCCAAATCCCAACCACACCCCTAACCCCAACCACACCCCTAATGCCAACACACCCCTAAACACTAATCACAACCCTAACCACACTCCTAACCCTAATCCCATCCATAACCCTAACCATACCCCTAACACACCCTAACCCCAACCGTAAATGTAATCCAAGCCCTAACCCTAACTTTAGCCCCAACCCTAACTGTGGCCCCAACCCTAACTGTGGCCCCAACCCTAAGCCTAACTTTAGCCCCAACCCTAACTTTAGCGCCCAACCCTAACTTTAGCCCCAACCCCTAACTTTAGTAACATAGTAAGTAACATAGTTATTAAGGTTGAAGGAAGACTATAAGTCCATCTAGTTCAACCCATAGCCTAACCTAACATGCCCTAACATGCTGATCCAGAGGAAGGCAAAAAAATAGGGATTTTTGTGTACTCACCGTAAAATCTTTTTCTCCGAGCCATTCATTGGGGGACACAGACCGTGGGTGTATGCTGCTGCCGCCAATAGGAGGCCAACACTAAGTGATACAAAAAAAGTTAGCTCTTCCCCTGCAGTATACACCTTCCTGCTGGCTTTCAGCTAACCAGTTCGGTGCAAAAGCAGTAGGAGAATCAATAACAACATAAAGTATAGCATGTCAAATTATAGGAGTATAGCATATCAAACTATAAAACAAGCAGAAGCCAATAACAAGGAGGGAGCTGTGTCCCCCAATGAATGGCTCGGAGAAAAGGATTTTACGATGAGTACACAATCTCTATTTCTCCTTCGCCTCATTGGGAGAGACAGAGCGTGGGATGTCCCAAAGCAGTCCCTCGGTGGGGACAACATCAGATCAGGCCCTGTGTAATCGCTACTTACAAGTGCGCCACCCAGGCCTGCAGAGTCCGCCTGTCCAGACTCACATCTTCGGAATTATAGTGCTTCAAGACTGCATGCGAACTGGATGAACCCGCAAGCTTCCAGGTGTGCTTTACTGATGCCTGGTGCCTAGAGCCCAAGAAACCTCGATCAACAGAGTGGAGAGGAGTTAGGCTGACGTCTAACCCGGAAGGACTCCTGGATGGTGTAACGAATCCACCAGGCTACCATGGCCGATGAAATGGCCAAATCCTTCCTGTAACCATCAGGAAGCCTTCCTCTAACAGTCAGGAAGCCCAAATAAGGTGTCCAATCTTGGGAAGGATGCCGTGCACGATACGTACCTACTCAGAGTTCTTACTCGTCCAGAATATGGAGAACCCATCCCGTTTAGAGGACTGGTGGCGAAAGAGATCAGGACAGAAAGATGCCCTCGTAACATTGGGAATACAATACCACTATGGTAACAAGGGACAGGGATGGCCTGAGGACAACCCTGCCTTGATGGTAATAAGGAAAAAAGTCTGAAAGAACAGAGCGTCTAGCTCCGAAGACTTGTCAGGATGATGAGATCGCAGAGAAAAAAGGGTGACCTTCCCTGATAGTAAAGTCTGTCCGGATCAGAAAGGAGTCTACTGCAAGACTTCCAGGACCCCCTTTTTTCTCCCAGGCATGCGCAGTCTGCCCTACCTTTCGAACTTACAGCGCAGGCGCCAGGGACATTCATGAAGGAAATGGAGGCAGCGCCCGGAAGCCCTGAGTGATGGCTGGGAGGCGTTTGTGTCAGGGGGGAAAGGCATACCCCCTGACAAAATACAGGTATGAGGGACTAATTATAAATACGATTATTTCAGCGTTGGCAGGGACACCAATTAAGAGAGCCTTGACAGAATGCCGCATTAGTGCAGCACAAGGTGGCTCCTTCAGTTAAAAACGCCTGGGGGGGGGGGGTGACAGGTTCCCTTTAAGGTCACAAAGATCTAATGGTACGTGAAAGGGAAGGACCACATGTGAAAACTCCCTACGAGAAAGTCCCTAATTGCAGTTTCGTTGCATTAAAGGAAAAAGTACTAGCTCCACAAACAAATAACCTAATGTGGTCGGAGCGGATCTCCCAGGACCACTGGGGCCCTTCCTGCTTCCAAACGACTCTCGGAAGTAGGGGATGAGGGATTATGGAAACTGGTACCACTGAAGAACCAGATCATTCATTGCAATGGCTTTTGGATCTTGAGGCTGAACCATGAACACGAGTACATTGGCGTTCAGTCTGGACACCATCCTATCTACATCTGGAGTGCCCCAGTGAAGGCATATCTGATGGAAGACTTCTGGGTGAAGTTCTCACTCACTTGAGGCGGGTCCCCAATGTCTGAAGAAGTCTACCGCCCAGAGATCTACTCCTGGGATGTGTACTGCCGAGATCACCGAATGATAGATCTCGGCCCATCAGAGAATGTGAGGTACCTTGTCCATGATGCCTGAACGTGGGTACCTGCTAGATGATTGACGTATGTCACTGCCGTGGCATTATCCAATTGAATTCGGATGGGGTGACTCGCCAGAAGGCAGAGTACCTGCTGTAGGACTAGCCGTATCGTTCGGATCCCCAGAACAAAGATTGGGAGAAAAAGGTTTGCATCGGTAGTCACTAATAATCATTAAACCAGAAGTAACTCCCCTGGATGAGGAAGAAGCTCAGAGACTACCCTCTGAAAGCCTGTTTGACCTACAGAAAATGAGCGGAGTGAAGGAAACAGCTTCCATTGTTGTCAACATTTTTCCTCATGACCCTCCCAGCAAATCGAATGGAATGAATGATCAAGTAAGTGAGTTCTGAGTTGAAGGGCCACAGCCTTGTCTCAAGGGAGAAATACCAACCCTTTAGAAGTGTGCAGGATCATCCTCAAAAAGGATATCTGCTGGGCTAGAAAAGAGGAAAAACCTGTCTAGATGAAGCTGCCAGCCCAGGAGAGGGTATAGCAATTGATATAGACGACTCCGCGTAGTCCTGGAAGAGCGGCTAGAAAGTCGACTGGATAGGGCAGGACGACCACGACTCTAGGTTGCAAGAGGAACACGACAGCCACCATGACCCTTGCGAACAATCAGGGTGCGGTAAAAAGGCTGAAGGACAAGGTTGTGACTTGAAAATGCTGCTTGCGAAAGGGAAAGAGAAGGAATTTTTGAAGAGCGGACAATAGGAATGCGAAGGTAAGCATCCCGAATGTCGGTGGATGCCAGAAACTCCACTCTTTTTTCGTTGAAGTAATGGCTGAGAGGAGGAACTCCATCCAAAGAAGGAGGACCTTGTCTAGCTGGGTAAAAGTTTGAGGTCCAGGATCGGTCTTACTTTTTTTTTTTTCGGTCCCCCTTTTTGGAACCAAGATCCCTTAGATCTAGACCGTTCTGGACAATTCTTCCACTGCTGGTTGGATCTATAGGAAAGTCTTAGTTACTCACCGGTTAACAGTGTTTTTCAGAGTCCATGACAGCACCACGGAGAGAGGGGATCTGCCCTTCAGGAACAGGAAACCTACAGATACATAAAGGCGGCACCTCTCCCACGCATCAGTTGGTTTACAGAGCACAAAAGAACCACAAAGGTTAATGACATAATTTATATATATAACAATATTACAACTTAACTATCCACCCCAAGCGGACTATATAAAAAAAAAGGGAAGAGGTGTACACCCAGAACTTAAGAAGACGGGAGGGTATGTACAGATGTTGTCATGGACTCCGAAAAACACCGTTAACCGGTGAGTAACTAAGACTTTATCGGTCGCCCATGACAGCACCACGGAGAGAATTACAGAGAGTAACTGTTTTAGGGAGGGACTACGGCTTGCAGCACCCTTACACCGAAAGAGAGGACAGAAGAGGCACCCAGGTTCAATCTATAATGGTTATAGAAAGTGTTTGGAGAAGACCAAGTAGCAGGCTTACAAATTTGGTCAATCGACACCCCCAACCTTTCCGCCCACGAGGCCGCCATAGCTCTAGTGGAATGCGCTTTTAGACCTTTAGGCGCCGGCTTGCCCTTTGAGATGTATGCCAGCGAAATAGCCTCCCTGATCCATCTAGCTAATGTAGATTTCGATGCTCTATGACCTTTCCTACTACCCTGATTGGACACGAATAGGGCGTTATCCATCTTCCAAGGATCAGTCACTGCTCGATATTCCAGGATACATCTTTTTACATCTAAAGTGTGTAGTTTCCTTTCCTTATCATTAGTAGGATTAGGGAGGAAAGATGGAAGAACTATCTCCTGTGTTCTGTGGAATCTGGACACTACCTTAGGAAGATATGCTGGATCAGGGGACAGTATCACTCTATCATCCCTAAGTTGCATGTAAGGGGGAACCCGGGATAATGCCTGGATGTCGCCTATCCTACGCGCTGAAGTTAGGGCCACCAGGAAGGCTACTTTAAGAGACAGATTTTTAATAGAGGCTGAAGAAATTGGCTCAAATGGGGCCTCTGTCATGGCTGAGAGGACTAGGTTCAGGTACCATGGCATGACCCTATTCTTCACCATTGGCCTAGACCATTTTGTCGCTTTGATGAATCTGCTGACCCAGTAATTTTCAGCAATGTTGCAGCCAAAGAGGGCCCCTAAGGCCGACACCTGTACTTTAAGAGTATTTGGGGATAACCCCATATCTAACCCCTTTTGCAAGAATTCCAAAATCTGGTCTATTGGTATTGACTGACCAGCTACTACCCCTGAGTTTTGAAGAAATCTCTTCCAAATCCTGACAAATTTTTATGGTGATTATTTTTCTGCTCTTCAGCAGAGTGTTAATGAGACCCGGAGAGAACCCCCTATCTTTTAACAGCGCTCACTCAAAATCCACACCGTCAGACGAAGACCAACTGCCCGAGGATGGTAGACTGGGCCCTGGGATAGGAGATCCGGGATGTCTGGTAAGACCCATGGGTCAGATATTGACATAGCCCTGAGGCATGGAAACCACGTTCTTCTGGGCCAGAAGGGGGCAATTACTATAACTGTGGCCTTGTCCTTCATGATTTTCCTCACCACCAGAGGAAGTAGAGACAGGGGAGGAAAGGCGTAAGCTAGCCTGTAAGTTCCAGTCTATGAGGAGGGCATCTACTGACAGAGGATTTTCTCTGGGGTTCAGAGAGCAGAATTGTAACATAGTAACATAGTTAGTAAGGCCGAAAAAAGACATTTGTCCATCCAGTTCAGCCTATATTCCATCATAATAAATCCCCAAATCTACGTCCTTCTACAGAACCTAATAATTGTATGATACAATATTGTTCTGCTCCAGGAAGACATCCAGGCCTCTCTTGAACCCCTCGACTGAGTTCGCCATCACCACCTCCTCAGGCAAGCAATTCCAGATTCTCACTGCCCTAACAGTAAAGAATCCTCTTCTATGTTGGTGGAAAAACCTTCTCTCCTCCAGACGCAAAGAATGCCCCCTTGTGCCCGTCACCTTCCTTGGTATAAACAGATCCTCAGCGAGATATTTGTATTGTCCCCTTATATACTTATACATGGTTATTAGATCGCCCCTCAGTCGTCTTTTTTCTAGACTAAATAATCCTAATTTCGCTAATCTATCTGGGTATTGTAGTTCTCCCATCCCCTTTATTAATTTTGTTGCCCTCCTTTGTACTCTCTCTAGTTCCATTATATCCTTCCTGAGCACCGGTGCCCAAAACTGGACACAGTACTCCATGTGCGGTCTAACTAGGGATTTGTACAGAGGCAGTATAATGCTCTCATCATGTGTATCCAGACCTCTTTTAATGCACCCCATGATCCTGTTTGCCTTGGCAGCTGCTGCCTGGCACTGGCTGCTCCAGGTAAGTTTATCATTAACTAGGATCCCCAAGTCCTTCTCCCTGTCAGATTTACCCAGTGGTTTCCCATTCAGTGTGTAATGGTGATATTGATTCCTTCTTCCCATGTGTATAGCCTTACATTTATCATTGTTAAACCTCATCTGCCACCTTTCAGCCCAAGTTTCCAACTTATCCAGATCCATCTGTAGCAGAATACTATCTTCTCTTGTATTAACTGCTTTACATAGTTTTGTATCATCTGCAAATATTGATATTTTACTGTGTAAACCTTCTACCATATCATTAATGAATATGTTGAAGAGAACAGGTCCCAATACTGACCCCTGCGGTACCCCACTGGTCGCAGCGACCCAGTTAGAGACTATACCATTTATAACCACCCTCTGCTTTCTATCACTAAGCCAGTTACTAACCCATTTACACACATTTTCCCCCAGACCAAGCATTCTCATTTTGTGTACCAACCTCTTGTGCGGCACGGTATCAAACGCTTTGGAAAAATCGAGATATACCATGTCCAATGACTCACCGTGGTCCAGCCTATAGCTTACCTCTTCATAAAAACTGATTAGATTGGTTTGACAGGAGCGATTTCTCATAAACCCATGCTGATATGGAGTTAAACAGTTATTCTCATTGAGATAATCCAGAATAACATCCCTCAGAAACCCTTCAAATATTTTACCAACAATAGAGGTTAGACTTACTGGCCTATAATTTCCAGGTTCACTTTTAGAGCCCTTTTTGAATATTGGCACCACATTTGCTATGCGCCAGTCCTGCGGAACAGACCCTGTCGCTATAGAGTCCCTAAAAATAAGAAATAATGGTTTATCTATTACATTACTTAGTTCTCTTAGTACTCGTGGGTGTATGCCACCCGGACCCGGAGATTTATCTATTTTAATCTTATTTAGCCGGTTTCGCACCGCTTCTTGGGTTAGATTTGTGACCCTTAATATAGGGTTTTCATTGTTTCTTGGGATTTCACCTAGCATTTCATTTTCCACCGTGAATACCGTGGAGAAGAAGGTGTTTAATATGTTAGCTTTTTCCTCGTCATCTACAACCATTCTTTCCTCACTATTTTTTAAGGGGCCTACATTTTCAGTTTTTATTCTTTTACTATTGATATAGTTGAAGAACAGTTTGGGATTAGTTTTACTCTCCTTAGCAATGTGCTTCTCTGTTTCCTTTTTGGCAGCTTTAATTAGTTTTTTAGATAAAGTATTTTTCTCCCTATAGTTTTTTAGAGCTTCAATGGTGCCATCCTGCTTTAGTAGTGCAAATGCTTTCTTTTTACTGTTAATTGCCTGTCTTACTTCTTTGTTTAGCCACATTGGGGTTTTCCTATTTCTTGTCCTTTTATTCCCACAAGGTATAAACCGCTTACACTGCCTATTTAGGATGTTCTTAAACATTTCCCATTTATTATCTGTATTCTTATTTCTGAGGATATTATCCCAGTCTACCAGATTAAGGGCATCTCTAAGCTGGTCAAACTTTGCCTTCCTAAAGTTCAGTGTTTTTGTGACTCCCTGACAAGTCCCCCTAGTGAAAGACAGGTGAAACTGCACAATATTGTGGTCGCTATTTCCTAGATGCCCAACCACCTGCAGATTTGTTATTCTGTCAGGTCTATTAGATAGTATTAGGTCTAAAAGTGCTGCTCCTCTGGTTGGATTCTGCACCAATTGTGAAAGATAATTTTTCTTGGTTATTAGCAGAAACCTATTGCCTTTATGGGTTTCACAGGTTTCTGTTTCCCAGTTAATATCCGGGTAGTTAAAGTCCCACTTTTCTGTTTCCCTTTGTGGTTGACCCCACCTTTCCACAATAAGGTTGAAGATGAAGCCGTTCAGGGACCATTCTCCCTGCCTCAATGTGTTGCGGCTTAAGTAATCCGCCATAGTATTTTCTGCTCCTCTTATGTAACATAGTAACATAGTTAGTAAGGCCGAAAAAAGACATTTGTCCATCCAGTTCAGCCTATATTCCATCATAATAAATCCCCACATCTACGTCCTTCTACAGAACCTAATAATTGTATAATACAATATTGTTCTGCTCCAGGAAGACATCCAGGCCTCTCTTGAACCCCTCGACTGAGTTCGCCATCGCCACCTCCTCAGGCAAGCAATTCCAGATTCTCACTGCCCTAACCGTAAAGAATCCTCTTCTATGTTGGTGGAAAAACCTTCTCTCCTCCAGACGCAAAGAATGCCCCCTTGTGCCCGTCACCTTCCTTGGTATAAACAGATACTCAGTGAGATATTTGTATTGTCCCCTTATATACTTATACATGGTTATTAGATCGCCCCTCAGTCTTTTTTCTAGACTAAATAATCCTAATTTCGCTAATCTATCTGGGTATTGTAGTTCTCCCATCCCCTTTATTAATTTTGTTGCCCTCCTTTGTACTCTCTTTAGTTCCATTATATCCTTCCTGAGCACCGGTGCCCAAAACTGGACACAGTACTCCATGTGCGGTCTAACTAGGGATTTGTACAAGAAGAGCCGTCAATGAGAGAAAGTGTTGCTCCGCTAGCTGGAACAGACGATCCGCTACGTTCATTAGGGATTTGGAATGGGTTCCGCCTTGGTGATTTACAGGTCCTTCTCAAAAAATTAGCATATAGTGTTAAATTTCATTATTTACCATAATGTAATGATTACAATTAAACTTTCATATATTATAGATTCATTATCCACCAACTGAAATTTGTCAGGTCTTTTATTGTTTTAATACTGATGATTTTGGCATACAACTCCTGATAACCCAAAAAACCTGTCTCAATAAATTAGCATATCAAGAAAAGGTTCTCTAAAGGTACTGTCACACTAGACGATATCGCTAGCGATCCGTGACGTTGCAGCGTCCTCGATAGCGATATCGTCCAGTGTGACAGGCAGCAGCGATCAGGCCCCTGCTGGGAGATCGCTGGTCGGGGAAGAAAGTCCAGAACTTTATTTCGTCGCTGGACTCCCCGTGGACATCGCTGGATCGGCGTGTGTGACACCGATTCAGCGATGTCTTTGCTGGTAACCAGGGTAAACATCGGGTAACTAAGCGCAGGGCCGCGCTTAGTAACCCGATGTTTACCCTGGTTACCATCCTAAAAGTAAAAAAATAAACACTACATACTTACCTACAGCCGTCTGTCCTCCAGCGCTGTGCTCTGCTCTCCTCCTGCTCTGGCTGTGAGCGTCGGTCAGCCGGAAAGCAGAGCGGTGACGTCACCGCTCTGCTTTCTGGCTGCCCGGCGCTCACAGCCAGACCAGAGAAGCAGAGCGCCGAGGACAGACAGCGGTAGGTAAGTATGTAGCGTTTGTTTTTTTACTTTTTAGGATGGTAACCAGGGTAAACATCGGGTTACTAAGCGCGGCCCTGCGCTTAGTTACCCGATGTTTACCCTGGTTACCGGGGACCTCGGGATCGTTGGTCGCTGGAGAACGGTCTGTGTGACAGCTCTCCAGCGACCAAACAGCGACGCTGCAGCGATCCGGATCGTTGTCGGTATCGCTGCAGCGTCGCTATGTGTGACGGTACCTTAAAAGACCTATTACCCTAATCTTCTGAATCAACTAATTAACTCTAAACACATGCAAAAGATACCTGAGGCTTTTATAAACTCCCTGCCTGGTTCATTACTCAAAACCCCCATCATGGGTAAGGGTACCGTCACACTATACGATTTACCTACGATCACGACCAGCGATATGACCTGGCCGTGATCGTAGGTAAATCGTAGTGTGGTCGCTGGGGAGCTGTCACACAGACAGCTCTCCAGCGACCAACGATGCCGAGGTCCCTGGGTAACCAGGGTAAACATCGGGTAACTAAGCGCAGGACCGCGCTTAGTTACCCGATGTTTACCCTGGTTACAAGCGTTAAACTAAAAAAAAAAAAAAAACAGCACATACTTACATTCTGGTGTCCGTCAGGTCCCTTGCAGTCTGCTTCCCGCACTCAGTGACTGCCGGCCGTAAAGTGAAAGTGAAAGCACAGCCGCTGTGCTCTGCTTTCACTTTACGGCCGGCAGTCACAGTGCGGGAAGCAGAGACGGCAAGGGACCTGACGGACACCAGAATGTAAGTATGTGCTGTTTGTTTTTTTTTAGTTTAACGCTTGTAACCAGGGTAAACATCGGGTAACTAAGCGCGGTCCTGCGCTTAGTTACCCGATGTTTACCCTGGTTACAAGCGAACGCATCGCTGGATCGCATCGCTAGATCGCTAGATCGGTGTCACACACACCGATCTAGCGATGACAGCGGGAGATCCAGCGATGAAAGAAAGTTTCATACGATCTGCTACGACGTACGATTCTCAGCAGGATCCCTGATCGCTGCTGCGTGTCAGACACAGCGATATCGTAACGATATCGCTGGAACGTCACGAATCGTACCGTCGTAGCGATCGAAATGTTATAGTGTGACGGTACCCTAAGACTAGCGACCTGACAGATGTCAAGAAGGCCATCATTGACACCCTCAAGCAAGAGGGTAAGACCCAGAAAGAAATTTCTCAACAAATAGGCTGTTCCCAGAGTGCTGTATCAAGGCACCTCAATGGTAAGTCTGTTGGAAGGAAACAATGTGGCAGAAAACGCTGTACAACGAGAAGAGGAGACCGGACCCTGAGGAAGATTGTGGAGAAGGACAGATTCCAGACCTTGGGGAACCTGAGGAAGCAGTGGACTGAGTCTGGTGTGGAAACATCCAGAGCCACCGTGCACAGGCGTGTGCAGGAAATGGGCTACAGGTGCCGCATTCCCCAGGTAAAGCCACTTTTGAACCATAAACAGCGGCAGAGGCGCCTGACCTGGGCTACAGAGAAGCAGCACTGGACTGTTGCTAAGAGGTCCCAAGTACTTTTTTCTGATGAAAGCAAATTTTGCATGTCATTCGGAAATCAAGGTGCCAGAGTCTGGAGAAAGACTGGGGAGAAGGAAATGCCAAAATGCCTGAAGTCCAGTGTCAAGTACCCACAGTCAGTGATGGTGTGGGGTGCCATGTCAGCTGCTGGTGTTGGTCCACTGTGTTTCATCAAGGGCAGGGTCAATGCAGCTAGCTATCAGGAGATTTTGGAGCACTTCATGCTTCCATCGGCTAAAATGCTTTATGGAGATGAAGATTTCATTTTTCAGCACGACCTGGCACCTGCTCACAGTGCCAAAACCACTGGTAAATGGTTTACTGACCATGGTATTACTGTGCTCAATTGGCCTGCCAACTCTCCTGACCTGAACCCCATAGAGAATCTGTGGGATATTGTGAAGAGAAAGTTGAGACGCAAGACCCAACACTCTGGATGAGCTTAAGGCCGCTATTGAAGCATCCTGGGCCTCCATAACATCTCAGCAGTGTCACAGGCTGATTGCCTCCATGCCACGCCGCATTGAAGCAGTCATTTCTGCCAAAGAATTCCCGACCAAGTATTGAGTGCATAACTGAACATTATTATTTGATGGTTTTTTTGTTTGTTATTAAAAAACACTTTTATTTGATTGGATGGGTGAAATATGCTAATTTATTGAGACAGGTTTTTTGGGTTATCAGGAGTTGTATGCCAAAATCATCAGTATTAAAACAATAAAAGACCTGACAAATTTCAGTTGGTGGATAATGAATCTATAATATATGAAAGTTTAATTGTAATCATTACATTATGGTAAATAATGAAATTTAGCACTATATGCTAATTTTTTGAGAAGGACCTGTATATATGCCACGGTGACCCGAATGTCGGAGAATATCCACACGTGGTAGCCCTGTAGATAGACAAGGAGTGTTTTAACTGCCTGTTCCACTGCCGTTAATTCCTTCAGGTTGGAGGACATTTCCATCTGACGCTGATCCCAAAGCCCCTGGACCAATATTTCACCTATGTGAGCCCCCCACCCAGAAGGGCTGGCGTCTGAGGTGACTATACGAGTTACATTATATTCCCAGGGGACCCCTGTGGATAGGTTCTCTCGGTCTAGCCACCATTCGAGGGATACAATAGTGTCTTGGGATAAAGTTAGCTGGCTCTCTAGACAACCCCCCAACATTTTTTGTTGCGACAGGACCTCGCCCTGAAGCATTCTTGTATGATACTGGGCCCATCAAACCACTGGAATGCAGGAGGAGAGAGAGCCTAACAGACATCGCTTTCCTAAGGGACATGGTGGGGTTTTAAGAGGCATTCAGCACCTGAAGGTGCAGGTGATCAATTTTTTTGTGAGGTAAATGGCATTCCTGAACCTGGGAATCCAAGGTCAGGCCTAAAAATCACTGCACCGTCATGGGCTGTAACCGTGATTTTTTGACATTTAGTAACCACCCCAGACGCTCCAGGGCAGACATTACTTTATGTAATTGTTCTAGACAGTGATCCGCCGTTTTACCCACGATAAGGAGATCGTCCAGGTAGGGGATTATTAGAATGTCAGACTCATGTAGGTGGGCCATAACTTCAGCCATTACCTTCGTAAACACCCGAGGGGTGACCGATATACCAAAAGGGAGGGCCCTATACTGGAAATGTCTGACCACCCCATCCAACCGGACCGCCGCCCTCAGGAATCGTTGGTGTCCTGCATAAATGAGGATATGGTAATAGGCGTCCTTTAAATCCAACACTACCATAAAGCAGTTTTTAAACAGTAGCTTTATTGCGGTGTTAACAGCCTCCATTTTAAACGATTGTACGGTCAGAAAATTGTTAAGAGTCCTAAGGTTGATAATAGTTCTGAAGGAGCTGTCTGGTTTACGAATCAGGAATAGAGGAGAGTAGAACCCTCTACCCCGTTCTACTTCCGGAACCTCCGATAGGACATTCTCATTGAGCAGGTCGTGAACTTCCGTTTCCAGGGCCACCTGTTCTGCTGGAGAGGACCTGAGTGGGGTAACTCGGAAAAAATTGAGGGATAGAGGTGAACTCTAGCCGCAGACCCTTCGCTATTATTCCCAAAATCCAATCGCTACTGGAAATTTTGGACCAGGCCGGGTAGAAGGCAGATAGTCTACCTCCCACCGGGGCGACTAGTCATTGGGGTGGTTTTTTGACCTCACGGGATGGCTCCTGACGTCCCCCACCTCCAAACATAAATACAGTACCTTTTTTCTTTTTATCGTTCCATCTGCTCTGGTCCCTAGCTGGTCTTCTGCGAAAGAACCTTTTCCCAGTGAAGGGACGCCTATAAGAAGTAGTCTGTAGACTGGGAAATTTATTTTTCTCGTCTCCGGCTTTCTCCAGCAGTTCGTCTAGGACTGGACCCAACAGGTATTCTCCTTCGCACGGAATAGAGCACAGACGGGATCTGGAATGAAGGTCACCTGGCCAACATTTCAGCCATAGGGCCCTGCGTGCCGCATTTGATAATCCTGCCGCTCTAGCCGCCATTCTTGCAGAACCTGCAGATGCGTTCGCGAAAAAAGCAGCGGCATTCTGAATTGTTGGCAGGAATTTTAACATGGATTCTCTGGAGACTCCATCTTCCAATTTAGACCCTAGTTGATCCAGCCAGACCATCATTGATCTGGCTGCACAAGTCGCAGCTACTGCAGGTCTTAGGGCAACTGCTGACATCTCCCAAGTTCCTTTAAGAAAGGAGTCTGCTTTCTTATTAAGAGGATCTTTTAAGGAAGCCATGTCATCAAAGGGAATAGAGGATTTTTTTGATGCCTTAGCCACCACTGCGTCCAATTTTGGTGCCTTATCCCACGTGTTCACCAAGGGGTCCTCAAAGGGATATCTCCGTTTAAAGGCTGGTAGAAAGGAGCTTTTTTTCTCTGGCTTTTTCCATTCCCTTTTGATAAGGTTCTGAACCTTGTCATTAAGCGGAAATGATTTACGCTTTTTCGGGTCTAGACTGCCAAACATTAGGTCTTGCGCTGAAAGCTCTGGCCTTTCGTCAGTCACCCCCATGGTGGATCTAACTGATTTAATCAGCTTGTCCATCTGGTCCAGCGGGAAGCAGAATCGATTAGAATCCTCTTCTGAAGAGGACACCGAGAAAGACGAAGGTTTCCGAATCATTTTCCTTTCTAGGGCCAGCGGACGAATCTGAATCTGAGGCGTTG
This sequence comes from Ranitomeya imitator, assembly GCF_032444005.1. Taxonomy (NCBI): domain Eukaryota; kingdom Metazoa; phylum Chordata; class Amphibia; order Anura; family Dendrobatidae; genus Ranitomeya; species Ranitomeya imitator. The sequence continues at coordinate 207,392,450 of NC_091287.1, read as the reverse complement.
GATCCCTTCTTCTCTTGGAAGGCTCCCCCCGGGACAAGGATTTTAGGGAATCTTTTACTCCTTTCCTTATAATCTCTCTAAGCTTTGAAGTAAAAATCGTGAGACTCTTCCGCCACCTATGTTAGCGGAAAAAAAGACAAAACAAACCCCTATGTAATTCAACTGGTGCTACCGCTACACAATGTCCCATCGTTTTATTCCCTACCGTCTGTCACACACACGACTGACAAAGTCTTTTAGGGTAGGCGTCTGGCAAAGGGCAACCGCATAGTGCGCACTCCTTGTTCTTTACCTTACCAGCGCATTTTTTCCCCTAAGGAAATAAACATAGGAAAAGACTACATCAGGGTGCGTTCACAAAGATCTCTTACCCAGGCAGTAGCGGTAGGTATCGGATTACGGGGGAAGCGAACCGGATCCTTCAGTTTTGATTTGCGACTGGGCTGGTTACTGCGTCTGCGGGTCTTCGGCTGGGGGTTTGCATGGGACCTTTCTGAGGCTGTCCTGCTCCTGCTCCAGCAGACCGACGGCAGCTTCCGGCTCATCCATAGTGGCAGATGGGCTCACAAGCAGCCCTGCAGTGTTGTGTTCGGCTATATATAGCCCTTCCCCTGGATCATGTGCAGGTGTCAGGCCAGGAATCCATCCCTCCCCGTGCTGGTCACTGCCCCACCCCCTATGGCCACTGACCGCTCCCAACGCCGACATCGCCGCATGAAGCACAGCAGTGCTCCCAGCAGAAGCCGGACGGCGTTTGAGTTCCAGTCCCGGCCTCGCCCCCTGCGCGTCACTTCCGGTATCGGTCAGTGCACTCAGGGATGCGCGGAGAAGCAGCGCCGTCGGACGACCCCGCCGCACGCCACCGCTCGTGGCCGCAGCATAGCGGCGATCGCAGTAGAAGCCAGCCTGCGTCCGACCCCCGATCCTGGCCCCGCCCCCTCGCCGCATCACTTCCGGTCCTGAAAAGAGCGCACAGGGACGCGCTGGGAAACCTGGGCACGGACCCCTGGGGGGGGGGGGGGGGAACATACTCACCTCGCTGGCCTCTGGAGACGGACCTCCTCCGGATCCCGCGCCTCTCTGCACCGCTCACTGTCGTGGAGCCCTACCCGGACCCACCGTGGTGCTTTCAGGGACCCGCACTGCCCGAGGTAGGAGACCCCCTCGCTACCTGAGTCGGACAGCCGCCCTGGGTATTCCAGATGAAACTGCAGTCATATCTGTAGGGCATCCTGTCCTCCAGGAACAGGAAACCAACTGATGCGTGGAAGAGGTGCCGCCCTTATGTATCTGTAGGTTTCCTGTTCCTGAAGGGTGGATCCCCGCTCTCCGTGGTGCTGTCATGGACGACCGATAAATATGCGATCCTAGGGAGTGATGTCAGAGGCTTTTTGAACGCAGAGTACACTTCCATATTCTGAGCTCTAATGCCCTTCTGGGTGTAATGGCATTTCCTGCTGGCAGTGCTGCGCAACTAGCTACATCCGAGAGGTGTGAACCAGTTAGTCTCCCGCTCAAGAAATTTGATAGTGTCTTTGGGAAAAGGTTACTGGATGTAAATCAAAGTAGTTAAGGTCTCCGACCAGGAGACCATTGCTCTAGCACCCCATGCGGTGGCTAAGGAAGGGTAGACCACTCAACCCGAGGCTGCAAGACGGAACGAACCAGATTTGCCATCAGACAGTCCGCTGTAATTTTAATTGATGACGCATCGGGCAGGAATACTGGTACACAAACCACAGGAGATTCTACCCGGTTAATCTGCCAAGTGGCAGAATGGGCGGCTTGCATCCAGAAGGTCAGGAAAAGCCGTCTTTTGCTACCTCCGCATTCTTGACAGAGCGGAGTTAAAATGATGAACCCTCGGATCCACCACCCTCTTAACAGGGAAGTGGAGAGGGATCGTCAACCTTCTTGCATCATCTGCTAAATAGTGGAGATGCAGAGAGGGGTGCTCAGACACCAAAAAAGGGTTGCACTATACATCCACAGAGTTCAGGTCACCGGGTGGACAGGGCTGGTTCCAGTGTTAGGCCTGGCTGCAGAAGAGTATACATGGGGGGCGACACTCCATGTGCTCGACTATTGATGGTGTGGGGAGATCGGTGCCCTTTAAAAGGACCCGTCACCCCTAAGAATCAGACCAGGCATGGCATCCCACATCGTAGGGGGGTATACGTGGAGGGGACACCCCACGTGTTTGCATATTGGCTAAACGCCTACAGAGGCTTGTGTCCAGTGAATCGCTTATCCGGACACTCTCTGTCCGGGTGAATGACAAATGCTCTGCGAGGGAGTTTAGTCTCCTTATGAGGGACACTGCGTGATCTAGAGTAGAACCGTAGCCCTCATCAATCTATAGAGATTGGTTGATTATATAAATAGGCAAATTCATTATTTTCTGAAGCTCTGGCAAGTCCAGATCCAAGGCAGTATCCGATCCATATCAGAGTCTTGCTCTCAGCAAATCATTGGTGAGGGAGATAAAGAAATGAAGCTTCCATTTTCTAGACCCCTGTACATTTCTAGATTACTTGCGGCATGGAGCCGCCGCAGATGACTGGGTTACAGCACAGAGAAAAGTGCACACTCTACTGTTCTGCTGCAGGTCAGGTATTGCAGCGTGGACGGTGCAGGGATAAAGCAATAACCCTCAGTCCACCATTCCATTGTTAGGGAGGTGGAGAGGAACCGTCAGCCTCCTTGTGCCATCCGCTGTAACAGTGGTGGGACAGTGGGGGCTGCTCGGATGCCAAAGAGAGGGAGCCTCTGTACATTCACGGAGTTCAAGCCCCCGTGTGGACTGGGCAAGTTGTCCGGCAATAGGCCTGGCTCCAGGAGAGGATACATAAAAGCAACACTCCGTGTGCTCACCCGTTGGTATGGGGAGATCGGGAACCGAAGGAACCGTCGCCTCTGAAGTGAGCTCAGGCATGGCTTCCCACGTCACAGGAGAGGATACGGGGAGGCGACTCTCCGCGTTCTCACCTGTTGATGGTTCGGGGGAGATCGGAAACTTGAAAGGATCCGTCGCCCACTTCACTCCGTTAATTAAAAAATAAAAATTTACAGAAAAGTAAAATATAAAATAAAAACGATGGGGTCTGGACTAGACCCAAGTGCCTCCTACAGACAATAAGCAAGAACTGGTTAGCTGAGAGCCAGCAGGAAGGTGTATACTGCAGGGGAGGAGCTAACTTTTTTGTATCACTTAGTGTCAGCCTCCTATTGACAGCAGTAGCATACACCCACGGTCTGTGTCCCCCAATGAGGCAAAGGAGAAAACCCATGTGACAGAGTAAGCTCCACATTGAGGAAAAAAAATTCCTTCCCGACTCCAAATACGGCAATCAGACTAGTTCCCTGGATCAACGCCCTATCAAGGAATCTAGTATATAAAACCTGTAACATTATACTTTTCAAGAAAGATATCCAGTCCCCTGGATCACTCATAACCACATCATACGGAAAAGAGTTCCACAGACTCACTGCTCTTACAGTAAAGAATCTGCATCTTATTATGCTTAAAAAAACCTTCTTTCCTCCAGACATAGAGGATGCCCCCTTGTCCCTGTCTCAGGTCCATGATTAAAAAGATCATCCAAAAGGTCTTTGTACTGTCCCCTCATATAGTTATACATTAAAATAAGATCACACTTTAGCCTTTGTTTTTCCAAACTAAATAGCCCCAAGTGTAATAACCCATCTTAATTCAGACTCCCCAGTCTTTTAATAACCTTGGTCGCTCTTCTCTGCACCCGCTCTAGTTCAGCTATGTCTTTCTTATACACCGGAGACCAGAACTGTACACCGTATTCTAATTGTGGTCGAACTAGTGACTTGTATAGAGGTAAAATTATGTTCTCCTCATGAGCATCTATGCCCCTTTTAACCCATTACTTGCCAAATTAGCAATTTTCATTTTTTTTTTTTTAAATTTTAATGACAGATTTTTAATGATTTGGGTCCTAATGAATCAGAAACATAATTTGCTAAATTTTTTCAAGTACGGATTTTTCAGAAAAGGGTGTCCCAATATTCAATTAAAAATGACAATGACATGATTTCCTATTTTGAAAACATTCATTTTACAAACACAACAAAAAATTGGACCCAATTATAAAAATTATAAAATCTTAGTTGCTAAAAGCTAAAGAATAGGCGTTCCAAAAAAAGGACATTGGTAGATATTGGGTTAATGCATCCCATTATTCTATTTGCCTTTGTAGCAGCTGCCTGACACTGGCCACTAAATGTGAGTTTGTCATCCACCCATACACCCAGGTCTTTTCATTGACGGCTTTGACCAGAGTTTTAGAATTAAGCACATAGTTATACATCTTTGTTATGATCCGGTGACCTTGGAGCTGCATGAGAACTTTCACTGGAGATGGTGGCCACTGTACTGACCGCAATCCTAAACTTAACGCAACTAGAAGTAGCCGTGGAGTGTACCTAACACACCTAGACACCTCGTCACAGCCGGAGGACTAAATACCCCTAAAGATGGAAATAGGAATACTATCTTGCCTCAGAGAAAATCCCCAAAGGATAGACAGCCCCCCACAAATATTGGCGGCGAGTAGGAGAGGAAAAAACACACAGGCAGAAAACAGAATTTAGCACAGGAGGCCACACTAGCTAGATAGGACAGAATAGAACAGAGTTCTGTGCGGTCAGTATAAAACCCTTCAAAAACGTCCACAGCAGAAATACAAAAACTTCCTACATCTAACTAATAGATGTAGGAGCGTAAATCTGCAACTCCAGTGAATCCTACAATCAGAGAAGGAATAAAACTGAAACAAGCACACAGCAGTGTACCACAGATACTAAGAACCGAACACTTATCCTTGCTAAATTTGGCAGCAGGCAGGAGAAGCCAGAAAGTGATCCAACACTTCACAAGAAAGACAGACAACCGGAAAGGGCCAAAGGATCCAGCACATCCAAACATCCCAGTCCGAATTGCAATCACCAGACACAGCCAGCCAGGACCGTGACCCAGAGACAACCGCACTCCCACCCACAACCACCGGAGGGAACCAAAGAGCAGAATTCACAACAGTACCCCTCCCCCCCCCCCTTGAGGAGGGGTCACCGAACCCTCACCATGGCCCCCAGGGCAATCAGGACGAGCCAGGTGAAAGGCACGGACCAAATCAGTAGCATGGACATCAGAGGCAAAAACCCAAGAATTATCCTCCTGGCCATAACCCTTCCATTTGACCAGGTACTGAAGCTTCCGCCTCGAAAAACGAGAATCCAAAATCTTCTCAACAACATATTCCAACTCCCCATCAACCAACACAAGGGCCGGAGGATCAACAGAGGGAACAACAGGCTCCACATATTTCCGCAGCAAAGATCTATGGAACACATTATGGATAGCAAAAGAGGCCGGAAGCGCCAGTCGAAAAGACACCGGATTAATAATCTCCGAAATCCTGTAAGGACCAATAAACCGAGGCTTAAACTTAGGAGAAGAAACCTTCATAGGAACATGACGGGAGGACAACCAGACCAGATCCCCAACCCGAAGCTGGGAACCAACACACCGACAACGGTTAGCAAAACGTTGAGCCTCCTCTTGAGCCAACACCAACTTCTCCACCACATGAGCCCAAATCTGCTGCAACATGTCCACCACAGAATCCACACCAGGACAGTCAGAAGGCTCAACCTGCCCAGAAGAAAAACGAGGATGAAAACCAAAATTACAAAAGAAAGGCGAAACCAAGGTAGCAGAACTAGCCCGATTAAGGGCAAACTCGGCCAATGGCAAGAAAGCCACCCAATCATCCTGATCAGCAGACACAAAGCATCTCAAATAAGTCTCCAAGGTCTGATTAGTGCGCTCGGTCTGGCCATTTGTCTGAGGATGAAATGCAGAAGAAAAAGACAAATCAATGCACAGCCTAGCACAAAAGGCCCGCCAAAACCTAGAAACAAACTGGGAACCTCTGTCGGACACAATATTCTCCGGAATACCGTGCGAACGAACCACATGCTGAAAAAACAACGGAACCAAATCTGAAGAGGAAGGCAATTTAGGCAAGGGCACCAAATGAACCATCACAAACAACCCAGATAACAAAAATCCTCTGGGAGACAGATCGAAATATGCGTCCAGGGCCTCTCAGGGATAGGCAATGGCAAAAGCAACCCACTAGCACGGGAACAACAAGGCTTAGCCCGCGCACAAGTCCCACAGGACTGCACAAAAGAACGCACATCACGTGACAATGAAGGCCACCTAAAGGACCTACCAACCAAATCTCTGGTAACAAAAATGCCAGGATGACCAGCCAACACAGAACAGTGAACCTCAGAAATCACTCTACTAGTCCACCTGTCAGGAACAAACAATTTCCCCACAGGACAATGGTCAGGTTTATCAGCCTGAAACTCCTGAAGAACCCGTCGTAAATCAGGGGAAATGGCAGAAAGGACCACCCCTTTCAGAATACCGACCGGCTCCAAGACCTCAGGAGAATCAGGCAAAAAACTCCTAGAGAGGGCATCAGCCTTAATATTCTTAGAACCCGGAAGGTACGAGACCACGAAATCAAAACGGAAAAAACAAGGACCATCAAGCCTGTCTAGGATTCAGCCGTCTAGCAGACTCGAGGTAAATCAAATTCTTATGATCGGTCAAAACCACAATACGGTGCTTAGCTCCCTCAAGCCAATGTCGCCACTCCTCAAACGCCCACTTCATAGTTAACTCCCGATTGCCGACATCATAATTGCGTTCAGCAGGCGAAAATTTATGGAAAAGAAGGCACACGGTTTCATTAAGGAACCAACAGGATTCCTCTGAGACAAAACGGCCCCTGCCCCAATCTCAGAAGCGTCAACCTCAACCTGAAACGGAAGAGAAACATCCGGTTGGCGCAACACAGGAGCAGAAGTAAATCGACGTTTAAGCTCCTGAAAGGCAGAGACAGCTGCAGAGGACCAATTCGCCACATCAGCGCCTTTCTTCGTCAAATCTGTCAAGGGTTTAACCACGCTAGAAAAATTAGCAATGAAACGGCGATAAAAATTTTCAAAACCCAAAAATTTCTGAAGGCTCTTCACGGATGTGGGCTGAATCCAATCATGAATGGCCTGAACCTTAACCGGATCCATCTCTATAGACGAGGGAGAAAAATGTTGTGAATTCTGTTGTCGAACTCCCTCCTGTGGTCGTGAATGGTACTTCGGCGAGTTCTTTCTATGGACTCCCTCTGGTGGCTGTGAGTGGAGATGCTGCTTCTGAGGTTCCTTACACAGGTGACGTGGTTTATCCTGTGGTTGGCTGCTCTATTTAACTCCACTCAGATCGTTACTCCATGCCAGCTGTCAATGTTCCTGCATTGGTTCAGTTCGCTCTTGGATCTTTCTGGTGACCTGTCTACTCCAACAGAAGCTAAGTTCCTGCTGGTTGTTATTTGTTCATTGTTTCTTTGTCCAGCTGGATATCATGATTTTGCCTTGCTAGCTGGAAGCTCTGGGATGCAGAGTGGCATCTCCGCACCGTTAGTCGGTGCGGAGGTCTTTTTGCACACTCTGCGTGGTCTTTTGTAGTTTTTTGTGCTGACCGGAAAGTTACCTTTCCTATCATCTGTCTGTTTAGTAAGTCTGGCCTCCCTTTGCTGAAATCTGTTTCATTTCTGTGTTTGTGACTTCATCTTAACTCACAGTCAATATATGTGGGGGGCTTCCTTTACCTTTGGGGAATTTCTCTGAAGCAAGGTAGGCTTTATTTTCTATCTCTAGGGCTAGCTAGCTCTTAGGCTGTGAAGAGACGTCTAGGGAGTGTCAGGAACGTTCCACGGCTATTTCTAGTTGTTGTGATAGGATTAGGGGTTGCGGTCAGCAGAGCTCCCACATCCCAGAGCTTGTCCTGTGTCAGTTTAACTATCAGGTCGTGCCGGGTGCTCCTAACCACCAGGTCCATAACAGAAAAAATGAAGCCCAAAAAAGAGACTTTCTGCACCCCAAAGAGACACTTAGACCCCTTCACAAACAGGGCATTGTCACGAAGGATCTGAAATACCATCCTGACCTGTTGCACATGAGACTCCCAGTCATCGGAAAAAATCAAAATATCGTCCAAATATACAATCAAGAATTTATCAAGATAAGTCCGGAAGATATCATGCATGAAGGACTGAAAAACAGATGGAGCATTAGAGAGTCCGAATGGCATCACAAGGTATTCAAAATGGCCTTCGGGCGTGTTAAACGCAGTTTTCCATTCATCACCCTGCTTAATACGAAAAGATTATATGCCCCTCGAAGGTCAATCTTAGTAAACCAACTAGCTCCCTTAATCCTAGCAAACAAGTCGGTAAGCAAAGGGTATTGAAACTTGACCGTGATTTTATTCAAGAGGCGATAATCTATACAGGGTCTCAAGGACCCATTTTTTTTAGCAACAAAAAAGAACCCCGCTCCCAAAGGTGAAGAAGATGGTCGAATATGCCCTTTCTCCAAAGACTCCTTAATATAGCTCCGCATGGCGGTATGTTCAGGCACAGATAGGTTGAAAATTCGACCCTTAGGACACTTATAGCCTGGAATCAAGTCAATAGCACAATCACAGCCCCTGTGCGGTGGAAGAAAACTGGACTTGGGCTCATCGAATACATCCTGAAATTCAGACAAAAACTCTGGAATCTCAGAAGGTGAAGAAGAGGAGATTGACATCAAAGGAACATCATTATGAACCCCCTGACAACCCCAACTAGTCACAGACATGGATTTCCAGTCCAACACAGGATTATGTACCTGCAACCACGGAAAACCCAGCACGACAACATCATGCAAGTTATGCAACACCAGAAATCGACAATCTTCCTGATGGGCTGACGTCATGCGCATGGTTACCTGTGTCCAAAACTGGGGCTTATTTTTAGCCAAGGGTGTAGCATCAATGCCCCTAAAGGAATAGGGTTCTGCAAAGGCTGCAAGGGAAAACCACAATGCTTGGCAAATTCAAAATCCATTAAATTCAAGGCGGCGCCTGAATCCACAAACGCCATGACAGAAAATGATGACAATGAGCAGATCAAGGACACATAACAAAAATGTAGGTTGTACAGTACTGATGGTAATTGAACTGGCGATCCTCTTTGTCCGCTTAGGGCAGACAGAAATGACATGAGAAGCATCGCCACAATAATAACACAACCTATTTTGACGTCTGAAACCTTGTCGTTCCGTTCTAGACAGAAATCTATCACATTGCATAGGCTCAGGAATTTGCTTTGCAGATAACGCCACAGTGCGCACAGTTCTGCGCTCCCGCAGGCGTCGGTCAATCTGAATGGCCAGAGACATAGATTCACTCAGACCTGAGGGCGTGGGAAACCCCACCATAACATCTTTAACGGATTCAGAAAGCCCCCTTCTGAAAATTGCCACTAAAGCGTCATTATTCCATTTAGTCAACACCGACCATTTTCTGAATTTCTGACAATACAATGCTGCCGCCTCTTGACCCTGAGACAGGGCCAACAAGGTCTTCTCAGCTTGATCCACAGAATTAGGTTCATCACACAATAATCCTAAAGCCTGAAAAAAGGAATCAATATTAAACAAAGCCGGATTCCCAGATTCCAGGGAAAACGCCCAATCCTGCGGGTCGCCACGCAGCAGTGAGATAACGATCTTTACCTGCTGAATGGAATCACCAGAGGATCGAGGTCTCAGGGAAAAAAAAAAAAGTTTACAGTTGTTTTTGAAACTCAAAAATTTTGACCTGTCACCAGAAAACAAATCAGGAGTAGGAATCTTTGGTTCTAAAACAGGAGTCCGAATAATATAATCAGAAATACCTTGCACCCTAGCAGCAATCTGGTCTACACGAGAAGCTAAATCCTGAACATTCATGCTTGCACCAGGCTCCTCAGCCAAACAGATATTAAGAGGGAGGAGAACACAAAACAAACTGGAGAAAAAAAAATGGCTCAAGAGCTTCCTTCCCTTCTTCTGAGATGCATTTAACTCATTGTTGGCCAGTTGTACTGTTATGATCCGGTGACTTTGGAGCTGCATGAGAACTTTCACTGGAGATGGTGGTCACTGTACTGACCGCAATAATGAACTTAACACCGCAACTAGAAGTAGCCGTGGAGTGTACCTAACACACCTAGACACCTCGTCACAGCCGGAGGACTAAATACCCCTAAAGATGGAAATAGGAATACTATCTTGCCTCAGAGAAAATCCCCAAAGGATAGACAGCCCCCAAAATATTGGCGGTGAGGAGAGGAAAAAACATACACAGGCAGAAAACAGAATTTAGCACAGGAGGCCACACTAGCTAGATAGGACAGAATAGAACAGAGTTCTGTGCGGTCAGTATAAAACCCTTCAAAAACGTCCACAGCAGAAATACAAAAACTTCCTACATCTAACTAATAGATGTAGGAGCGTAAATCTGCAACTCCAGTGAATCCTACAATCAGAGCAGGAATAAAACTGAAACAAGCACACAGCAGTGTACCACAGATACAAAGAACCGAACACTTATCCTTGCTGAATTTGGCAGCAGGCAGGAGAAGCCAGAAAGTGATCCAACACTTCACAAGAAACACCGACAACCGGCAAGGACCAAAGGATCCAGCACATCCAAACATCCCAGTCCGAATTGCAATCACCAGACACACCCGGCCAGGACCGCGACCCAGAGACAACCGCACTCCCACCCACAACCACCGGAGGGAACCCAAGAGCAGAATTCACAACACATCTTATTACTTCTACCCAAGTGCATGACCTTACATTTATCCCCAATTAAATCTCATTTGCAATTTATCAGCCCAAGCTTCTGGTTTACATAAATCATCCTGTAATATAAAATTGTACTCCTCTGTATTGATTACCCTGCAGAGTTTAGTGTCATCTGCTAATATTGAAATTCTGCTCTGCATGCCCCCTACAAGGTCATTAATAAATATGTTAAAAAGAAAAGGGCCCAATACTGACCCCTGTGGTACCCCACTGCTAACCGCGACCCAGTCCGAATGTGCTCCATTAATAACCACCCTTTGTTTCCTATCCCTGAGCCAGCTCTTAACCCACTTACATATATTTTCCCCTATCCCCATTATTCTCATTTTACATATCAACCTTTTGTGTGGCACTGTATCAAAAGCTTTTGAAAAGTCCATATACACCACATCCACCGGGTTCCCTTGGTCCAGTCCGGAACTTACCTCTTCATAGAAATTGATCAGATTAGTCTGACAGGAACAGTCCCTAGGAAACCCTTGCTGATATTGGGTCATGAGGTTATTCCTCTTCAGATACTCCAGCATAGCATCCCTTAGAATGCCCTCCAGGATTTTATCCACAGTAGAGGTTAAGCTTACTGGCCTATAATTTCAGAGTTCAGTTTTTGTCCCCTTTTTGAATATTGGCACCACATTTGCTATACACCAGTCCTGTGGTACAGACTCTATTATGGAGTCTTTAAAGATTAAAAATAATATGCTCAGTTCACACTCGCTAAGCTGAAGATTTAAACAGATTTTTTTCCCCCTTCAGCAGCAATCCACCTTGCTGTTCAATGCACTTCCAAACCCTAACTTTAGCCCCAACCCTAACGGGAAAATTAAAATAAATACATTTTTTTAATTTAATTATTTTTCCCTAACTAAGGGCGTGATGAAGGCGGGTTTGATTTACTATTTATAGAATTTTTTAGCGGATTTTTAGGATTGTCAGCTGTCTCACACTTAAAGAGGCTTTTTATTGCAAAAAATATGTTTTGCTTTACCACATTTTGAGAGCTATAATTTTTCCATATTTTGGTCCACAGAGTCATGTGAGGTCTTGTTTTTTGCGGGACGAGTTGACGTTTGTATTGATACCATTTTCGGGCATGTGAAATTTTTGATCGCTTTTTATTCTGATTTTTGTGAGGCAGAATGACCAAAACCAGCAATTCATGAATTTCTTTTGGGGGGGATGGAGGTGCTTTTATACCGTTCCGCATTTGGTAAAATTGATAAAGCAGTTTTATTTTTCGGGTTAGTAAGATTACAGCGATACCTCACTTATGTCATTTTTTTATGTTTTGGCGCTTTTATACGATAAAAACTTTTATATAAAAAAATAATTATTTTTGTATCGCTTTATTCTGAGGACTTTAATTTTTTTACTTTTTCGCTGATGATGCTGTATGGCAGCTCGTCTCTTTGCTGTACAAGATGACGTTTTCAGCGGTACCATGTTTATTTATATCCGTCTTTTTGATCACGTGTTACTGCACTTTTTGTTCGGCGGTATGATAAAGCTTTCTCCCCCCCTTTTTTTTTTTTTAAAGATGTTCACTGAAGGGGTTAACTAGTGAGAGTTTTATAGGTCAGGTCGTTACGGACACGGTGATACTAAATATGTGTACTTTTATTGTTTTGGTTTTTTTTAGATCACATCGCGTTGTTCCGAGGGTCTCAGGGAAGCAAGCAGGGAGCCAACTCCCTGAGCGATGCTTCCCTATCCCGCCAGAACGCTGCGATCGTGTTTGATCGCAGTGTTCCGGGGGATAATGTGCCAGTAGCGGCCCGTGACCGCTCCTGGCACATAGTGCCAGATGTCAGCTGTAATAATCAGCTGACACCTGGCGGCAATCGGCCGTGCTCCCCCCGTGAGCACCTATGAAGTACTATCCCATCGCTGGGAATTAAGTCCCAGGTCACCTCGACGGGATAGTACATAAGGGATTAAGGGGTTAAAATGCAATAAAGGGAGATCAAAAGCTCATACCTGTATCAAAATAGTATCATTAAAACCATCAGATTGGCAAACAATAAATAAGCCCTCACCCAACCCCAGATTCTGCCAAAATTGAGATGCCAAATGTATCTGAAAATGGCTTTTTTTTTTAAACCAAAGTTTGAATTTTTTTTTCACCACTTAAATAAAAAAGAACTCGTAATGACCTGGAGAATCATAATGGCAGGTCAGTTTTAGCATTTCATGAACATTGTTAAGAAAAATAATAAAACAATTCTGGGAAAAAAAAATTATATGGGGTGTCAAAATGTTGTCTTAAGTACATATTATACATTTTCACACCTCGTCTTTATCTTTCTTGTGCATGTACTTGTTTTGGGTGTCTTGAATTTGTGGTCCCATTTTAAAATTAAGTGGTGACAATCACAAAATTTTTACTCAAATATAAGACAAATGCTGCCGAAGTAATGGTCCCAAATCAAAAACAAGGTCATTATCATGTGCACTATGGAAGCGAAAAGCAGAAAATTAAAAGTTTTAGTAAAATACTCACATCAATTGTTTTCAGTTCCTCCAAATCTCCAACTACCCGTATTGGATCACTTTTCTGTTGTCTAATGTAGTCTGCAATTGCAGTCACTGAGCGCTGACCTCTGTACTCTCTCTTCATCATCATTCCATTTCTAAACAGTTTTAGAGTGGGATACTTGCTTATCCGATATCTTTGTGCTATGTCCGCTGTATAAGGTGGATATATAAAATTACATAAGTGCATTATATCTTTGACCACTATATTGTAAATGACTTAATTTTACAGATTAATCCTTAGTGTTTAAACATGTCTAATGCAACTAAAGTACGGTACTCAATTTAAGGTAGGCACCATTTCTGGTTTCTGCATTTTGCATATTGGGTGATGAACCACTTTAGCAACTGGATATTTGGTCAGTAATTTGTATCAAGCAGGCATGTGGGCAGTTCCTTCCTTGGTTTCTCTGGCATAGAGCGGGAAGATAAGACTCTGCCTACAGTCCTGCCCCAAAGAACAAAGTCTGTCTCTAAGATGAGGAATACGTTTGTGATTTGTGGCGGCCTGTGGGCAGGTCTCTCCTTTGGTTGTCTGGTATAGAACAGGAAGATAAGACTCTGCCTACAGTCCTGCCCCGGAGCACGAGCATATCATTAAATGAAAATTCTAACGCCGATTTCTCAAGAACCACAAGACACATTTCTGCTCCCTGCATGTGGGGGTGCACGCGAACATCCCAGAAGAAAAGCATCACGAAGATGAGCATCGTGATACAGCAGTAATTCCATGGCAGTTAGTCAGGGCAGGAGTCAGGTAACCCACACTCTGCTCTCCCTTCTATCCATGTGCTTTATTCCTATCCTCCTATGTTCCCTTGCAATCCACATTCACTGCCCAATCCCCCCTCCATCACGACTCCTACACATCAGCTCCTGTCTCCTTACCTCTCCTATGTACAGCTCCCATGCACTTCTCACCTTCCTGAAAAACCTCAGCCCATCTTGTCCAAAAACACTGCACAAAAAAACTTCATACAATTCCAAAAACTACTTGCTCTTTACCTTCCCAATTCTACTGATTTCAGGGGACATCTCCCCCAACCCTGGTCCACCATCCACCAACCTCAACCCCTACCCTACCTCACATCGAAACCTTAATAATCTTACTAATATTAATTGCACTTCATCTCCTTTTAATTGTGCCCTTTGGAATCCACGGTCTGTATGTAACAAGCTCTTTTCCTACACAATAGCTTTCCGAAAAACTCTCTTAATTTGTTGGCCCTCATGGAAACCTGGATTCAGGATTCTGACACGGTCTCTCCTGCTGCCATTTCCCATGGTGGCTTACAATTCTCACATACCCCAAGACCCACAAACAGACATGGTGGAGTCGGCATACTCCTGTCCCCACAATGCACGTTCCAGGTCATCCCCCCAGCTCCATCACTCATTTTCTTCTTTTGAGGTCCACACCAACAGGCTCTTTCGTCCCCTCTCCCTCAGAGTAGCGGTCATATACCGGCCCCCAGGCTCACCCACCCATTTTCTGGACCATTTCTCTGCCTGGATGCCACACTTCATGTCCTCAGAACTACCAACCCTTATCCTGGGAGACTTCAACATCCCCATTAACCGCCTCACTTCCACATCTGCATCCCAGCTTCTATCACTAACTACTTCTCTAGGCCTCTCACAGCTCTCAACCTCTGAAGCACACAGACTGTAACACCCTTGACCTGGTCTTTGTCCAACTCTGTTCAATCTCCTACCTAGATAACTCACGGCTTCCCCTCTCTGACCACAACATTCTCTCCTTCACACTCAATTCCTCACCCACCCCAGCACGATCCTACTTACCAAACATTCAGAAATCTACATGCTATTGACCCTCACACACTTTCAGACTCCCTGCACTCATCATTGTCCCCAATCTCCTCTTTTTCTTGTCCTGATCTGACTGTACATCACTTCATTGACACTCTTAGAAGCACCCTTGACCAAGTAGCTCCCCTCACCCTTAGAACCTTCTAACAGAGTAAAACAGCCCTGGCTCACTCTCCACATTCGATCCCATCACAGAAGAAATCGTCTTCAAGCTCCTCTTTTCTTCTTGTCAAACTACATGCACCACCGGCCCCATTCGCTCACATCTCCTCCAGTCGTCACAACTCACCTAACTACAATCTTTAATCTCTCCCTCTCCTCTGGCATTTCCCCCCCTCCTTCAAACACTATCATTACTCCATTACTAAAGAAACCCACCCTCGACCCATCCTGCACAAATAACTACAGACCGGTCTCCCCTTCACCTCTAAACTCTTGGAGCGCCTGATATACTCCCGCCTTACCCGTTACCTCTGCACTCCCTCCCTCCTAGACCCTTCACAGTCCGGTTTCCGCCCCCTACATTAGACATAAACTGTACTCCTCAAGGTGACCAATAACCTTCTGACAGCAAAATGTAATGGTGACCACTCTCTGCTCATTCTTCTCAACCTTTCTGCAGCTTTCGACACTGTTGACCACCCTCTCCTACTCTCTAGACTCCAGTCACTAAGCATTAAGGACACCATTCTCTCCTGGTTCTCCTTGTATTTTTCTGACCGCTCCTTCAGTGTTCTGTTCTCTGGCTCCACTTCATCTCTTCCTCTCACTGTCGGGGTACCTCAGGGCTCAGTCCTCGGCCCCCTTCTCTTCTCCCTCTACACGGCCCCAATTGCAGACCATGAGCAGATTTGGCTTTCAGTACCATCTTTATGCTGATGACACACGTGATACATGTCATAGCCTGACCCTACCCGCGCTGTACTACAGAATGCCACTGTCTGCAGTCTCCAACATCATGTCCACTTTATATCTGAAACTCAACCTCTCCAAAACTGAACTTCTTCTCCTGCCATCTACTAACCTCCCTAAATCTGACATTTCATTCTCCGTGGGTGGAACCATAATAACACCGCTGCAGCAGGCGCAATGTCTGGGTGTTATGTTTGACTCCGATCTCTCCTATACCTCCCATATACATTCTCTTGCCCGCTCGTGCCGTTTACACCTAAAGAACATCTCTAGAATCCGCCCTTTTCTCACCACGGAAACAACAAAAACCCTCACTGTCGCCTTCATCCACTCCCGCTAGACTACTGCAATGCTGTATTAATTGGCCTTCCCCTTACTCGACTTTCCCCTCTCCAGTCTATCCTTAATGCAGCAGCCAGGGTTGTCCATCTAGCTAATCAATACTCGGACGCATCGCTCTTCGCCAGTCGTTACACTGGCTGCCCAACTCCAAGACTTCTCCCGTGCTGCACCAATCCTCTGGAATGCTCTACCCCAAGACGTTCGCTCAAAACACATTTGTTCAGAGTGGCCTACCACGTTCACTAATCAAAGTCATTTTATGTTTGTGTGTGTAGCCCATTCACTATCTCCATCTATCCCCCACCCCCTGAAGATGGCTGGGCCATCATTGTAAATACATCATTGTAAATTCAACCCATAGCCTAACCTAACATGCCCTAACATGTTGATCCAGAGGAAGGCAAAAAAACAAACAAACATGTGGCAAAGAGTAAGCTCCACATAGGAAGGAATTTTTTCCCCAGACTCCACATACGGCAATCAGACCAGTTCCCTGGATCAACGTTCTATCAAGGATACTAGTGTATATAACCAGTAACATTATAGTTTTCAAGAAAGGTATCCAATCCCCTCTTAAATTTTAGTAATGAGTCACTCATTACAACATCATAAGGCACAGAGTTCCATAGTCTCACTGCTCTCACACTAAAGAATTTGCGTCTTATGATGCTTAAACCTTCTTTCCTCCAGACGGAGAGGATGCCCCTTGTCCCTGTCTCAGGTCTATGATTAAAAAGATCATCAGAAAGGTCTTTGTACTGTCCCCTCATATTTATACGTTAAAATAAGATCACCCCTTAGCTTTCGTTTTTCCAAACTAAATTGCCCCAAGCGTAACAACCCATCTTGGTATTGCAGACCCCCAGTCCTCTAATAACCTTGGTCTCTCTTCTCTGCACCCACTCTAGTTCAGTTATGTCTTTCTTATACACCGGAGACCAGCACTGTACACAGTATTCTAAGTGTGGTCGCACTAGTGACTTGTATAGAGGTAAAATTATGTTCTCCTCATTACCATCTATGCCTCTTTTAATGGATCCCATTATTTTATTTGCCTTTGCAGCAGCTGGCTGACACTGGCCACTAAATGTAAGTTTGTCATCCACCCTTACACCCAGGTCTTTTTCATTGACGGTTTTGCCCGGTGTTTTACAATTAAGCACAGTTATACATCTTATTACTTCTGACCAAGCGCATGACCTTACATTTATCCCCATTAAAGCTCATTTGCCATTTATCAGCCCAAGCTTCTAGTTTACATAAGTCATCCTGTCATATAAAATTGTCCTCCTCTGTGTTAATTACCCTGCAGATTTTAGTGTTATCTGCAAATATTGAAATTCTGCTCTGTATGCCCCCAACAAGGTCATTAATAAATATGTAAAAAAAATTCTGCTGACAGGTTCGTGTTAACTTATGAATTCGGTGAACTAAATGGCCAAAATATGCAAGCAGGAATGAAACCTCAACCTGTATGCTGTTCTGAAGACTACAGTTGTACTGAGAAGTACAATCAACTCGGGCAAATTCCTGCTCGTGCTTTTCTTTTTTCAGGTGCCATAACTTTTTATTCTTCTGTTGAGCTAGACATATGAGGGCTTATTGATGACAGTATGAGTTGTAGTTTTGAACTACAATGCATTGAAAGTGAGAGGAAAAAAAAACATCTAGAGTGCAGTGATAAATATGAACCCACCAAGAAAAAAAAAAAAAACATGCAATCCTACCAATGCTTTTTTGGGTTTTGTTTTTGAGTTGTTCATTTGTGTGGTAAAAATGACCAGGAATAAGGATTATTCAGCATTGAAACATTGAGGTACAAGAAAAGTCACGATTTGGCTGTGTGCACACGTTCAGGATTTTTCATGTTTTTTTCGCTATAAAAACGCTTAAAAAACGCATACATATGCATCCCATCATTTATAATGCATTCCGCAATTTATGTGCATATGTTGCGCTTTTTCCGCGAAAAAAACGCATTGCAGTAAAAATGCAGCATGTTCATTAATTTTGCAGATTTTTTGCGGATTTCTTATCATATTATTGCATTTGGGAAATCTCTGGAAAAAAAACGCAAAAAAATCAGCGAAAAAAACGCATGCCAATTTCTTGCAGAAAAAGTCTGGTTTTGTTCAGGAAATTTCTGCAAGAAATCCTGACGTTTGCACATAGCCTTCCTCATGAAGCCTCTTGCTGGGCTACACAGGAGTACTGAAATGACAGGCATGGGGGTATTCAGCAAGCCCGGGGTTGACATGGCAACGCACCAGCACGTTACAATTGTGTTGCAAGGAGAAAAGATGGTGTAGTCAATAGAATGGCAAGGAGTCGTAACGCAAGAAATCCAAACTCCGCTTCTCTCATTGTTAGGCTGGAGTCACACTTGCGAGTGCAATGTGAGAAACTTGCACGAGGCTCTCGCTTCAATACCTGACAGTGCCGCCGGCTCTCGGGAACGGAGTGTTCAGCTGCATAGAAATACATGGAGCCGCACGCTCCGGTCCCAAGTGCCAGGTATTGATGCGAGTTTCCACACATTGCACTCATAAGTGTGACCCTGGCCTTAGAGGCAGACACTGGCTGAGTAACACAGCTAGCTGGATTTGATACAGGTTCAGGTCTTTAGCTCACGCCATACCAAGGTGCCACAACACTGGATGTATCAGTAAGTCCAATGTT
The DNA here is from genome assembly GCF_032444005.1 of Ranitomeya imitator. NCBI lineage: Eukaryota > Metazoa > Chordata > Amphibia > Anura > Dendrobatidae > Ranitomeya > Ranitomeya imitator. The sequence continues at coordinate 207,373,370 of NC_091287.1, read as the reverse complement.
AAGAAGTTTTTTTAATTTAACAGTGTCAATATATTGTATCCTGTCAGTATCTAAGTCAGTGGCATGTTCAGCCTTATTTCTTCATGTTAAAGGGAACCTGTCAGCAGGATTGTGCACAGTAACCTACAGTGTCAGGTCGGCGCAGTTATACTGATTAACATGATACCTTGGTTGATGAAATCCGTCTTGTGGTTGCTTAATCCTTATTTGCAGTTTTGAGTTAATGATATGATAGTGCTTCAGGGCAGCCTGTGAGGGGGTCTGCATGTGGTGCTCTGGTTGGGTATTCATAATGCAGACTGCTGACAGGTCACTGATCAGTTTACATAATGAATACTTGCACATATTGAAGAAAAAAAAAAACCTTCTACAGGCAGGTGACGGACGTAGCCCCTGCTTGAATGAAGTTGGAAGGGGGGGGGGGGGGAAACACCATGTACATCTTTCTTTGTTTGTCATCTCTGCAGAGAGAATAGGCAAGGCTCGTTGGAGTCGATATTGTACTTTTAGGCTATGTGCCCACGTTCAGGAATGTTTGCGGAATTTTCCTGAGAAAATCCGGACTCCTTTCGCAGGAAATCCACTTGCGTTTTTAGCGCTTTTTTTGCGGATTTTTCATGTTTTTTTTTCAGATGTTCCCAATACAATAATATAGCTGCAAATCTGTAAATTTTCTGCAAAATTAATGAACATGCTGCATTTTTTTCCGCGATGCGTTTTTTTGCGGAAAGAAAATGCAGCATGGGCACAATAATTGCAGAATGCATTAAAATGATGGGATGCTTAATGTAAGCATTTTTGCAGCAGAGAACCACCGAAAAAAAACGCAAACAACCCTGAACATGGGCACATAGCCTTAGGATTGCTTCTTCCAATAGGTGGCACTAGAGTTCAAGTCCTCTTCCTCACTGAAGAGACTATTTGCATATTTCTCAGAGGAGCATTCCAAGGCTTCTCAACCTGACATGTCATTCTTGACATGTCAGTCTCTGCATAGAGAAATCTTACCCCTTGGATGACTCTTTATTAGAACAGCTGATTGCAAGCAAATTATTTGAGCAGGTGAATGCCAAGATGGTATTACCCTTTAAAGAAAACCTGTTACAAGGTCAAAAGTGGACAGCTTTTGCTCATATTTTACACCCACTGATTTAGAGTATTTTATTCTTTTTTTCGGTTCCAGATATGTGGGCCTATTCAGCTAACTTTTATGGTCTTACCAAGGGGGTGAATTAAGAAAAACAAAAAAATACAAAATGGATTACTCAGGGGAGCAGCAGAAATAAAAGTAAGGGTAAAAACTGTTCACTTGGCAACGTCCTCTTTAAATCTATTGATAAAATACATAACATTAGTAAAAGGTTGTAATCGTTTAACAGTTGGCGGCGAAACAATGTTTTACAAGTGAAATATTGAACCCAAAAATATGGACATGGTATTTACCAGTCAACGTCACAAAGGAAAATGCACAAACAGGATTCTAAATATTTTTCTGCATATTTTATCTTTGCATCTGGTGCAGCCAGGCCCTGAAGGGGACCTTGTAAACTAGGGGCTTGTACCTCTGACGCACTGGCAGAGTGCCGGGCAGCCTGCCTAATCGAATAGTAAAAGCATGTAATAAGCTGTTAACTAGGCACTGTGCTAGATGTGTGTGACTGGCGCCCAATACTACCCTCCATAGATTGCTAGGCTGAGAGTGGTGGTTTCAGCAGTATTTTGCACCATTGTTACCTCCTTTAGTAAGAGGCGCTGCTGCATCCAGTTTTGCATTTTCCTTTGTGACTTTGGCTGGTTGATAACATTGCCTTTTTGTGATGTGTACAAATGAATTATTTGGGGAATTTTTAAAGTTCCTTTTATTGCTTTGAAAATATAATAAAATGAGAAGACTTCTACTCACAATGTTGATCACAGTCCACTCTAGCAAACACAACTTTATTTCTGTCAGGATATTCTTCGTTAATGATATTTGAAGCTTCTTCAAATATAGGGTGCAACATTTGACTGAATCTGCACCTAAAACATTAAAAGAAAATTTATATATATATATATATTTAGTGTTGATCGACCACTGAAATACTCCAGTGCTCGGTACTCGAATCCAGCTTGTCGGAAGCTCGGATGTGCTCGACTCGAGTAGTGAGCATAATGGAAGTGAATGGCAAATTCTAGCAGTTTTTCAGAGGAAATATATTCTCTCGCGAAAATCCCTGAGGCTCCCCAATTCTGCCAAAATGTTTGCTTGCAGTCCAAAGGGGTATTATTTCAAAGTTCTCTGGGGGGTATGCATTCTATATCCTCTATCTTCCGAATGCGGCAACTGGCAACTTCTGGGAGGAAAGTGCACACACCCCTTGAGAAAACTCTATGAACAAATGCCGAGTTGAAGTTCAAGCAGAGATTTCACATACTGTGCTCAAAAAAAAAAAATTTGAGTATCTATGCAATGAAGTGACATCGCGCAAGATGGAAGATCATCATAATCAGGGGACTTTCTTTTTTACGAGGTATTTAACAATTTTTTTTTTTGTGACAGGCCTTTAAGTCACGTTCAATTGAAAAAAAAAAGTTCGCCTGATTTTAGGTTTGCAGAGTATTAATTGATTTTTATTTTGATGACTATTTTGATGAAACCTCAAGTTGCAGACTTTATAAAATTATTTTGTTTTTATCTGCAAAATCTCAGTAGATTGTAGACATTTGATTAATGTGTGGATTTACTGTGGACCTTACGGACTGCAAAGTATTGGGTGTAATAGGTGCAAGTTCGATGCAAATGTTATCCCATTCATGACCCATGACTCCATGCGGGCTCAGATGCCGATCCTGCATGTTTTCTGGCACATGTCAGCTGATTTCAATCCACCCGCAGGTGTCAACATGTTAAATGTCACTGTCAATCTTTGACAGCGGCATTTAACATTTCTGCGCTGAAAGCGCGTCACTAATCCTGCCCATTGGCACTAATGTCACATTCCCGTGAGCTGTCGATGTATTGGCATGACAACCTGGGTCTGCAGGAGACCCCTGTGGCTGGCAATGCTGATCTGCTATGAGCGCCTCCCTGTGGATGGTGCTTGCTCATAGGAGAAGATCATTTTAGCTACACATAGCAAGGCACATGTTTGGCATTACCACATTCCGAATCGCCTGATTTACCAAAATATAAAAAGAATTAATCCCATTAGTAAACGTCGCAAAGAGAAAAAAAAAGAAAAATCAAACACAGCAGAATAACTTTCTTTGTTTGTTTTTGGTTGCCACAACATTGCCTGTTATGGAATTTAATTGCAATAAAAACAGCGTATCTACACCAAAATGGTATCAATAAAAATGTCAGCTCGGCGCACAAAAAAAATAGCCCTCACCCAGCCTGAGATCCCGAAAAGTGGAGACGCTATGGGCCTTGGAAATTTATTCTTTTGCAAACTTTGGATTTAAATATTAAGAAAAAAAAATTATGCATGTTTGGTATCTGTGAACTCAATGGCCTTGAGAATCAAAGGCAGGTCAGGTTTACGATTTCGTGAACATGTTAATGATATATATATATATATAATCTGTGGAATTGCTCTTTTGTTGCAATTTCATTACAAGTTTTTTTTCTTCCAGATTTCCAATACACGATATGGTAAAATCAATGGTGTGGCTCTTTGACAGCGATGGACTACCATTGAAATATGTCAACAATATTATTATTATTATTTATTGTAATAGCGCCATTTATTCCATGGCGCTTTAACAATATCAGATCATTGTAGGTCATCATTACCAGATTGGAGGGGTCTGATATCCGGCTTCCCCTATAGGTTGTCAACAGTGTAGTGGTTGGTTTCAATGGGAAATGAGCTGCAGCACTAGCACATTATACAAAGCTGTTGTGTATTGGCTCAGCACACAGTTTGCAGTTTCAATGGCAGATGTAAAGAGCTGATTGGTAGAAGTTCAATACCTGCCATAACGACTGATCTGATATTAAGAATAACAATAATAATCTTTATTTTTATATAGCGCTAACAGTCTGCAGCGCTTTACAGTTTGCACACATTATCATCGCTGTCCTCGATGGGGCTCACAATCTAAATTCCCTATCAGTAAGGCCAGCGTCACACTCGGCGTAAGACGATACGGTCTGTATATTACGGCCGTAATACGCAGAAAAGTCCCAAGAATAGTGGCCCGTAGCTCCTCCGTAGGCAGGGTGTGTCAGCGTATGTTGCGCATGGCATCCTCCGTATGTAATCCGTATGGCATCCGTACTGCGTGTTTTTCTCGCAGGCTTGCAAAACCGACATACAAGGATATACAAGGGATCCATGTGTTAAAAAAAAAAAAAAATACATATATACTGTCTATATATATGTCAGTAGACACATATGTATATATATTAATATTTCATACAGCGCGAGCTAGCAAAAGCCGGCAATTGAATTACCGGCTTTAAAGCTATCTCCTTCCTAAACCAGACATGATATGAGACATGGTTTACATACAGTAAACCATCTCATATCCCCATTTTTTTGCATATTCCACACTACTGTTAGTAGTGTGTATATGCAAAATTTGGCTGTTCTAGCTATTAAAGGGTTAAATGGCGGAAAAATTGGCATGGGCTCCCGCGCAATTTTCTCCGCCAGAGTAGTAAAGCCAGTGACTGAGGGCAGATATTAATAGCCTGGAGAGGGTCCATGGTTATTGCGCCCCCCCCCCCCCCCCGGCTAAAAACATCTGCCCCCAGCCACCCCAGAAAAGGCACATCTGGAAGATGCGCCTATTCTGGCACTCGGCCACTCTCTTCCCATTCCCGTGTAGCGGTGGGATATGGGATAATGAAGGGTTAATGCCACCTTGCTATTGTAAGGTGACATTAAGCCAAATTAATAATGGAGAGGCGTTAATTATGACACCTATCTATATGACACCAATACTAGTAAAGGGTTCAAACACATTCTTTAAAAGCATTTTAATGAAATAAAAACAAAGGTTGTTGTAATATTTTATTCTACGCTCAATCCTTCTGAAGACCCTCGCTCTGTAACAAAGAAAAAATAATAAACCAACAATATACATACCTTCCGAAGATCTGTAACGTCCCACGATGTAAATCCATCTGAAGGGGTTAAAATATTTTACAGCCAGGAGCTCTGCTAATGCAGCGGTGCTCGTGGCTGCAAAACCCCGGGGAATGAAGGTAAAGTAGGTCAATGACCTATATTTACCTTCGTTTGCGGTGAGGCGCCCTCTGCTGGTTGTCCTCATATCAACTCGAGCCTGGGAGCTTTCTAGTAAAGTTCCCACGCTCGGGGAACAACCAGGGTCATTCCATATCAAGTGATCCAAATATGAATATTTTTTTTACCATACGTCTTTAGATTTTTTTTATTTTTTGTTTTTATGAAGTACAACTTTAGTTAATTACAAATTAAAAGTTTTGAATTTTTTTCTTCATCAGTTAATTTTTTAGAAATTTTTAAAGTTTTGAAAAAGAGCGGATTTTGGCCTGGTATGGCTTTACATTTTTTATCATATCTTGGGCTAGAATTAAGATATAGAGGTGGGAGAGGCATCATTTTTCTCAGAACGGTACCAGCTTTCATTTGATATGTCACAAGACTATGTTTCTTTATATTTTGTTTTGGAGAAATCAAATTAAAAAGTTTTATGCGCAATTCTGAAAAAAACGTATATTTTAAAATTGAAAACATGCATGTGTGTTACTCGTGTCCTTGTTTATATTTGTACAGGGACTCAACTTGGGATCTATCAAATTTGTATTTTTTTTTAAGCCTTGAATCATCTGATTTTATGTTTGTGTGAGTTTCTTCCTTTTTTCTTTTCAAATTACAACTTATAGCATTCAACATTTATATGCAACAATAAAGAAACACAAAAAACAAATCCCGAAGTGCCAGAATAAATACATCTTAATCATCATAACACAACTTGCTCAGCATTTTAAACCTGAATTCTTTGAACAAGCCAAAAGATAAAAGGTGATCACATCCACAAGTGTGATTTTCTAAATACAGTCTCATCCTAATTACCGTATATACTCGAGTATAAGCCGAGATTTTCAGCCCAAATTTTTGGGCTGAAAGTGCCCCTCTTGGCTTATACTCGAGTCACGGTGGGTGGCAGGGTCGGCGGGTGAGGGGGAGAGGGCGCTGAGGCATACTTACCTAGTCCCGGCGCTCCTGACGCTGCCCCTGCCTGTCACACTGTCTCCGGGTGCCGCAGCTCTTCCTGTCAGCGGTCACGTGGGACCGCTCATTAGAGAACTGAATATGGACTCCACTCCCATAGGGGTGGAGCCACATAAGTCATTTCTCTGAGCGGTGCCAGTGATCGCTGACAGGAAGAGCTGCGGCACCCGGAGACAGTGTGACAGGCAGGGGCAGCGTCAGGAGCGTTGGGACTAGGTGAGTATTTTATATTCACCTGTCCGCGTTCCACACGCCGGGCGTCGCTCCATCTTCCCGGCGTCTCTGCGCTCTGACTGTTCAGGTCAGAGGGCGCGATGACGTATATAGTGTGAGCGGCGCCGTATGCCTGAACAGTCAGTGCAGAGAGACGCCGGGACGAGACGCAGGAACGAGACGCCGGGAGCTGCAATCAAGAGAGGTGAGTATGGCTTTTTTTTTTTTTTTTTTTTTATTATTATTGCAGCAGCAGCAGCAGTAATGGCAGAGCTTTATAAGGAGCATATATGGGGCAATAATGAACGGTGCAGAGCACTACATGGCACAGCTATGGGGCAACAATGAACGGTGCAGAGCACTATATGGCACAGCTATGGGGCAACAATGAACGGTGCAGAGCACTATATGGCACAGCTATGGGGCAACAATGAACGGTGCAGAACACTATATGGCAGAGCTATGGGGCAACAATGAACGGTGCAGAGCACTATATGGCACAGCTATGGGGCAACAATGAACGGTGCAGAGCACTATATGGCAGAGCTATGGGGCAACAATGAACGGTGCAGAGCACTATATGCCACAGCTATGGGACAATAATGAACGGTGCAGCGCACTATATGGCAGAGCTATGGGGCAACAATGAACGGTGCAGAGCACTATATGGCAGAGCTATGGGACAACAATGAACGGTGCAGAGCACTATATGGCAGAGCTATGGGGCAACAATGAACGGTGCAGAGTACTATATGGCACAGCTATGGGACAATAATGAACGGTGCAGAGCACTATATGGCACAGCTATGGGGCAAGACTGAACGGTGCAGAGCACTATATGGCACAGCTATGGGGCAATAATGAATGGTGCAGAGCACTATATGGCACAGCTATGGGGCAATAATGAACGGTGCAGAGCAGTATATGGCACACCTTTCTATGGTACATCTATGGGGCAATAATGAACGGTGCAGAGCACTATATGGCACAGCTATGGGGCAACAATGAACGGTGCAGAGCACTATATGGCACACCTTTCTATGGTACATCTATGGGGCAATAATGAACGGTGCAGAGCACTATATGGCACAGCTATGGGGCCATAATGAACGGTATGGAGCATCTATTTTTATTTTTGAAATTCACCGGTAGCTGCTGCATTTTCCACCCTAGGCTTATACTCGAGTCAATAAGTTTTCCCAGTTTTTTGTGGCAAAATTAGGGGGTCGGCTTATACTCGGGTCGGCTTATACTCGAGTATATACGGTATATGTTAAAAACAAGATTAAAAGAACCAATATTTCTACCACCTATTTATACATGGAACAATTTTTTTCTACTATATCACTGAACATGTCATTTCTGAAGTGTTTAAGAAAAATAGTACAGTAGTTAAATCCTCATTCTATAAAATATTAACTAATCAAACAATTAATAGGTTTTTACACTGGCCTGTTATCATCAATGTGCCCCTTCTAGTGGGTGAAATGTCATCTTGTCCATAAGGGCTCACTAGTAATGGCAGTTTCCTTCTATGTCAGAGTATGTACGGCCGGTCATGGTGCTCGGCTCCACCTGAGTTATATCTGATTTTTGTTCACTTTTACAATGTCTGATTTTCTTGGATACACAAAGGACGGCGCTGGACCGGAAGCTGCAGAAAAGTCACTTCTACGTCTTCATTTTCACAATCTTTGGAGAGTCCAGTAGCCGCCACCAGCGCCGATCATATTCACAGGTCACATCACCAGTTCTGTCATCCATAGGCGATCTTGTGCCGCCTTCTACCACGTCATTGTCGTCACTGTCTTTATTTCCACTACATGGGATGACAGTGTGGTATTGCAGAGTCCCTGTGATGGGTTCTGCTTCCTGTAACTGATGTTATAACAAACTCTCCTCCTCCTCTTCGTAGTCCTGGTTTGTACAATACATGAACTGGATGTTAAGAATATTTTTCTCCCTCCATTTGAGGAGTTTCCTGGGTATTAATATTTGGTGTGAATATGGCGGGAGCGGGAGCTGCCGGCCTGTCATCTGCTCTGCATTCACTGTCTACCCCTGGTCATTCTCAGCCCTAACAAAGCTTCTCCTCTGTCCTCTCCTGCTTCTAAGTGGTAACATAATAAAATAATACCGTAACATCTAAAAATCATGGATTATTTGGTAAATATTGTAGCATGGCTAAAGGGTTTGTGGTCGATGGGAGGTATGTGCCACATAAGTGCCTGATTGCTGTAATGTAGCCCGGAGTATTCCTTTCTTGCACATAATCTTGTATATGTGTTTCAGGACCTGTGGTAATGTCAGACCACATGGCTAATCATGTGATGGGTTACTGGGTGGGGTTAGCTCTTTATAAGACTGGCTAATCCTTTACACAGCAGATATGTGTGGAGGTGAAACCCTCCTGAGTGTGTTACGGCTTCAGGACTGAGCCGGATGAACTGGACACTTGCTTTTCTTTGCCTGAACCAAAGGCCCATTTTGCTTTCTGTTATTTGCCACATGGTTTATGAAGCAATAAACCCAGTGAACTTTAAAGGAACACGTCTCCTGAGTGTCAGCCGTCGCAGCTGAGTGAGTGAAATCCTTACAATTGGTGGAGAATGCGGGCAGCGTTCCCAGCGGAGACGTGAGTTTATTTTTGAATGTCCTGGGTCAAGGCTGTTGCAAGCCAGCAAGCATTGCCGGAGAAAATGGAGGACCTGCTGAAACACTTGGTCCAGATGCAGTCACAGCAGGAGAAAAGGCAGCAAGAGACCAACAGGCTGTTGATGCAGCAGATACAACAGAGCCAGCAGGAGCAACGGCAGAGTCAGCAGGAGCAACGGCAGAGTCAGCAGGAGCAACGGCAGCAGATGCAGCAGAGCCAGCAGGAGCATCAGCAGCAGATGCAGCTTCTGGCAACCGCCATCCAGGGCAAGGCGAGCACCCCAACCCCAGGTTTGGCTGATGACACCCACGTCCGGAAGACGGTAAGACGCGCATTGCAGAAAATGACTCCCGGGGATGATGTTGAGGCCTTCCTGACGGTGTTTGAGAGGGTCGCTGAGAGGGAAAAACTTCCGCCAGAGCAGTGGGCAGAGGTACTTGCGCCATACCTGACGGGAGAACCCCAGAAGGCGTACTATGATTTGACCTTGCAGGATGCCAAAGAGTATCACAAATTGAAAGCCGAGATTCTCGCACGTTTGGGGGTGACACTGACTGTCAGGGCACAGCGAGTTCACTCCTGGGGCTATCACCGGGACAAACCACCTCGTTCCCAAATGTTTGATCTGTTGCACCTGGTCCAGAAATGGCTGCAGCCAGAATCCTCTGCGCCTGCACAGATGGTAGAACGGGTGATGATGGATCGGTTTGTCCATTCCCTCCCGAGGCCTATACAGTCTTGGGTTGCCCAGGGTGATCCCCAGAATGCCGACGAGCTGATCGGACTGGTTGAGAGATACCAAGGGTTGGAAGGCTCCTTCGGGAGGCAGCCCATGCCGTACTGGGGGTCCCAGAAGGCAGCTGAGTCCCAAAAAGGGGTGGTGCGTCCAAGGTCACAAAGGGCGGGGGAGGTGGTGCCCAAGGTCCCCACGGGTGATATTATTTGTTGGAGGTGCCACAAGCCAGGACATATAGCTGCCCGTTGTTCCCAAACCACTGAGCAGATGGACTGCAGCATGGGACGCCGTTGTTCATACTATGCGTATCCAGCCTGTAGTGTGAACTCTCCATCCAACGAGGGACCTCAAGCGTGTCCCGTAAAGGTGAACGGTCGAGCAGTAACGGCACTGTTAGACTCGGGGAGCCTAGTGACCCTGGTGAGGGCCACTTTTCCTCTCCACCTGCTCCCAGGAAAGAAGGTCGGAGTGCGGTGCATACATGGTGATGCAAAGGACTACCCTATGGCCAGGGTGGACATTGAAACGGCATGTGGCACTGAGTCCCACATAGTCGGCGTGGTTCAGGACTTGTTGCACCCTATAATTATTGGCCGGGATTTCTGTTTGTTTTGGGATTTGTGGGGAAATGGTTCTGAGCTCCCTGGCAGGGAACCAGTGAACCCTGGAAGGGTATCGCCACACCCAGAGGCAGACAGTTTTCCTTTTTGTGTTCTGGTTGGGGATGAGGAGGAAGTATCCCCTACATCTGACATTCTGGAGTTAGAAGTTACCGGTGAAAATTTTGGGACTGCCCAACATAGGGACCCCACTCTGAGGGAAGCCTTTAATAATGTCACAGTTATTGACGGGGTGGTACAGGAGCCGGGGGCAGACACAAGATTTCCCCATTTTCTGTTGAGGGGGGAGTTGTTGTACCGTGTCACGAAAATACGGGAGGAGTTGGTAGAGCAGTTGATAGTGCCGGGTCCGTATAGACGGAAAGTGTTGGACATGGCCCATTCACACATCTTGGGTGGACACCTGGGGGTGGAAAAAACGCAGGAACGGGTTGTGCAGAGGTTCTATTGGCCTGGGTGTCACCGGGAAATAGTGAACTATTGCAGATCCTGCCCTACATGTCAGCTAACTGCTCCTACTCCTCATTTCCGGAACCCCCTTGTGCCACTGCCCATTATTGAGGTACCGTTCGAGAGAATTGCCATGGACTTGGTCGGTCCCTTAGTTAAATCAGCTCGGGGCCATCAGTATATATTAGTCATCCTGGACTATGCCACACGCTATCCTGAGGCAATTCCCTTGAGAAATTCTTCCTCAAAAAGCATAGCCCGCGAGTTGGTCCATGTCTTTTCCCGGACAGGTCTGCCAAAGGAGATCCTGACTGACCAGGGTACACCTTTCATGAGCAAGGTGATGAGGGAGTTATGCAAAGCCCTGAAGATCTCCCAGTTGAGGACCTCGGTGTACCATCCCCAGTCAGATGGCCTTGTTGAGAGGTTTAACAAGACCCTAAAGAGCATGCTGAGAAAAGCTATAGAGAAAGACGGTAGAGACTGGGATTGTCTCTTACCCTATCTGATGTTTTCCATTCGTGAAGTTCCACAGGCCTCCACAGGGTTCTCACCGTTTGAGCTTCTATATGGCCGACATCCACGAGGACTCCTGGATATAGCCAAGGAAACCTGGGAGGCCGAAGTCACACCCCACAGAAGCGTCATTGAGCATGTGGCCCTGATGCAGCAGAGGATTGCAAAGGTGATGCCTATTGTGAAAGAACACCTTCTCCAAGCACAAGAAGCTCAAGCCAGGGTCTACAACCGGTCTGCAAGAGTGAGGCAGTTCAATCCGGGAGACCGAGTTCTCGTGTTAGTTCCAACGGTGGAAAGCAAGTTCTTGGCCAAATGGCAAGGGCCATATGAGGTTGTCGAGAAACTTGGTGAGGTAAATTATAAAATTCACCAACCAGGAAGACGGAAACCATTCCAAGTTTACCATGTCAACCTCATCAAGCCATGGCAAGATAGAGAGCCGACAGCAACTCCATCATTGTTAAGCAACCCAGAAGGTGAGGTTGGAGCGGTTACTATAGCAGAGACGCTATCAAAGACCCAGAAACAGCAGTGCCGGGAGTTACTCCAGAAAAACAGGGACCTGTTTTCAGAATTGCCAGGATACACGAAGGTCATAGAGCACGAGGTCCTAACAGAGCCACATGTGCGGGTGAATGTGAAACCTTATCGTATTCCTGAGGCTCGTCGAGAAGTTATCTCCAAGGAAGTGGAGCGTATGTTGAGGCTTGGGGTCATTGAGGAATCCAAGAGCGGTTGGTCGAGCCCAATTGTCCTGGTCCCAAAACCTGATGGAGAGTGGAGGTTTTGCAACGACTATCGGAAGTTGAATGAAGTCTCCAAGTTCGACGCTTATCCCATGCCCCGTATTGATGAGCTCATCGAAAGGCTTGGGCATGCCAGATATATATCCACCTTGGATTTGACAAAGGGGTATTGGCAGATCCCCATGGCACAGGAAGCCAAGGAGAAGACGGCCTTTTCGACACCTGATGGATGCTTCCAATATGCCCGGATGCCGTTTGGCCTACAGGGAGCTCCGGCGACCTTCCAGAGGGCTATGGATAGAGTCCTTGCACCCCATAAGGCCTACGCTGCTGCGTACCTAGATGATATCGTCATCTTTAGCCCGGACTGGGAGAGTCATCTGGAGAAAGTCCAAGCGGTGTTGGATGCTATAAGAGAGGCCGGATTTACTATAAACCCGAAGAAGTGCGCCTTGGGTAAAGAAGAAGCTAAGTACCTTGGATACATAGTGGGTCATGGAGAAATAAAACCCCAAATCAATAAAGTGGAGGCAATCCAAACATGGCCAAAACCAGTTTCCAAGAAACAAGTTAAAGCCTTCCTGGGAATCGTGGGATATTACAGGAGGTTCATTCCAAACTTCGCCACGATGGCTGCGCCTCTGACTGACCTGCTAAAAGGGACAAAATCAGTAATGGTTAAGTGGTCCGAAGAAACAGAGTCGGCCTTCCAAGAAATGAAAAACGCTTTGTGTAAGCAACCCGTTCTGATGGCCCCAAACTTCAAGAAAGAGTTTATTCTTCAGACAGATGCCTCAGATGTTGGGGTGGGAGCAGTCCTTTCCCAAGAACTACATGGGGAGGAGCATCCTGTTCTCTATCTGAGTAGGAAGCTGTCCTCATCTGAAAAGAACTACTCAGTCGTTGAGAAGGAGTGCTTGGCCATAAAATGGGCAGTGGACACATTGCGGTACTATCTGCTGGGACGTAAATTTAGACTGGTATCTGACCATGCCCCGCTTAGGTGGATGAGAGAAACGAAAGGAAGAAATGCTAGAGTCACCCGTTGGTTCTTAGCCCTGCAGGACTTCAGTTTCCACGTGGAACATAGGGCCGGAAAGCTGCACGGTAATGCGGATGCCCTATCGAGAATCCCTTGTTTAGTGGGGGAAAGTGCCAAGCCCCACGGCTTTAGGCAGAGGGGGGAGGTATGTAGCATGGCTAAAGGGTTTGTGGTCGATGGGAGGTATGTGCCACATAAGTGCCTGATTGCTGTAATGTAGCCCGGAGTATTCCTTTCTTGCACATAATCTTGTATATGTGTTTCAGGACCTGTGGTAATGTCAGACCACATGGCTAATCATGTGATGGGTTACTGGGTGGGGTTAGCTCTTTATAAGACTGGCTAATCCTTTACACAGCAGATATGTGTGGAGGTGAAACCCTCCTGAGTGTGTTACGGCTTCAGGACTGAGCCGGATGAACTGGACACTTGCTTTTCTTTGCCTGAACCAAAGGCCCATTTTGCTTTCTGTTATTTGCCACATGGTTTATGAAGCAATAAACCCAGTGAACTTTAAAGGAACACGTCTCCTGAGTGTCAGCCGTCGCAGCTGAGTGAGTGAAATCCTTACAATATAGACCCCACACTTTTAGACCACAGGCTGGACAGATCTTAATTTAAGATTTTCAAACAGACACATTTTTATTTTTTAATCCCTTCATGACCTTGGGATTTTTCATTTTTCCGTGTTCGTTTTTCACTCCCCTCCTTCCCAGAGCCATAACTTTTTTATTTTTCCGTGAATTTGGCCATGTGAGGGCTTATTTTTTGCGGGACGAGTTGTACTTTTGAACGACATCATTGGTTTTAGCATGTCGTGTACTAGAAAACGGGAAAAAAATTCCAAGTGCGGTGAAATTGCAAAAAAAGTGCAATCCCACACTTGTTTTTTGTTTGGCTTTTTTGCTAGGTTCACTAAATGCTAAAACTGACCTGACATTATGATTCTCCAGGTCAGTACGAGTTCATAGACACCTAACATGACTAGGTTATTTTTTATCTAAGTGGTGAAAAAAAATTCCAAACGTTGCTAAAAAAAAAAAAAAAAAAATTTGCGCCATTTTCCGATACTCGTAGCGTCTCCATTTTTCGTGATCTGGGGTCGGTTGAGGGCTTATTTTTTGCGTGCCGAGATGACGTTTTTAATGATAGCATTTTGGTGCAGATACGTTCTTTTGATCACCCGTTATTGCATTTTAATGCAATGTCGCGGCGACCTAAAAAACGTAATTCTGGCGTTTCGAATTTTTTTCTCGCTATGCCGTTTAGCCATCAGGTTAATGCTTTTTTTTTAATTGATAGATCGGGCGATTCTGAGCGCGGCGATACCAAATATGTGTAGATTTGATTTTTTTTTATTGATTTATTTTGATTGGGGCGAAAGGGGGGTGATTTAAACTTATATTTTTTTATTTTTTTCACATTTTTTTTAACTTTTTTTTTTTCACTTTTGCCATGCTTTAATAGCTTCCATGGGAGGCTAGAAGCAGGCACAACGCGATCGGCACTGCTACATAGCAGCGATCTGCTGATCGCTGCTATGTAGCAGAAATGGAGGTGTGCTGTGAGCGCCGACCAAAGGGTGGCGCTCACAGCCACCGGTCATCAGTAACCATAGAGGTCTCAAGGCGATGACGTCATTTCCGGCCGCCCGGCCGGATGTGGTAGTTAAATGCCGCTGTCTGCGATTGACAGCGGCATTTAACTAGTTAATAGGTGCGGGCAGATCGCGATTCTGCCCGCACCTATTGCGGGCACAAGTCAGCTGTTCAAAACAGCTGACATGTCCCGGCTTTCATGCGGGCTCACCGCGGAGCCCTGCATCAAAGCAGGGGATCTGACCTCGGACGTACTATCCCGTCCGAGGTCAGATAGGGGTTAAAATATGATCCCATCTTGTATTTTGGTACAGATGTGGCTAGGAGCATAGCAGGCACGTGCAGTTTTTGAAATCTTTAAATTAAACGTTTTTTTTCGGAAATGCGTTTTAAAGTTTTGCGCTTGCATTCACATAGGTAAAATATTATTAAAGATACTCTTGTGACATATCTGGTGAAAGCCTGTACCGTTCTGAGTAGAATGGTGTTTATTTTGTTTTTCTCTATCTCTTTTCTAGCCTGAGTTATGGGGAGAAATGTAAAGGCAGGCAACACCGAAATTCGCACTTTTTCCGAACTTTGAAAATCAATAAAAAAAAAATATCTATAAATTTTTCTTCTTCACATTTTGCATTCTCTGACACACTGTTACCAAATTACAAAATCTCAAAAGAATTAAAAATATAGTGGTAAAAATCATTGGTTCACTTGACTTGGAATGACCCACCAGCAGAGGGCGCCTGACCGCAAATGAAGGTAAATATAGGTCATGAGTTTGATGAGACAATATGGTTGAATACGGAGTTTGGTACAAAAGTCCTATATAGAGTCCTACTGGTAAAATTCCAAGATATGAGGTAGTGCAGTCACAATTAAAGGGAACCTGTCATCCCCAAAATGGAAGAGGACGTCATCGTAAGAAGATGGGAGGCCCCGGACCGCGACACCCATTGTACCGGGACCGCCCCAGGGTGAGTATAATCTAACCTCTTTTTCTTACCTTTCAGATTACATCGGGGCTTATCTACAGCATTACAGAATGCTGTAGATAAGCCCCTGATGCTGGTGGGCTTAGCTTATCTTCCATTTTGGGGGTGACAGGTTCCCTTTAAACTAAACAACAGATGAATCTCCTATAAAATAACATAAGTAATCATTGTGGTTATTTAACCCCTTCACGACATGCGCCGTACTAGTAATGCGCATGTTGCATCTCCCCCTTTGATGTGGGCTTCGGCGCTGTGCTCACATTAAAGTCGCGACATGTCAACTGTTTTGTACAGCTGACATATGCGCGCAATAGCGGCAGGTGGAATCGCAATCCATTTAACTAGTTAATAGGCGCTGTCAAGCGCTGACAGCGGCATTTAAGTACCGCTTCCGGTCGCGCGGCCAGAAATGCTCGCATCGCCGAACCCGTCACAAGATCGGGGGTCAGCGAAGCGTCGGCATGACAACCTTAGGTCTCCTTGAGACGTCCAGGGTTGTTGATGCTGGCTTGCTGTGAGCGCCACCCTGTGGTTGGCGCTCATAGCAAGCCTGTAATTCAGCTACATAGCAGCGATCTGTTGATCGCTGCTATATAGCAGATCCGATCAGGCTATGCCAGCTTCTAGCCTCCCATGGAAGCTATTGAAGCATGGCAAAAGTAAAAAAAAGAAAAAAAGTTTTTTTAAAAAAAGAAAAAAGTAAAAAAAAAAAATATATAAAAGTTTAAATCACCCCCTTTCGCCCCATTCAAAATAAAAAAAAAATCAAACATACACATATTTGGTATCACTGTGTTCAGAATCGCCTGATCTACCAATTAAAAAAAGGATTAACCTGATCATTAAACGGTGTAGTGAGAAAAAAATTCAAAAATCGCCAGAAATACGTTTTTTTGGTCGCTGCGACATTGCATTAAAATGCAATAACAGGAGATCAAAAGAACGTATCTGCACAAAAGTGGCATCATTAAAAATGTCAGCTCGGCACGCAAAAAAAAAATAAGCCCTCACCTGACCCGAGATCCCGAAAAATGGAAACGCTACGAGTATCGGAGAATGGTGCAATTTTTTTTTTTTTAAGCAAAGTTTGGAATTTTTTTTCACCACTTAGCTAAAAAATAACCTAGACATGTTTGGCGTCTATGAACTCGAAATGACCTGGAGAATCATAATGGCAGGTCAGTTTTAGCATTTAGTGAACCTAGCAAAAAAGCCAAACAAAAAACAAGTGTGGGATTGCACTTTTTTGCAATTTCACCACACTTGGAATTTTTTTCCCGTTTTTTAGTACAAGACATGGTAAAACCAATGATGTTGTTCAAAAGTACAACTCTTCCCACAAAAAATAAGCCCTCACATGGCCATATTGACAGAAAAATAAAAAAGTTATGACTCTGGGAAGGAGGGGAGTGAAAAACGAAAAAGGGCTGCGTCTTGAAGGGGTTAATTTTTTAAAAAGTGAAAGATTTTTGCAACAGGAAGATCACAGGCTAAAAAACAAACAAACAAATGAATAGGCAGAGGATAAGCAATATGGACAATGCACAATCAGATACGGTAATTACATACTGAGAGCAAACCGGGCATGGGGAGGCTGAACACATTTTCCGGTTGAACAAAACAAAAGCTTTATGGTAGGAATTGTGTCCTGGGTCTTTTGTGAATATTATGCAATGCATTGAGATATAAAGTGTAATATGTATTGTTAGTATGTGTTCCTGTATAGCGTGTAGTCAGGGGTGGATTAAGGGCAGCCAGGGCCCCGGGCTGTTCAGACACTGTGCCCCCCCCCCCCGTCATGTGACGGGGGTCATGACATACCCGAACCAGATTATTCCAGAAAAATGGCCGGGCCCTACTCTACTGTAACCTATTAAATATTTGTTATAATCTGCAATACAATTTAGGTATATTTTTACCAATAATATCACATACAGGGAACAAATACCACCGCACCATGACCAGGCCACAAATTACAACCACAGTGATCGAATAATATCACATACAAGGAACAAATACCACCACACCATGTCAAGACCACATATTACCACCACTTGGTGACCAAATATCACATACAAGGGACAAATGCCACAACACCATTTCCAGACCACATATTACCACCACATAGTGACTGAATACTACAATACTGATCAGTAAAAAACAACACAATACTATCACCATAAGTGCCAGTATTCACAGGAGATCTGTACTTAGTATGCAGTGTCTGTGTAGAGGTAATACAGAGATCACTGGTGGTATTATACACAGGACCTCTATATAGTATACAGTGTATAGTGTCAGTGTCTCACCAGTGACGTCTCTAGGTGAAGTCCTTCATCTTTCATCCAGCACAGACCGCCATCATTTCTTCCAGCCAGGACTCGTTTCTGCAGGAAATAACAGTTATCTCGAGCTCCGCTTGCAGAACACATTACTTAATTTTTCACAACTTCTACATTACACCACATGAAGAAAAAAAGGCGATATAGTGTCACTCTGCACAGTAACAGGACCGCCCCCCCATTTAAAACAGTATACTCAAAAAATAAAATAAATACATCACTGCAGTAATAATATCCCTTAATTAGCCCCTATGGTAATAATATTCCACATCCTGGCCCCGTGTGTCTCATTCCTGGCTCCAGCCATATGTTCTCGCATCCTGCCCTCATGAGTATCCATTCTACCCCATATGATCTCCCCATCCTGCCCCATCTGTCTCCATCGTATCCATCCTGCCCCATGATCCAATCCTGCCCCATGTCTTTCATTCTGCCCCGTGTCTCCAATCATGCCCCGTGTCTACATTCTGCCCATGCCTCCAGTCCTGCCCCCAGTGTGTCCAGCAATCTGCCCCAGTATGTCCAGCATATTGCCCCAGTGTCCAGCAATCTGCCCCAGTGTGTCCAGCATATTACCCCCAGTGTGTCCAGCAATCTGCCCCAGTATGTCCAGCATATTGCCCCAGTGTGTCCAGCATATTACCCCCAGTGTGTCCAGCAATCTGCCCCAGTGTCCTCCAGCAATCTGCCCCAGTGTCCTCCAGCATTGCCCTCAGTGTGTCCACCGTTACAAAAAAAAAAAAGTCTCCTCACCTGTCCGCGCTCCAGCGGTGAGCTCCCTCCAACAGAGCACACTCGCCGGCGACTGACAATGACGTCAGACGCCGGCGACGTGTGCGCCTGCGGCCGACATCAGCCGCCAGCCTCCAATTGGCTGGCGGCTGTTGTTAACTATTGACGTGCGGGCGCGCGCCCGCACGTCAATATGAAACCGCCGCAGCGCCGGAAGGGGCCCGGTGAGCAGATGAGAAGGGGCCAGATGCGGGCCCCCTCTCTCTGCCCACCGGGTACGGCGGGGGCACATAAATGCCGGCAGCGGCTGCCGGCATTCACAGATGATTATCAGAGGGTCAATCTGTGCGGTAGCCCAGGGCCCCCCCAGACCACTGGGCCCTGGGCTACCGCCCATATTAACCCTCTGATAATCCGCCCCTGCGTGTAGTAATGTAATGCATAGTATAAGTGTGGTGAACCTCATGCCCGAGGGGCCCTCGATGACTTTTTAGCTGGCCCCTGGGAAGATTCCCAGGGACTGCAGTGCTCCGGCTGGTAGCTGCGTTTTGACAGCTGCTGCCCCTTTAAATTTTATCTAAAGGTACCTTCACACTAAACTTCACAACGATATCGCTAGCGATCCGTGCCGTTGCAGCGTCCTGGCTAGCGATATCGTTGTGTTTGACACGCAGCAGCGATCTAAAGCCTGCTGTGACATCGCTGGTCGGAGCTAGAAGGCCAGCACTTTATTTCGTCGCTGGATCTCCCGCAGACATCGCTGAATCGGCGTGTGTGACGCCGATTCAGTGATGTCTTCACTGATAACCAGGGTAAACATCGGGTTACTAAGCGCAGGGCCGCTGAGCTGTGAAGGATTTCCCACTCTAAGGAGACATACAGTGTAATATACATTTGTGTTTGGTATGACTTACTGCTGCGAGTTCTACAAAACAAAGCAAAGAGTCTCTTGCATGCTAGACAACGCAAATTTTGAAAAGCAGTTACGGGTAAGTTACATCATCCATACCACCCAATATCACAGTCGCTCCAAAGAGAAGCAGTCTTAATCACATTAGTGGCAAGTCAATTAAATGTTTGACTAGATGCAAGACACCCTATGCCAGATGCAGCCCCAAAACATAACTGAGCTTCCTTCATGTTTCACAGTAGGTACAAAGCTTTCTGTTTAATTTTTTCATCTGTGAACAGCAGGGCTGTGGAGTCCAAGTCCATTATGGTGTTGTTGGTATAAAATGGACCAACTTACTCCTAAAATATATAATAAATTGGGTTCAGTAGTTCAATGCAGTCAGTGCTGTAAGTGTTTTCATACAAATTTGGGAAAGTTATGAAATGTCTTATGTCCGTTCTATTTCTGATCTAAAGGTGTAGACTTTTAATTGAGATGAATCTGTGCTGCACTTTATGTACATGATCAGTAGTGAGCAGTTGGAGTTCGGGAAATTGGAGTCGATGGTTTGGCTTGCATTTTGGCAAATTCTAGTCTTGCTTTTTTATGGTTTGATTTCAACAATGGTTTCATCCTTTTAGAGCTCTACCGTGAAATCCACTTTGGCCAAGACAGACAGATGGTGCGATCTCACATTGATGTACCTTGACCTTCGAGTTGATCTCTAGTCTTTTTTTGGAAGTTGTTAGGCTCTCCGGTTACCATTCATATTATCTGTCTAAAATGTGTCACCAATTTTCCTTTCGTGTCCTTGTGAAGAGAGGTTGGCTATAGTCCCATAGATCTTACACACCTAAATAGTATGTGGAACTGTAGCAACAAGAACTTCAAGCTGTTAAGAAAACTATAGACAAATGTTAAAAGGTAAAGGTTATACGACCATATATATCCTCTTGAGACACTTCCCTTATATACAATACGATTCGGTCCACTTTATTGATCCGGGGGGAAATTACAGCAATACAAACAGCAGTACATAAAATATTTGGACACAAATCTTGCACAGGTATACAAACATTGCATAACAAATAAATGTGGGTGTTTCAGGTATATAAGTCACTGTTAATTGACATTAGTACACCAGCAATCAGTCATTATTGTCTACCACCCTTAGGAAATTATTATACATACCCATAGCAGTAGGTACAATTTCCTGAATTTCTCCTTCTTGCACCTTAGTAGGATTAGACGGCTGCTGAATGTGCTCTTCTGCTTCAAGAACAGCTCGTATAGTGGATGTGTATTATTGTTCATTATAGCCCTACACTTCTGAATTCTATCCTCCAATAGCTCCTCAAATGAGTCCAGATGGAGGCCAACCACCGCGCTTGCCTTCTTGATAAGTTTGTTGAGCTTATTAGCGTCAGCTACTCGCACACTACTGCCCCAGCATATGATAGCAAAAAAGATGGCGCTTGCCACAACGGACTGGTAGAACATTTCCAGCATTTTACTGCACACATTGAATGACCTGAGCTTCCGAAGAAAGTACAGTCTGCTCAATCCCTTCTTGTAAACCTTTTCTGTATGACACCTCCAATCGAGTTTACTGTCAAGGTGAACCCCCAAATATTTGTAGCTCTCAACAATCTCAACCTCCTGGCCAGCAATATTGATCAGTAAGTAATCTTCCTTTTTCTTTCTATAACTCACCACCAACTCCTTGGTTTTCTTTACATTTAGTTCTAGACAGTTAGTCCAGCACCAATCCACAAAGTCAGAAACCACCCTTCTATAGTCCTCCTCTCCCTGGCCCCCCACGATGCCCCCTACAATCACTGAGTCATCTGAGAATTTTTGGGGTGACAAAAATCAGATTTATACTGAAAGTCAGCTGTATACAATGTGAAGAGGAAGGGCGACAGCACTGTACCCTGAGGGGCTCCAACACTGCTCCGTACACTGCCAGATACCACCTCCCCCATCCTTACAAACTGCGGCCTGTCCGTCAGGTAGTCCTTTATACAGTTCACCATCCCCTCATCTACTGCCATATCAGTCAGCTTATTACTTCGTAAGGACGGCTGTAAGGTATTGAAAAGCACTTGCAGTGCTTTAACCCCTTCATGACCCAGCCTATTTTGACCTTAAAGACCTTGCCGTGTTTTGCAATTCTGACCAGTGTCCCTTTATGAGGTAATAACTCAGGAACGCTTCAATGGATCCTAGCGGTTCTGAGATTGTTTTTTCGTGACATATTGGGCTTCATGTTAGTGGTAAATTTAGGTCAATAAATTCTGTGTTTATTTGTGATAAAAACGGAAATTTGGCGAAAATTTTGAAAATTTCGCAATTTTCACATTTTTAATTTTTATTCTGTTAAACCAGAGAGG
Source organism: Ranitomeya imitator (assembly GCF_032444005.1). Classification (NCBI taxonomy): domain Eukaryota; kingdom Metazoa; phylum Chordata; class Amphibia; order Anura; family Dendrobatidae; genus Ranitomeya; species Ranitomeya imitator. The sequence continues at coordinate 207,351,236 of NC_091287.1, read as the reverse complement.
TATGTGACACAAAATAGTTAATAAAAAACATTTCCCACACGTCTACTTTACATCAGCACAATTTTAAAAACAAATTTTTTTTTTGCTAGGAAGTTAAAAGGGTTAAAATTTGACCAGCGATTTCTCATTTTTACAACGAAATTTACAAAACCATTTTTTTTTAGGGACCACCTCACATTTGAAGTCAGTTTGAGGGGTCTATATGGCTGAAAATACCCAAAAGTGACACCATTCTAAAAACTGCACTCCTCAAGGCGCACAAAACCACATTCCAGAAGTTTATTAACCCTTCAGGTGCTTCACAGCAGCAGAAGCAACATGGAAGGAAAAAATTAATATTTAACTTTTTAGTCACAAAAACGATTTTTCAGCAACAATTTTTGTATTTTCCCAATGGTAAAAGGAGAAACTGAACCACGAAAGTTGTTGTCCAATTTGTCCTGAGTACGCTGATACCTCATATGTGGGGGTAAACCACTGTTTGGGCGCACGGCAGGGCTTGGAAGGGAAGGAGCGCCATTTGACTTTTTGAATGAAAAATTGGCTGCACTCTTTAGCGGACACCATGTCAAGTCAGAGCTCCCATGTCAGAGCCCCCGTGTGCCTAAAAATTGGAGCTCCCCCACAAGTGACCCCATTTTGGGAACTAGACGCCCCAAGGAACTTATCTAGATGCATAGTGAGCACTTTAAACCCTCAGGTGCTTCACAAATTGATCCGTAAAAATGAAAAAGTACATTTTTTTCACAAAAAATTTCTTTTCGCCTCAATTTTTTCATTTTCACATGGGCAATAGGATAAAATGGATCCTAAAATTTGTTGAGCAATTTCTCCCGAGTACGCCGATACCTCATATGTGGGGGTAAACCACTGTTTGGGCACACGGCAGGGCTCAGAAGGGAAGGCGCGCCTTTTGACTTTTTGAATGGAAAATTAGCTCCATTTGTTAGCGGACACCATGTCGCATTTGGAGAGCCCCTGTGTGCCTATGCAATGGAGCTCCCCCACAAGTGACCCCATTTTGGAAACTAGACCCCCCAAGGAACTTATCTAGATATGTGGTGAGCACTTTGAACCCCCAAATGCTTCATAGAAGTTTATAATGCAGGGCCATGAAAATAAAAAATAATTTTTCTTTTCTCAAAAATGATTTTTTAGCCTGGAATTTCCTATTTTGCCAATGGTAATAGGAGAAATTGGACCACAAATGTTGTTGTCCAGTTTGTCCTGAGTACGCAGATACCCCATATGTGGGGGTAAACCACTGTTTGGGCGCACGGCAGGGCTCAGAAGGGAAGGCACGCCATTTGGCTTTTTAAATGGAAAATTAGCTCCAATCATTAGCGGACACCATGTCGCGTTTGGAGAGCCCATGTGTGCCTAAACATTAGAGATCCCCCACAAATGACCCCATTTTGGAAACTAGACCCCCAAAGGAACTAATCTAGATGTGTGGTGAGCACTTTGAACCCTCAAGTGCTTCACAGAAGTTTATAACGCAGAGCCATGAAAATAAAAATAAAAAATTATTTTCTCAAAAATGATTTTTTAGCCCGCAATTTTTTATTTTCCCAAGGGTAACAGGAGAAATTTGACCCCAAAAGTTGTTGTCCAGTTTCTCCTGAGTACGCTGATACCCAATATGTGGGGGTAAACCACTGTTTAGGCACATGCTGGGGCTCGGAAGTGAAGTAGTGACGTTTTGAAATGCAGACTTTGATGGAATGCTCTGCGGGCGTCACGTTGCGTTTGCAGAGCCCCTGATGTGCCTAAACAGTAGAAACCCCCCACAAGTGACCCCATTTTGGAAACTAGACCCCCCAAGGAACTTATCTAGATATGTGGTGAGCACTTTGAACCCCCAAATGCTTCACAGACGTTTACAACGCAGAGCCGTGAAAATAAAAAATCATTTTTCTTTCCTCAAAAATGATGTTTTAGCAAGCAATTTTTTATTTTCTCAAGGGTAACAGGAGAAATTGGACCCCAGTAATTGTTGCGCAGTTTGTCCTGAGTATGCTGGTACCCCATATGTGGGGGTAAACCACTGTTTGGGCACACGTCGGGGCTCGGAAGTGAGGGAGCACCATTTGACTTTTTGAATACAAGATTGGCTGGAATCAATGGTGGCGCCATGTTGCGTTTGGAGACCCCCTGATGTGCCTAAACAGTGGAAACCCCTCAATTCTACCTCCAACACTAACCCCAACACACCCCTAACTCTAATCCCAACTGTAGCCATAACCCTAATCACAACCCTAACCCCAACACACCCGTAACCCCAACACACCCCTAACCACAACTTTAATTCCAACCCAACCCTAACCTAAGGCTATGTGCCCACGTTGCGGATTTGTATGAGATTTTTCAGCACCATTTTTGAAAAATCCACGGGTAAAAGGCACTGCGTTTTACCTGCGGATTTACCGCGGATTTCCAGTGTTTTTTGTGCGGATTTCACCTGCGGATTCCTATTGAGGAACAGGTGTAAAACGCTGCGGAATCCGCACAAAGAATTGACATGCTGCGGAAAATACAACGCAGCGTTCCCACGCGGTATTTTCCGCACCATGGGCACAGCGGATTTGGCTTTCCATATGTTTACATGGTACTGTAAACCTGATGGAACACTGCTGCGGATCCGCAGCGGCCAATCCGCACCGTGTGCACATGGCCTAATTCTAAAGGTATGTGCACACGCTGCGGGAAACGCTGCGGATCCGCAGCAGTTTCCCATGAGTTTACAGTTCAATGCAAACCTATGGGAAACAAAAATCGCTGTACACATGCTGCAGAAAAACTGCACGGAAACGCAGCGGTTTACATTCCGCAGCATGTCACTTCTTTCTGCGGATTCCGCAGCGGTTTTACAACTGCTAAAATAGAAAATCGCTGTTGTAAAACCGCATTGAAATGCGCAGAAAAAACGCGGTAAATCTGCCATAAATCCACAGCGGTTTAGCACTGCGGATTTATCAAATCCGCAGCGGAAAAATCCGCAGAGGACCAGAATACGTGTGCACATACCAAAACCCTAACCCTACCCCTAACCCTAACCCCTAACCCTACCCCTAGTTCTTACCCCAACCTTAGTGGAAAAAAAATAATTATTTTTTTTATTGTCCCTATGGGGGTGACAAAGGGGGGGGTCATTTACTTTTTTTTTTATTTTGATCACTGAGATATAACGTATCTCAGTGATCAAAACTCACTCTGGAACGAATCTGCCGGCTGGCAGATTCGGCGGGCGCACTGCACATGCGCCCGCCATTTTGGAAGATGGCGGCGCCCAGGAAAGAAGACGGACGGTCCCCGGGAGGCCAGGTAAGTATAAGGGGGGGGGAGATCAGGGCACGGGGGGGGCGTCGGAGCACGGGGGGGGGGGGGGTGGATTGGAACACGGGGGGGTGGATTGGAGCACGGAGTGGGGGATCGCTGTGCGGGCGGGTGGATCGGAGCACGGGGGGGATCGCTGTGCGGGGGGGGGGATCGCTGTGCGGGGGGTGGGATCGGAGTGCGGGGGGTTTGTTTGGAGCACGGGGGGTGTGATTGGAGCACGGGGGGAGCGAGCAGGAGGACGGGGGAGCGGAGCACAGGACCGAGGGGAGCAGACCACAGATCGGGGGGCGATCGGTGGGGTGGGGTGGGTGCACATTAGTGTGTCCAGCCATGGCCGATGATATTGCAGCATCGGCCATGGCTGGATTGTAATATTTCACCATTTTTTTAGGTGAAATATTACAAATCGCTGATTGGCAGTTTCACTTTCAACAGCCAATCAGAGCGATCGTAGCCACGAGGGGGTGAAGCCACCCCCCCTGGGCTAAACTACCACTCCCCCTGTCCCTGCAGATCGGGTGAAATGGGAGTTAACCCTTTCACCCGATCTGCAGGGACGCGATCTTTCCATGACGCATATGCTGCGTCATGGGTCGGAATGGCACCGACTTTCATGACGCAGCGTATGCGTCAAAGGTCGGGAAGGGGTTAAAAGAGACAAAAGATGTTGCTCTGCTATCTGAACGTTTGTTCTCCGCTTCGATTAGGGAGTGGGACTTTATTCCCTTCTGCTGGTTTATAAACATCACCGTAGCCCGGTTGTCTGACATAACTCAGACATGGCGACCCAGGATGAGAGGAAGAAAGCCCTGTAGAGCCCTTTCCACCGCCCACAATTCTTTTAGGTTTGATGACCTTCCTTTCTCGGGTAGTGTCCAAAACACCTGAATTGCATGACTCCTCAGATGTGCCCCCCACCCCAAGCTGCTTGCGTCTGACATGTGGTTTACTGGTCTCACACATTGGACTCCTGATGTTAAGTTTGCCATGTCCGTCCACCACATGAGGGCATTTCTGACCTCTAAAAGAAAAAGCCACGCTCTATTCTAAACAGTATTTTAGTGATTTGAAGCTGTATTGTGTGGAACTGGGCCCATCTGACTGCTGGGATGCAGGATGTTAGGGTTCCCAACAGGGGCATAGCTGTCCTTAAAGGGACTCTGTCACCTGAAATTGGCGGGACTGGTTTTGGGTCATATGGGCGGAGTTTTCGGGTGTTTGATTCACCCTTTCCTTACCCGCTGGCTGCAATATTGGATTGAAGTTCATTCTCTGTCCTCCATAGTACACGCCTGCGCAAAGCAATCTTGCCTTGCGCAGGCGTGTACTATGGAGGACAGAGAATGAACTTCAATCCAATATTGCAGCCAGCGGGTAAGGAAAGGGTGAATCAAACACCCGAAAACTCCGCCCATATGACCCAAAACCAGTCCCGCCAAATTCAGGTGACAGGTTCCCTTTAAAGTCATCTTTGGAAGCTCAATGGTTGACAAAGCCAGATTTACAACCTTGTCCACCTTGGTGTTGGGTAAGAAACAAGCCTGAAGTTCAGAATTCAGAACAAGGCCGGCCTCACATTCAGCGTATAAAAATATGGTCTGTAATTTACGGCCGTAATACGCAGAAAAGTCCCCAAAATAGTGGTCCATATCTCCTCCGTAGGCAGGATGTGTCAGCGTATTTTGCGCATGGCAATCTCCGTATGCAATCCGTATGGCATCCGTACTGCGAGATTTTCACGCAGGCTTGCAAAACCGACATACGGACATACAATGGATCCATGTGCTCCCAAAAACATAAAGACATATGTACTGTATATATATATATATATATATATATATATATATATATATATATATATATATAATTTCATCCAGCGCGAGATAGCTTTAAAGCCGGTAATTCAATTGCCGGCTTTTGCTGGATGTCCTTCGAGCATGGGAAAAAAAAAAAAAATCAGAAAAGTTCCCAGGCTCGAGTTCATATGAGGACATCCAGCAGAGGGCGCATCACCGCGAACGAAGGTAAATATCGGTCATTGACCTACTTTACCTTCATTCCCCGGGGTTTTACGGCGACGAGCACAGCTGCATTAGCAGAGCTCCTAGCTGTAAAATATTTTAACCCCTTCAGATGGATTTATATCGTGGGACGTTACAGATCTTCGGAAGGTATGTATATTGTTGATTTACTATTTTTTCTTTGTTACAGAGCGAGGGTCTTCAGGTGGATTGAGAGTACAATAAAATATTACAACCACCTTTGTGTTTATTTCATTAAAATACTTTTTAATAATGTATTTGTGTTTATTTTGACCCTTTACTACTATTGGATTAATAATGAATAGGTGTCATAATTGACGCCTCTCCATTATTAATCTGGCTTAATGTCACCTTACAATGGCAAGGTTACATTAACCCTTCATTACCCCATATCCCACCGCTACACGGGAATGGGAAGAGAGTGGCCAAGTGCCAGAATAGGCACATCTTCCAGATGTGCCTTTTCTGGCGTGGCTGGGGGCAGATGTTTTTAGCCGGGGGGGGGCCCAATAACCATGGACCCTCTCCAGGCTATTAATATCTGCCCTCAGTCACTGGCTTTACTACTCTGGTGGAGAAAATTGCGCGGGAGCCCACGCCAATTTTTTCCGCCATTTAACCATTAAATTTAAAAGGTAGAGCGCACAAACTTTGCACATACACACTACTAACATTAGTAGTGTGGAATATGCAAAAAAAATGGGGATATGAGATGGTTTACTGTATGTAAACCGTGTCTCATATCATGTCGGGTTTGTGAAGGAGAAAGAAAAAGCCGGCAATTGAATTACCGGCTTTTCACATATCTCGCGCTGAATGAAATATAAATACAGTGTGTGTGTGTGTGTGTGTGTGTGTGTGTGTGTGTGTGTGTGTGTGTGTGTGTGTGTGTGTGCGCGCGTGTATGTATATGTATATATATATATATATATATATACACATACATATATATACACATACATATATATATATACACACACATATACACACACACTCTATATATTTTTTTACGAACATTTGAGTCCATAAATCCATTAGATGTCGGTTTTGCAAGCCTGCGAGAAAAACACACAGTACGGATGCCATACGGATTACATAAGGAGGATGCCATGCGCAAAATACGCTGCCACACCCTGCCTATGGAGGAGATACAGATCACTATTTTGGGAACATTTCTGCGTATTACGCGTAAAATACGGACCGTATTGTCTTACGCCGAGTGTGACGTCGGCCTTACATTCCGGTGTCTGTCACGTCCCTCGCCTTCAGCTTCCCGCATTGACTGTGAGCGCCGGCCGGCCGTAAAGCAGAGCGGTGACGTCACCGCTCTGCTTTACGGCCGGCCGGCGCTCACAGTCAATGCGGGAAGCTGACGGTGGGGGACGTGACCAGACACCGGAATGTAAGTATGTAGTGTTTTTTTTTTTTTACATTTACAATGGTAACCAGGGTAAACATCAGGTTACTAAGCGCGGCCCTGCGCTTAGTAACCTGATGATTACCCTGGTTACCCGGGGACTTCGGCATCGTTGGTCGCTGGAGAGCTGTCTGTGTGACAGCTGTCCAGCGACGCTGCAGCGATCGGCATCGTTGTCTATATTGCTGCAGCGTTGCTAAATGTGACGGTACCTTAAGTATCCTTAAATTCGACAACCACCATAAAGCAATTGTGGTTATGTTTTATGGTCGTAGTCACAGACTCCATATTGAAAGGTTGATTTTTTTATCCAGCTATTGAGACCCTTCAGATTGGTGATTGTACTGTGGGAATGTGCGATACAAGTTATGGCAATTGTCGGTTTCGGACTCCCTGTTGCCGCCTCCCATGCGTGCCTTAAGTATGTGTCCCCTTTCTTATCTAACGGGTCCCTAAACACCCTGAAATCTTCAAAGGGTAGCGATGACCTCTTTGATGATCTTGATAGTGCGCCATTGATCCTAGAGACCTCATCCCATAACTCCTAATCTTTTTACTCAAAACGAGGGCAAAGCACCAAACTTCTCCGTTTCTCCTCCTTTCTCTGCTAATGAGTGCCTGCATCTTATTATTGACCATAAAGGTGCACTTCTTTTTCTCCCCTCACTCTCCAAACATCATATCCTCCAGAGATTTAGCAGTCTTCTCCTCATTAAGCTCATTGTTGATCTAACAGCTTTAAGTAGCTTATCTGCATCCTGCACTGGAAAGCAGGGACAGCCCCCCATGTCACTGACTGAGGAGAAGGAGGTCAAGCACTAGCTATTCTGTTGTCCTTCTTATAATGGTCAGGAGTCAAAGCTAGAAGAAACTTTGATAATTTTTTTTCTTCCCTTTTTAATGGGGTTTTTAGGAAGCCCTACACTTCAGATCTGATGACCAAAGGCTTGCTGCAAAGTCACGTGTCCTCACTATTAGTCCTGTGGATGTAGTCAGAGCAGAGATCCTTCTGCCAGTCCATTAATAGCAAGTTTTGCATAGCGCACACTCCATGTTCCTCTTGTTAGTGCTAACTTTTCTAGGCCTTTCCTAGTGATTTAAACAGTAAAGGGCCTATTAACAAATGTTACATTCATGAAGCTCACACACCACCCACTGTCACTTAAATGGAACCTGTCAGCAGGACTGTGCTGAGTAACCTAGAGAAAAAGTTACAGACTGAGCGAGACACCAGCACGTATGGGAATGGTAGAGGTCTGATATGATACACACCCAGGGTAGCCCAATACCTGCTAGTAACATGAATGGCAGACCATTCTGCAAGAATCAAATGTGACAATTAGAGGAAAAAGCCAAACCGTAAGGTCCAATATGTAAAATATTTAAAGACAATACATATGTGTAGTACAAAAAAAACAATTAACTAAAACAATACAGGGAAGCAGAAGATACTGACTAATGACAACAGAGTGTATATCTGCCGTGACCAAAACAGACCAGAAGTAAATAACCTACTGTATATGTGACTGACAATAGTACTTAAAAAATATATATACTTTACTTAGCTGCTTTTTTCTTGCCATAATACAAATTCTAACAGTCTATCCAGTAGGACTATCAGCTGTGTATCCACCACACTTCAGCACAACACAACTGATGGTCCCAACCCCATTTATAAGGCAAGAAATCCCACTTATTAAACATGACAGGGCACACATGTGAAGTGAAAACCATTCCCGGTGACTACCTCTTGAAGCTCATCAAGAGAATGCCAAGAGTGTGCAAAGCAGTCATCAAAGCAAAAGGTGGCTACTTTGAAGAACCTAGAATATAAGACATATTTTCAGTTGTTTCACACTTGTTTGTTAAGTATATAATTCCACGTGTGTTAATTCATAGTTTTGATGCCTTCAGTGTGAATGTACAATTTTCATAGTCATGAAAACACAGAAAAATCTTTAAATGAAAAAGTGTGTCCAAACTTTTGGTCTGTACTGTATATTGTAATGAATACACATGGATATTAGTAAAACGTATATTATGTACAAGAATCGTAGGTGGTAAGTGCTTATAATTGAAAACAATCAATGTATGTCAGCACAGCAAATATGCGCATATTAGAATGTAGTCATGGATGTGCCTTAACAATCAAACAAACAGGTAACCTATATGAGTAAATGTGGCAAAAAGGAAGAGTGCAGGTGCATATGTATAAGAGCAAACAGGGTATCCGTAATACCACATAGGGACAAGGAATGCAATTACTGTATACAGAAGTTAGAAAAACAGGGATTTTTGTGTTACTCACCGTAAAATCCTTTTCTCCGAGTCATTCATTGGGGGACACAGGACTGTGGGTGTATGCTATTGCCGCCAGGAGGCTGACACTAAGTAGACAAAAAAAAAGTTAGCTCCTCCTCCATAGTATACACCTTGACACTGGCCCGGACAGCTCCAGTTTGGTGCACAAGCAGTAGGAGATAGAGACAACAAAACAGCATTAGAGCAAAGACAACATGTCTAGAATAACACTACAGCCTGAACAACTCCGTAGAAAAAACAACAAGAAAAAAATAGGGAGGGCGCTGTGTCCCCCAATGAATGACTCGGAGAAAAGGATTTTATGGTGAGTAACACAAAAATCCCTGTTTCTCCATCGTCTCATTGGGGGACACAGGACTGTGGGATGTCCCAAAGCAGTCCCAGGGTGGGAAAAAAATAAGAGTTACTGGAACAAACCCTTAGGCACTTACCGCCTATAGGTGTGATACCGCAGCCTGAAGAATTTTTCTTCCCAAACTTGCATCAGCAGAGGCCTGAGTGTGGATATTGTAATGCTTAGAGAAGGTGTGCAGGCTGGACCAAGTTGCCGCTTTGCAAACCTGTTCTGCTGAAGCTTGGTGCCGAAGTGCCCAGGAAGCCCCCACTGCTCGAGTAGAGTGTGCTCTGATCCCAGCCGGGATGGCTGCACCCTTGATACGGTAGGCCTCCTGAATGGTGGCTCGTATCCATTTGGCTAAGGTCGACCTAGAGGCTGCGAATCCCTTCTTGTGACCCACCGGAAGAACGAACAGGACATCCGTCTGTCGAAAAGACGCGGTCCGAGAAACATATCTTCTCAGTGCTCTCACTAGGTCCAGAGTATGGAGAGCTTTTTCCACACGGTGAGAAGGAGCAGGACAAAACGAAGGCAAGACTATGTCCTCATTGATATGAAATGAGGAAACTACCTTTGGTAGAAAAGAGGGAACTGGTCTTAATACTACCTTATCTTGATGAAATTGCAGAAAAGGCGACTGGCAGGACAAGGCCGCCAATTCCGACACCCGCCTAATGGAGGTTATGGCTACCAAAAACAAAACCTTCCAAGAAAGATACGTTAAAGAAACTTCTTGGAGGGGCTCACATGGGGCTTCCTGAAGAGCGCTCAAGACCAGATTAAGGTCCCAAGCCTCTAGCGGAGCTCTGTAAGGGGGGACCATGTGAGAGACTCCCTGCAAAAAAGTCTTGACCTGTGAAATGGTAGCAATCCTGCGCTGAAAAAGAACCGATAAGGCTGATATCTGCCTCCTAAGGGTACTTGGAGCGAGACCTGAGTCTAAACCAGTTTGGAGAAATGCTAAAATATTAGGAACGGAGAACCGTAAAGGAGGAAGACCCTTCTTCCTGCACCATGAAAGAAAAACTTTCCAGGTGTGGTGGTAGATGCGTGCAGAAACCGTCTTTCGAGCATTAATCATAGTAGAAGCTACCTTCTGAGAAAAACCGGCCTGGGTCAGAATCCAAGATTCAACGGCCAAGCCGTCAAACGCAGGGCCCCTAAGTTCTGGTGGAATATCGGCCCCTGCGACAGAAGATCCGGCCGCATTGGAAGCTGCCAAGGAACCCCGGCAATCAGCTGAACGAGGTCTGCGTACCATGACCTCCGAGGCCAATCTGAGGCGACTAGAATTGCCGGAACCCCCTCCATCTTGATCTTCCTGACTACCCTTGGGAGGAGCGCCAGAGGAGGAAACAGATATGGAAGTCGAAACTGGTTCCAAGGAAGGACCAGCGCGTCTATGGCGAGAGCTCTTGGATCTCGATAACGAGCTACGAACCTGGGGACCTTGGCATTCCACCCGGATGCCATTAGATCCACGTCCGGGATACCCCAGCGTTGGCAAATCTGCCGAAAAACGTCGGGATGAAGAGACCATTCCCCGGACGCAAGACCCCGACGGCTCAGAACGTCCGCTGCCCAGTTCTCCTTGCCCGGGATGTAAACTGCCGAGATCATGGAGTGGCTGTTCTCGGCCCAGCGGAGGATTTTCCCTACCTCGCGCATGGCTGACCTGCTGCGGGTGCCCCCTTGATGATTTACGTAAGCCACAGCCGTGGCATTGTCCGATTGGATCCGGACCGAGCGACCCGCCAGAAGATGGTAAAAGTGCTGCAGAGCCAGCCAAATAGCCCTTATCTCCAACAGATTGATTGGAAGAGTTGACTCCTCTGGAGACCAAAAACCTTGTGCTGTGTGTTGGAGAAACACTGCTCCCCAACTGAGAAGACTGGCGTCTGTAGAGACTACCAGCCAATGGACTGGAGGAAAAGTTTTCCCCTGCCGCAGAGAGGAGCTCCTCATCCACCATATGAGAGACTGCCTGACCCGGGGGGACAGACGGCACCGGAGGTTGAGAGAAGCCTGACTCCTGTTCCAGGCTGACAAAATTGCCTGCTGGAGAGATCGAAGATGAAATTGGGCGAATGGTACTGCTTCCATGGCCGCCACCATCCTGCCCAAGACCCTCATGCAAAACCAGATAGAGTGAAAACTTGGCTGCTGCAGTATTTTCACTTCCTGCCGAAGGCAGAGTACCTTGTCCTGGGGTAGGATAGTAAGACCCCGAGAAGTATCGAAGATCATTCCTAAAAAAGAAATCTTTCGAGATGGGACGAGAGATGACTTTTTCCGATTGACCAGCCACCCTAGTCGGGACAGTGTCCAAAGTGATGCTGATGTTTTCTTTGCATGCTTGAAAAGTTGGTCCCTTGACCAAGAGATCGTCCAAGTATGGCAAAATGACTATGCCCCGGGAGTGCAGGATGGACAACTGTTGACATCACCTTTGTCAACACCCTGGGAGCAGAGGCGAGACCGAAAGGTAATGCTGTGAATTGGAAGTGACGTTCGCCTATGGAAAACCGTAGAAACCTTTGATGCGGAAGAAATATGGGAACATGCAGATAGCTATCTTGGATATCTATGGAAACTAGGAATTCTCCCTTTTCCATAGCCGCAATAACCGAGCGGAGCGACTCCATACGGAAGTGACGAATGTTTACGAACTTGTTTAAACCTTTTAGGTCCAGAACGGGTCTTACAGTCCCATCTTTTTTGGGGACCGTAAACAGATTGGAATAGAATCCTTGAAATCTTTCTACCCCTGGAACGGGAACAATGACCCCGTTGGACTGAAGAGACTCGACTGCTTTGAATAAGGCCCTTAGACGGGATCTTGAACTGGGAAGACTGGACGGAAAAAACCGGCTTGGAGGGAGAGAGAGAAACTCTATTTTGTACCCTGAGACCACCAGTTCTCTCACCCATCTGTCGGATACGACTGACAGCCAAAACTGATGGAACAGAAGTAGGCGACCGCCTACCCTGTTGAAGACGCCATGAGGCTGCCTCCAGTCATTTACCCGAAGACCGCAGATATCTAGATCCCCTAGATCATGATGGTTGATATCACATTCTTGCCAATGGATTGGCTCTATATGAGACCTGGTGCTCCCTGTCTTGGTTAGACCGACTTGGAGGACCTGCGCTTGGGGCTGCAGACCACCGGGTGTTACGAAAGGATTTAAACCTTGCTTGAAATTGGCAACGAAAAGGTTGCTTAACCCTTTGTTGTGGAAGGAAATTACTCTTTCCCCCTGTGGTATCAGATATAAGTTGATCCAACTTTGCGCCAAATAATCGGCCACCTTGATAAGGAAGGGATGTAAGGGACTTTTTTTTAAGTAGAATCCGCCCGCCAATTTCGCAGCCATAGAGCCCTTCTGATAGCGATAGCATTTGCAGCTGCCAATGCTGAACAATTTGCCGCATCCAAAGATGCATTAATCAAATAATTCTCAGCCAAGGATATCTGATTAGACATCTCTATCACTTCTTCAGGAAACTCCCTATCCTGAAGAGCTTTAGTGACGGACTCTGACCAAGCTATCATAGCTTTGGCAACCCATGTCGCCGCAAAAGACGGCGCGAGGGCTGACCCAGAAGCCTCAAACACCGACCGAGCTAGACTCTTTAAGAGCCGATCAGTTGGGTCTTTAATAGCGGATCCATTAGGAAGAGACAACAGTGTGTTAGAGGCCAAACGGGACACGGGAGGATCCACAGAAGGAGATTCTGCCCATTTTTTACAAATTTCGGGAGCGAAAGGATACCTGGTACCCAGGGCCTTCTGGCCTAAGAAACGTTTATCCGGTCGCTCCATGTGACGTTGAACTACATCCTCAAACTCAGGATGAGAAGAAAACACCTTATGAGGTTGCTTGAATCTTTTAAAAGACACCTTATGACCTGAAGGTAGGGTGGCTTCATCCTCTACTCCCAAAGACTGGTTAACGGCCTCAATGAGACTGTCAACTGATTCCTGATAATCAGGAGCTTCTAAATCAAAAGACCCTTCAGAGTCAACGTCTGAACCATGTCCACTCACTTCCACAGGTGAGGGAGACCGAGAGACGGAATTCACAGATGCACCCGATGGACCGGGAGACGCTGTATGGGTACGCTTCCCCCGCGTCTGCCTAGAGGGAGTACGGCCCCTGCAGGCCGGAGGGTCATGAGAATCGGAGGATCTTCCCGAAGCAGATGGATGAATGTCCCCGACAGGGGCCTGAAGGGACTCAACTGCCTTTGTTAGGGACGCCATAGATTGCGTTAAGGATACGACCCACTCAGGGGGAGATGCCGCAGTCTCAGATACAGGCATACTCGGCAGAATAGCAGGCGGGGTAGCCGGCGGGGTAGCAGGCGGGGGCTCCTGGACGCGTTCGGGGTCACAAGCCTCACAGAAGTGGCTAGTTTGCGCATGCGGAAAAGAAGCCCGGCAAGTAATGCATGAGGAATACAGGACGGAGTGAGACTTAGTCCTTCTAGACATGACTGACTATTGCTGCTGCTGCTGCTGCTATGAAACTCCTTATGGGCCACTGTGTCTAGAGCAAAAGACTG